>NC_057946.1:31926110-32266110 GCF_018555375.3 Anguilla rostrata | reverse complement strand
TGGCATGTTTGTGCTATGAGACAAAACAAACAAACAAAAATACAAAGAAAACAGAGAACAAAAGAGGGGGAAATTAAAAGGCATTAATAATCAAGGAGAAATTAATTTTTTAAAAATGTTACCAGGTTCAGCAGGTACCCAGCCGACCTGGAAACATTAGAGATGGTGCCAATGAAGCTTAAATTAAATATAAAATATTTTATCAGGGAGCTAAGCCTGCAAATGAACATGGGCAATCAGACTTTTTCAAAAATGTAACTTTTTCTTACATTTCCAAACATAACTGAACCGTAAATAAAAAGTTTAAAGTGAAATGAACCTCATAAATATTGCTGTAAACCATTCAACTCCAACTTGAAACAGCACTGACACTCAATCCATCAAAAGCAGAGGGTACCCATGAAAGAATGTGGCAAAGTTCCTGTCTTCAATCTAGGAGACTTGCCTCTTGTCCGTTCTCTTAGTGACCAAGCGGCTCGAGAGTTGGCAGTGACCTTTATTCACCCACTCACTGGCGAGACCTTCATTCTAATGCCAAGCTGAGAAAAGTCCCCATAAAGGGGTCCACTACAGCAGCCACAGTCACCAAAAACACCGCATGCACAAACAGTGGCTCAGAACAAGGACATACCCTGTCTGGGTCAACCTGTAGGACCCCCTGACTGACATTCGTCCATTCTGATTTCCACTGTGCCACTATGTGTGTAGTATGAATCCCACTCTGGGTCTTACACTATGTGTGTAGTATGAATCCCATTCTGGGTCTTGCACTATGTGTGTAGTATGAATCCCATTCTGGGTCTTGCACTATGTGTGTAGTATGAATCCCGCTCTGGGTCTTACACTATGTGTGTAGTATGAATCCCGCTCAGGGTCTTACACTATGTGTGTAGTATGAATCCCACTCTGGGTCTTACACTATGTGTGTAGCTGAACTTACTGTTGGCGATGTTGGAGACAGTGTAGCTGAACGTACTGTTGGCGATGTTGGACACAGTGAAGCTGAACGTACTGTTGGAGATGTTGGACACAGTGTAGCTGAACTTACTGTTGGCGATGTTAGAGACAGTGTAGCTGAACGTACTGTTAGGGATGTTAGAGACAGTGTAGCTGAACGTACTGTTAGGGATGTTAGAGACAGTGTAGCTGAACTTACTGTTGGCGATGTTAGAGACAGTGTAGCTGAACTTACTGTTGGAGATGTTAGAGACAGTGTAGCTGAACGTACTGTTAGGGATGTTAGAGACAGTGTAGCTGAACTTACTGTTGGCGATGTTAGAGACAGTGTAGCTGAACTTACTGTTGGCGATGTTAGAGACAGTGTAGCTGAACTTACTGTTGGCGATGTTAGAGACAGTGTAGCTGAACGTACTGTTAGGGATGTTAGAGACAGTGTAGCTGAACTTACTGTTGGCGATGTTAGAGACAGTGTAGCTGAACTTACTGTTGGCGATGTTAGAGACAGTGTAGCTGAACTTACTGTTGGCGATGTTAGAGACAGTGTAGCTGAACTTACTGTTGGCGATGTTAGAGACAGTGTAGCTGAACTTACTGTTGGCGATGTTAGAGACAGTGTAGCTGAACTTACTGTTGGAGATGTTAGAGACAGTGTAGCTGAACTTACTGTTGGCGATGTTAGAGACAGTGTAGCTGAACTTACTGTTGGCGATGTTGGACACAGTGTAGCTGTCGGCCATTCCGGAGACCTGGCTGGCGATGCTGGCCTCGCTGGCCCGCCGCGGCCCCCGGGTGTGGGAGGCGCTCACGGGGGAGGAGGGGAACGAGCTGTCCAGGAAGACTCCGCCGTGAGCCTGAATAACGTCCGCTATCGAGCCAAGACAAGGAGACCACGTCAGGCGCACTCTCCACAGGGGGGGCGAGGGAGGGATGGAGGGAGAGAGGGAGAGGAGGAAGAGATGGGGTGGGAGGATGAGGATCACGGCTGGGGGGGTGGGGCACGATGGGACGAGGTTCGGGCTGGCGAGACGCGAAGCCCCGCCCGGATCCGATTCCCCACCCCAGCCGCGCGGGAAGGCATGGTCACAGTCGCGGTCCCGAACCCTGGCCCTGCAGAGCGGCAGAGCTGCTGGCTCTCATTTCCTCCTCAACATCAGTGACCAATCAGATGCAAGGAAGCAGGGGAGGCGAGTCAGCCGCTGCTTTAAGAGATTAAGAGCCGAGTTTCGGTGAAGCCAGAAAGCCCGGCGGCTCTCCGGACCAGGGTTCAGGGTTCAGGACCGCTGGGTCACAGGGTCCCGCTGAGTACAACACCGCGCCGGCGGCGTGTGCACCGACCGCGCGGCTCTCTCCGCGTGCCGCGGTTAGCGTGTTCCCCAGCGCCGCCGCGACTCGGCCGCGACCAGCGCTCTTGCGGTTCTGTCGCACCGCGGCGGCGACTGGGTTTTTGTTGGCGCGCTGAGCGCGGTGTGCAAATTCAACACGCGCGGCGGTGCAGGGGCGCGTGGCGGTGTTCTACACAGGGGACCTCTGCACCTCTCTCAGGGGGTGCACACACACAAACCCAAAACACGGGATATGCTGTGGAAGCACAGATCCAGGGTCAGTCGGATTTCATTGCCATAATGGTTTGAGGTAATGATAAGAGTTTGCTTAGCTGGATTCTGGATCAGTTCCTGGATCTACCAAGAGCACATAGGGACACGCTTTTGTTTAGGCTTACACACATCCTTCCCCAGGAAAATACTCTCACAGGCTGAAGAACAGCAAAAACAACTCAACAGTAAAAATGCAGAATTGCATTGCCCAGGACACAAAATCATTCGCTGGTGACTCAATAGGAAATCATTTCAGATGAGTAGGCTAAGCGTACTGGTGGTCCCGGTATCTTCACTGAAGACACTTGGCGTTTGTTGTCATTGTTCCACAAAGAATGACTTATCATTTTCATAAAGAATATCAGATATAAAAATGTTACGTTATGTATAGCGTTCTGAATCACGTTCTAAGAGCTCATATTTTTACTACTTAAGTTATTCGCTTGAAAACACAAGCAGGAAATGAGTTGCTCATCTCTGCGATGACGCGTCTTACTTTTTTGCACTTTTAACAGTTTTCGTGGACGAGATGGAGCTGGACACAGGCCCTGTGCCATCCTGAAAGAGCCACAGACTTTCTGTTTGAGCTCCAGAGAACCGTGACATCTGAGTAACGGTGACATGAGGCCTTCACACATGGCGGAGGAGCCGTGAACACAGACAGACCGAGCGAGCGAGCGAGCGAGAGGACGCGGGATTACAGGGTCGTGGAGCGACGAGGGGCGAGCGGTTCTGACGGGTCCAGGCGCGGGTCCTTCACGAAAACACCACAACAGCCCCTCTCCAGAAACTCTGGGGGGGGGCAATGGCTATGGGGCAATGGCTATCAGTCAAAAATGAGTGATATTGACCAATGATATTGTTCTTAATTGATGTTTATTTCCTGCCAATAAAGCATCTTGGATTACAACTTGAATTTGGATTTGAATTTGATGATCAGTTTGGTAAAGGGAGAGGTTACTCTGTTTGATTTCGCTTTAACACCCCGCAGACGAGGGGACCCCAACCTGCTCGGGACAGAACCGGTGCCAGAACTGAGAGAAGCAAGGAAACAGGCAGGGGGGGTTCCAGGATGGGGGGAGGTGGGGTTTGGGGGTGCATCATTCCCGCATATCTCTGCCGGGACATGTGGGATTAGGGCAGGAAGTGGTGGTGGGGGGGGGGGGGGGGCACACGGCACATGGCACATGGGACTCTACACACAGACACACACGTGTGATATGGGGGGGTTCGGGGGGCAAACGGGGGTGGGGGGGGGTGAAAAACAGGAGAGGCTACACACTCTCGGCCGCGGAGAGGGGCGCGGCCTGCCAGTTTAGGACCGGGACGGGGATGGAGGTCTCGCAGATGCCCTCCTGCTGGTAGCGCAGGGGGGGGGCCGTCCCACACTCCAGCAGGAGCTGGGGGTTGTTCTGGACCGTCTCCACTGGACGCCGGCAGGTGGGTGGGGGGCAAGAGGGAGGGGGCACCAGGGTAAGGGGGCGGGGCACCAGAGGAGGAAGGGCAGGGCAGATTGGGGGTGTGGAGGGGGCGGGGGCGGAACAGATTTGGGATGAGAAATAGACAAAGAACAGACATGTACCCACACAGATTACAAAACCTGAACAGCAGGGAAAGCCCAAGAACCCTATCAGATAAGACACATCTCCAATTCCACAGAAAAATGGAGAAATATGAGATTGGGGGGGGGGGGGTGGTTATGGTTAGGGGACTTAGGTCAGAGGTCTTTAGAGTTGATTCTTTGGCTGCTCTTTCATCCTCATAATAAGGTAAAGATTAATGCATAACACTAACTGATAAGCATGAGTAAATATTACACACAGGAGTATGTAGATGTATCAACAAACACCAATACAATAACACGACTGCAGCAGCATGGAATATGCAGACACGTGATAAGCATGAACTACACTGTATACTGTGTGTTCGCTAAACATTACTTTGGCCTCTTTTAGGTTGAACTATCTAAGACACAGAGAGCCAGGGTTCCTGCAGCCAAATGTCACGACAAATCATAATCACCAGATTATTTTATATAATTCCACTTTTTTACAAGATCTGTAGCCTTTAGTGACCTTTGGTCAGGTATCTGTTTAAAGTGATTCCTCTTTGTAAATGTCCCACATCTACCTCCACCTGTCTCAGGTGTGCGTGTGTGTGTGTGTGTGTGTGCGCGCGTGTGTACCTGTACGTGTTTATGTGTGTGTGTGTGTGGTATGTTTGTGGTATGTGTGTGTATATGTATGTGTGTGTGTGTGTGTGCGTGTGTGTATGTGTGTGTGTGTATGTAGTGTGGTGTGTGTGTGTTGTCTGTGGTGTGTGTGTGGTGTGTGTTGTGATGTCCTGTACGTGTTGTGTGTGTGTGTGTACGTGTGTGTAGTGTGTGTATGTATGTGTGTGTGTTGCATGTGTGTGTATGTGTGCGTGTGTGTATGTGTGTGTATGCGTGTGTGTGTGTGCACGTGTATGTCTGTGGTATGTGTGCGTGTGTCTCTGTGTATCTGTCCGTGTGTGCGTGTGTGAGTGTGTGGATGCAAGTGGTGTTGCATGTATGTGTTGTGTATGGAGAGAGCATAAGCCGTCCTCGCAGAGTACCAGGTGGGGAGTTCGTCCCAGAGGGTGTAGGGTGCGTAGCGGGTGCATCGCAGGGGGGCGGGTGGAAACTTCCTCCCCAGCAGGGGCTCCCAGGGGAAGCGCGGACGGGGCATCTGAGGGGTGGCAGCAGGTGAACTCTTCTCGCAGGCCCAGGCGAGGCTGGGCCCTGGAGAGGTTTACACCAGCTCAGAGGTGCAAGCTGGTCCATAGGAGACAACAGCTCAAGAGCCCTCCCAGACACATTACAACCACCTCCGCTGCACTCCTGTTCCCATCCAGCTTCCTGTCCTGGTCAGTCCAAGAGCACCAGCACAAAAGAGTAGCAAGAGAAAAAAAAAAAAATAAAAAAAAAACACCACAGAAAACAATTCTGCTGTTTCTAATAGTGTCTGAACCAAGGGAACACTGCCCTTTGACCACAGATTTCCTTTATGTTTTGTTTTTTGCTCTAAGTTTGGGTGCGTAATCACTTTTCGTGCTTCTCAGGAGGGTTCCTCAGCTCCTCTGTACTTCCTCCTTCGCCTCCTTTGTGGGAAAGGCTTGCTTACTTTGGCACACATGCCTCCGCCAGGGATTCAGGGGCTTTATTATTTTCCTCTGAGTTCATCCCAAAATGGACGTTCAGGGACAGCGGATCGCCTCTAACGTGGGGACCCCCTTCCTTCATGTCAGCGTGGAGCCCTGGGGAGACGGGACCACATCTGCAGGCTGAGCCCCAGCTCCCACAGAGACTGGTCTACATGCTCAAACGCTGCAGCTGGGCACGCACACCAGGGGGCGCTGTTTCACGGGGGGTCTCCTCCTGACCGGACTGTCTGCTTGGGTTGTTCCGTCCTGTGGTTTTACAACTTTACAATTCAGTCATCTGGCAGCTGCTTTTAGACAAAGTGACTTACAAAAGTTAATTTAAACAGGCTAAGTGGGTTTTTTTTTCTGATTTAAAATTATTTCTTGCAGTCCAGGAGCAAGTGCATCCCTGTTTCCACCACTTCTGGCTTGCTGGGACCACATAAACGTTCCTTTTTGGGCAGCCATGACTATTTGTGTCTATCGTCTTTAACTGTAAAAGTGCTTCACTGAGCGTGTAGTTGGTCAGAATCTGTCTCTGACATTCTTTCCCTCTGTCTCTATCTCTCTCACTCTCTCTTTGTCTCTCTCTCTCTCTCTGTCTCTGAAGATGAAGGCTCACCGTCCAGTGTGGGAATAACAGTCTTCCTCAGTGCGAGGACCAGGCCCAGGGGCGAGCCGAACAGGAAGAAGTCGGACACCTCGAAATCCAGCTTCCCGAGGGCGCCCCCCTCCAGCATGGTGCTACTGCTGGACCTCCTGGACCCCGGGTCGTTCCGCAGGACGCTGGAGTGCAGGCTGGGACAGACAAACGGACACAGGTTTACTGCCCTGAGGCTGGGACGGACAAACAGACACAGGTTTAATGCCCTGAGGCTGGGACAGACAAACGGACACAGGTTTAACGCTCTGAAACAAGACCAGACCCCAGGCTGGGACAGACAAACGGACACAGGTTTACTGCCCTGAGGCTGGGACAGACAAACAGACACAGGTTTACTGCCCTGAGGCTGGGACAGACAAACGGACACAGGTTTACTGCTCTGAGGCTGGCGAAAAGACAAGTAAGCTAGACTACAGACCGGTTTACTGCCCTGAGGCTGGGACAGACAAACGGACACAGGTTTAGCTAGGCTGGGACAGACAAACGGACACAGGTTTACTGCTCTGAGGCTGGGACAGACAAACAGACACAGGTTTACTGCCCTGAGGCTGGGACAGACAAACGGACACAGGTTTACTGCCCTGAGGCTGGGACAGACAAACGGACACAGGTTTAATGCCCTGAGGCTGGGACAGACAAACGGACACAGGTTTACAGGCTGGGACAGACAAACGGACACAGGTTTAACGCTCTGAGGGTAGGACAGACAAACGGACACAGGTTTACTGCCCTGAGGCTGGGACAGACAAACGGACACAGGTTTACTGCCCTGAGGCTGGGACAGACAAACGGACACAGGTTTACTGCCCTGAGACTGGGACAGACAAACGGACACAGGTTTACTGCCCTGAGACTGGGACAGACAAACGGACACAGGTTTAACGCTATGAGACTGGGACGGACTCCAGGCTAGGACAGACAAACAGACACAGTGGTTAATGCCTGTAGGCCGGAGAGCCAAACGGACACGGATTACTGCCCTGAGGCTGGGACAGACAAATGGACACAGGTTTACTGCTCTGAGGCTGGGACAGACAAACAGACACAGGTTTAATGGCCTGAGGCTGGGACAGACAAACGGACACAGGTTTACTGCCCTGAGGCTGGGACAGACAAATGGACACAGGTTTAACGCTCTGAAACAAGACCAGACCCCAGGCTGAGACAGACAAACGGAAACAGGTTTAACGCTATGAGGCTAGGGCAGACAAACAGACACAGGTTTACTGCCCTGAGACTGGGACAGACAAACAGACACAGGTTACTGCCCTGAGGCTGGGACAGACAAACAGACACAGGTTTAACGCTATGAGGCTAGGGCAGACAAACAGACACAGATGACAGGTTCAATGCCCTGAGTTAAGGCCAGGCTATGATGGCCAAACCATGTGAACTGGGGCGAAAGACAGACAGACAGACATACAGACAAAACGAGTAGAACAGCTTAATGAGGAGAAAGAGAAACACACACATTCATTCTGGAGAGGCTAAACTTGCATACGGACACACATCGCTGTTCATAATGAGCAGATGCTGTGTGAGATTTATTCTGGGCGCTCTTTTACTGGAGCCTACCCAGAAAGGGGGGGGGGGGATGATTCACTGCCAAAATTAAAGGACTGTCCCATGTAGAGCCACAGGGATGTACCTCACAGGCTAATGAATGCCCTCTAGAGCCAATCAATAACAGCCAAACTGAAATACCCCCTCCTGTCACTAATGACTCTCCGAGGAGCTTCCCTGAATTTATAAACAGTTAAATGCATCCAAATAAAATGACTTTTATTCTGGAATCTCCAGTGTAAGAGTGCTCACCAAAACTAGACAGAAATAACAAACAGGGACTCAGAGTGGAGATAAATGTCAGTGTGGGATACAGGTGTGCAGTCTGGGCAGGGTTAAAGGTCAGGGTGGGGTACAGGTGTGCGGTCTGGGCAGGGTTAAAGGTCAGGGTGGGGTGCAGGTGTGTGGTCAGGGTGGGGTAAAAGGTCAGGGTGAGGTACAGGTGTGTGGTCAGGGAGAGGTTAAAGGTCAGGGTGGGGTACAGGTATGTGCTCAGGGCGGGGTTAACAGTCAGGGTGGGGTTAAAGGTCAGTGTGGGGTACAGGTGTGTGGACAGGGTGGGGTTAAAGGTCAGAGTGGGGGTACAGGTGTGTGGTCAGGGCGAGGTTAAAGGTCAGTGTGGGGTACAGGTGTGTGGACAGGGCAGGGTTAAAGGTCAGGGTGGGGGTACAGGTGGGTGGTCAGGGAGAGGTTAAAGGTCAGGGTGGGGGTACAGGTGTGTGGACAGGGTGGGGTTAAAGGTCAGGTGGGGTACAGGTGTGTGGACAGGGCGGGGTTAAAGGTCAGGGTGGGATATGGGTGTGCGGTCAGGGTAGGGTTAAAGGTCAGTGTGGGACATGCGTGTGCGGTCAGGGCGAGGTTAAAGGTCAGTGTGGGGTACAGGTGGGTGGACAGGGTGGGGTTAAAGGTCAGGGTGGGGTACAGGTGTGTGGACAGGGCGGGTTAAAGGTCAGTGGGGGTACAGGTGGGTGGACAGGGCGAGGTTAAAGGTCAGGGTGGAGTACAGGTGGGTGGACAGGGCGAGGTTAAAGGTCAGGGTGGGGGTACAGGTGGGTGGACAGGGGCGAGGTTAAAGGTCAGGGTGGAGTACAGGTGGGTGGACAGGGCGAGGTTAAGGTCAGGGTGGGGGTACAGGTGGGTGGACAGGGCGAGGTTAAAGGTCAGGGTGGAGTACAGGTGGGTGGACAGGGCGAGGTTAAAGGTCAGGGTGGGATACAGGTGGGTGGACAGGGCGAGGTTAAAGGTCAGGGTGGGATACAGGTATGTGATCAGGGCAGGGTTAAAGGTCAGGGTGGGGTACAGGTGTGTGGTCAGGGCGGGGTTAAAGGTCGGTGTGGGGGTACAGGTGGGTGGACAGGGCGAGGTTAAAGGTCAGTGTGGGGTACAGGTGTGTGGACAGGGCGGGTTAAAGGTCAGGGTGGGGTACAGGTGTGTGGACAGGGCGGGGTTAAAGGTCAGTGTGGGGGTACAGGTGTGTGGACAGGGCGAGGTTAAAGGTCAGGGTGGGGGTACAGGTGTGTGGACAGGGCGAGGTTAAAGGTCAGGGTGGGGGTACAGGTGTGTGGACAGGGCAGGGTTAAAGGTCAGGGTGGGGTACAGGTGTGTGGTCAGGGCGGGGTTAAAGGTCGGTGTGGGGGTACAGGTGGGTGGTCTCACCTGGACAGGAAGGCCTGGTGCTGCTTGATGGTGTCCAGCTCGTAGGTGGAGGAGTCGCTGCGTTTGCGGGGCAGCTGTTTTCGGGGGTCGTCGGGCGCCCCACAGCGCGGGATGTCGATGTTGCTGCGGCTCAGGTGCCTGCTGCCCTCCAGAGGGGAACCGCCCGAGCAGTTTATCACGATCCCGGGGGACAGCAGGTCACTGTCCTGCACAGGGGACAGACAGGGCAAAGCGTCACAGGAGTGTGTGTGTGTGTGTGTTGTGTGTGTGTGCATGTGTGTGTGTGTGTGTGTGAGTGAGAGTGTGTGGGGGTGTGTGTGTGTGAGTGAGAGTGTGTGGGTGTGTGCATGTGTGTGTGAGTGTGTGTGTGTCAGTATGTGTGGGTGTGTGTGTGTGTGATGGAGTGACTGTGATGTGGGAGGGGTACCCTTTGGGAATTGCAGAAAAGGGGTGGAGCTACAGGACAAATGGGAGGGGCCACTGTAAAGTGGTCAGAAGCAAAGGAAAAGGAGGAGGAGTCACTGTGAAGACAGACAGATAACAGAAAGGGGTGGGGCCACAGCAGGCTGGGGAGGCTGGAGGGACAAATGTGGAGATCTTGGGCGGGGTCAGAGCAGGACAGGCGGAAGTGGGCGGGGCCTCACGTGTGTGCTCGCCACACTTCCGCGGCGGCTGCTGTTCTGGCTCTCAGACACCGGCTGGCAGCTGCTGCTCAGAGCGTCAAAGCCCAGGATCCCGCCGACGCAGTCGCCAATGAGACACACCTACGCCAGCACAGACACAGCCTTACGCATCACCAATACTCTAAACAAACAGTACATTTAAGATCTGATACACCAGCACACAGACACAGCCTTACGCATCACCAATACTCTAAACAAACAGTACATTTAAGATCTGATACACCAGCACACAGACACAGCCTTACGCATCACCAATACTCTAAACAAACAGTGCATTTAAGATCTGATACACCAGCACACAGACACAGCCTTACGCATCACCAATACTCTAAACAAACAGTGCATTTAAGATCTGATACACCAGCACACAGACACAGCCTTACGCATCACCAATACTCTAAACAAACAGTACATTTAAGATCTGATTTCAGACTGCAGTCTAAACTACACCAGCACACAGACACAGCCTTACGCATCACCAATACTCTAAACAAACAGTACATTTAAGATCTGATACACCAGCACACAGACACAGCCTTACGCATCACCAATACTCTAAACAAACAGTACATTTAAGATCTGATTTCAGACTGCGGTTTAAACTACAAACACAAAAACTAGAACAAAATAAAATGAATGCCAACAAAATAAGATTAAAAGATCAAAAAAACTACAGTACCACCTGCTCAAATATGACCTCAAACAGGTCCTTTCTGAATATGGGAGCACTCGGGTAGAGCTGCACAGAGAAACTAGAGGACTTCTTTTGGGACCCGCTGATCTCACCTGCCCTGAGAAGGTGGCCCCCTCCAAGGACTTGATGAAGTCGCCGTACACCTGGTTGGCACGGGCGATGACGGTTGCCACGGCGTCCTGGTAGAGCGGGGAGGAGGTGGCTAGCAGGGGCAGGGCGGCCAGAGGGATGTGGTCCTGACTGCTGGAGAGGCAGCCTTCATCATAGCTGTAGGGACTCAGACTACGGGGGAGGAGGCAGAGGGGGAGAGAGAGGGGAGGAGGAAAGAGAGAAGGGGAGGGGGGGAGAGGGGGAGAGAGAGAGGAGGGGAGGGGGGAGAGGGGAGAGGGAGAGAGGAGGAGACAGGGAAGAGGGGGAGAGGGGGAAAGAGAGGAGGGAGGGAGGAAGGGGAGAAAGAGAGCAGGGGGGAGAGGAGAAGAGAGCAGGGGAGGAGAGGAGGAGGGAGAGGGAGAGGAAGGGGGGACAGAGAGAGGGAGAGAAAGAGCAGCCATCATTAGTGTACATCTGAATGGTGCACACGTGTGTGCATGCTCACGTGTGTGTGTGTGTGTGTGTGTGTGTGTGTGTGTGTATGCGTGGTGAGGGGGCGCTCACTTGGACACCAGGGAGAAGGGCTCGGCGCAGATGGCGGGACAGGGCACCAGGCGGATGGCGATGCGGCCCAGCGCGGTGGGGTAGTGCACGCGCATCACCGTCTCAAACGCCGTGCTGATGGTGTTCACGTCGCCCTGCTTACTGCTCTGGTCCCCCGCCCCCGAGTCCAGGATGTTCCCCCCGTGGAGGACCAGGATGAGCACGTGGATCTTAGACGGCTGCAAGGGCTCCTGGGAAGAGCCGTCCTGGAGGGGGCGGGGCAAAGCCAGACAGGAAGGGGTTAGGGTTCACTGCTGCCGCGCTCGTCCGGGTTCAGCCGCACAGAAAGACACTGGGTGGCAGCGTAGCACAAGGGTGAGCACTGTGACGTGTGATTGGATGAACAGAGTTTTAAAACAAGCCAGCTCTCAGGATCAGATAAATGACCTAAACGGGACGGCCCGAAGCAGGGCTCCGCGACCCCAGCCCGGGACTGCCGTGGGGTCTGGGGCCGATTACACGACTACCTCACCTCCTCTGGTTTCTGGGGTCTGAACCAATTACCTCACCTTGCCTGCTTTCTGGGGTCTGAACCGATTACCTCACCTCCCCTGCTTTCTGGGGTCTGAACCTTGCCTGGTTTCTGGGGTCTAAACTTCACCTGGTTAGTGGGGTCTGAACCTCACCTGGTTTCTGGGGTCTGTCACCAGGTTAGTGGGGTCTGAACCTCACCTGGTTTCTGGGGTCTGTCACCTGGTTAGTGGGGTCTGAACCTCACCTGGTTTCTGGGGTCTGACTCGGCAGCTCACTTCAAAGTGAGAAAAAAAAAAACCACAGGAGACCCTGTGGCTTGCAGGGCCGGGCCAGCAGACCCCAGTTCTAGTCATTATAAACCACGAGAAGCACAGTCACTGCCTCACACTGACACATGCGAGCCACACACAGCGCTGTAGAGTAGCGCCGCTTGGGTTCTGTGACCATAAAGCCGGTATGAGCGCTGCTGAATGAGGCCAGAGCGTGCGGTGGGGAGGGGGGAAACAGCGCCCTCCGCAGGCGAGCTTTCCCTGTGCGCAGCTGGTGACGGCGTTACGCGCGATGGAATGATGTTAGGTGAGGGCCGATTTGTTATTCGGGCGGCGTCGAGGGCGCCGGGAAGCGTGTCACAGCTGACCGAGACGGAGGGTCGGGGCAGTGAGGCGGGGATTTTTGGGGGCTCTGTCGCGAATGAACACGACATCGTCCCTCGTCTTCTGGAAGGTTCCAGCAGATGCAGCAGGCATGGGCCTAGCATAGACCCCTTTGCCATCAGTGGCTAACATGTCTAAAATGTTAAGCCTGTTTACCTGAGAAGGTAAACAAACTCAACTCATTTTTACTACCTTGGTTTCAGAACACTGTTAGAACAAAATCTACACCCTTTCACTCAGACACCAAACTTTCATTGGTAGCCCACTGTACAAATAAGTGACTCGTGACTCTCACACCAGGATTGCACAAAGTGGCGAAACTCAGTCTGAAATTGTGTGGCTATGGCCCATGATGCACTGGGGTTGGATGCTACTCACAGTCGGGGGTGGGCGGGGGGGGGCTGGTTACCGTGATGGTGGGGACGGCAGTGCCCCAGCCATACCAGTTAACAGAACCGGGTACCCCTACACACTGCGTACCCCTGAACACTGCCTACCCCTACACACTGTGTACCCCTGAACACTGTGTACCCCTGTAATTATGTACTCCTGTACACTGCATACCCCTGAACACTGTGTACCCCTGTATTTACGTACTCCTGTACACTGCATACCCCTGAACACTGTGTACCCCTGTATTTACATACTCCTGTACACTGCATACCCCTGAACACTGTGTACCCCTGTATTTACATACTCCTGTACACTGCATACCCCTGAACACTGTGTACCCCTGTATTTACATACTCCTGTACACTGCATACCCCTGAACACTGTGTACCCCTGTAATTATGTACTCCTGTACACTGCATACCCCTGAACACTGTGTACCCCTGTAATTATGTACTCCTGTACACTGCATACCCCTGAACACTGTGTACCCCTGTATTTATGTACTCCTGTACACTGCATACCCCTGAACACTGTGTACCCCTGTATTTATGTACTCCTGTACACTGCATACCCCTGAACACTGTGTACCCCTGTATTTACATACTCCTGTACACTGCATACCCTTGAACATTGTACCCGTAATTGTACCCTGTACACTGCATACCCCTGAACACTGTGTACCCCTGTATTTATGTACTCCTGTACACTGCATACCCCTGAACACTGTGTACCCCTGTAATTACGTACTCCTGTACACTGCATACCCCTGAACACTGTGTACTCTTGGACACCGTGTACCCCAGTACACTGGCGTAATGAGTAATCTCGTGGAAAAGGCTTTCCATTTGATTAACAGCGACAGCGCCTTTGAGTGATTGTTTCGTTTTGCGATGCAGATAAACAGTAGGTGCTTTTTCTTACGGCACCCAAGAGATGTGTTTCTGAAATACTCCCTGTGATTTGTTTCCCTCTCCGTTAAAGTTCAGCGGTAGAGTTTAAAAGAGCGCCAAGAAGATTTATTTTCTTCTTTAGAGCTCGACAACTTACAGTTGAGACTGAAGCAATACGTTTTGTGCTCAGAAGATTATCGTAAAAAGGACCTCTACAAAATCACCTACATCGGACAGACAAAGACACACAAAATAATTGCACAGTTCCCCACCCCCCATCCCAAGTTGTTTGGTGCAACTCGTGCTGGATGTGGATTCTGATCCCGGAGCCCGTTTAGAGGGGGCGGTACGTACCTCACCGAGCCCCTCCCTGCTGCCAGTCACTGCGTACTCCCCACCTGTTTCCTGGTACAAGTCCCCTGCAAATACACAAGAGTTGTTTTACTCATCAAACCCTCCACCGGAATCCATTTGATTGGCCCTGATGCTCAACTTGCTCAAGAGCCATTGGGTTAGAGGCCGGCGTATGACAACGCTATTAGTTTCACAAGGCTACCTGAAGTAAGATTCAGCCCCTTTACACAAACCGCAGAACTGCGCTACAGACAGGGGCGCTGTGTTCGCGAGTGCGACACAAGCACCCTGACCAGCACTCTCACACGGCTGTGAACAGACTGAACTTTTAATGCCTCGGCACAGATGCCGAAACCGCCACGGAAATCCATGAGAGCCGTTTCGGAGAGTCTCCTTCGTCGGCCCCCCCAGGCAAGACGCCCGCACAAAAACACCTTCTCTGTTACGACTCACAGAGTACTCCGGCATTCCCGGGAATCCCGCTCTCTCTGACAGTGGATCCAGACGCCTCTTTCGTAAGTAATCCTATTAAGGGCTGTGAGAGGGCAACTGGGAGCTGGTCTGGGGTTAAATGGAAACTCTAGTACCACCAGCGGAGCTGAACCGCTTAGCGGCAGCACGGGATGCGTCTGGCGCGAGAAAGACGATGTCATGTAAAACACACAGGTCGCAAGACAAGGCGGAGCAAGGGCGGGGCTCTTAAACCAAGGCCACTGAAAGTGCACCATGGGGCCCCTCCGTATGCCGACTGGGCTCGGCGCGGCCCCCGTACCCTGGGATTCGTCCGCGTCGGCCGCCTCGATCTTGTCCATCAGGTCGTTGGAGTTCCACTTGGTGATCTCCTTGCCGAAGATCTCCTCGTTGTCGGACAGGTCCTCTGAGAGGGAAAAGCAAGAGCGACGCAAGCCGTTAATTAACCCTCCGTGACCTCGGCCTTCAAAATGGTGGAGCGGACGGGCAGAGCCACGCGAGCGTCTGCAGCTATAGCCCACAAAACCCTGATCGACTACTCGGGTCTGCTGCTCAGGACTGCTGGTGAACACGTTCACCGCGGTCAACAGGACAATGAAACCCTCAGCCACAGGGTTTGGCTGAGGGATGCTACTTGTTCAGTATAAATGCACCGGCCAACCCCCCACCCCAGAAAGGGAAGCTACCTTTGTTGGCAACCCCAACACCCCCCCCCCCCCCGCCCCCCACTGAATCTGTGCCAGTGTGGAATGAGATGAGGGGAGAATAGTTAAATGTCTAGCACTGGCTAGGCCCATTTTTCATGGGAAATTCTTCATTTTATTTTAGGGCTAAACAGGTCTATGTTTTGTGGGAACGTCTTTATTTTAGGACCTGATAGGCCTGAGTTTTGGGAACCTCTTCATGTTAGCACTAGCTAGCTGATCTTTACTCACACCCCGGGTGAGCGGTGAACAAACCACAGGCCAGAAGTGGGCAATGCCAATACAGAAACCCCCTGCTCTGTTCATGTGCTTTAAAACACCTATTTCTGAGGCAAGTGGACACATTGTAGGAGTCAGCCTTTTACAATTCAGGCACTCAAATGGGATTTGTTCAGTTTTATTTAAAATAATTATATGTAAAGACTGATTGATTGACTGATTGATGACTGACAGGCACTGGACTTTCAGTTGAAATGATTCCGAATGAACAGACACCCTGCCTGGAGGATTTATGGGTACTGTTGTTTCCCACACTGCCTCACTCGGAGGACTGTACTGTGATGACCAAACAGTAAGTGACACAACAGTGTGTGCAGTGATTATGGAGAGGCCGATTTTCATTGGTGGATGTAGTATTCTAAAATGAGTAACACTAGAGTTATTAGCCAACTGTCAATCCATCAGCCATCAGCCAGTCAGTCCATTTATGGTGAGTTTGTAATTGTATGTACTCAATTAGAGAAACTGCGAGTTCATTAGCACACACATTCTTCTGACCTGACTGGAAATGAAAACCCTCAAATAATTCATGGTTGTTCGAGTCATAAAAAGTTTTAAATCTAATCTTGCTAGAACATGCATGCAGAAAATTAAAGGGGACTCCCCTCGCCATCATAAGTTAAAGAGGGTTATTTATTTATATTTCTAATGTTTTTTATTTTAAATAATTTCCCAAATCTACAGTCATTACATGTAAGAGTCTGGCCAGGGACCATACCCTACAGTACATTCAAAGATCCCTGGTGAAAACCCAGACTCTAGACTACTGCGTTTAGTACTGTTGGTGTCACCCACTGTGGAGTAACCAGTCTTGGGCCTTAATAACAGGCATATAAACCTAATCTAAACACATGATTAATGCTCGCTGATAAAGTAGATTATACAATGTTTGTGTGCTGCTTATTCATACATACAGTTTGTGAATCATGGATTTACAGTTTGCTTAAAAAACGAATAATAATTTCATGTTCATTTAACCAATGGCGTGATACTGGGATGGAAAGCTGGGTGGAGCTTGGTGTGGTTACTATGGTTACTATGAGTCAGTTGCTATTTGAAACCACCGTTTATTACAGGAAGTGCCCTGAATTCACCTGAAAGCTATCACAGTGCTATAAACAGGGTTCCCACACTTACCCGTGTCATCCTTTCAGACTTTAAACATCGAATTTACATGAACTCAAGGACCCATAGAGACGCAATACACAACGTGAGCAGTGTTCCAGGCCAAGGGGAAAATGCGCTTGAAGCGGCTGACCCAGGATTAAGCTCGTTCATCTTCAATCCCAACCTCATCCACAAACCCGCATTCAGACTCCCGATCAGGTTCACAGGGCATGAAGTACATGAAAAAGCTGACATGAGGCTTTTCAGGAATGGCTGGCACAACCTCTCAAAAAATGAACGCGTAAATAAATTCAAAGTTACTGTTTTCAATTACTTTCACGTCCTTGAGGGTTTTTTTTTCTTCTTCAAGATTTAAAATTTTCAAGGAATGTGGGAATGAGGTTCACAGACTCAAAGCATTTCGGTCTCGGGTCAGAAAAGCTGAAAAGCCATTCGCTGATCCTGAAGCAAGCAGGAAGCAGACAGACGTGACTACGAACATATCCGGATACTGGAGACCACAGAGAGACAGACAGACCGGGATATTTATTCACAGACAGACAGACAGATGTAAATCAGACTACTGAGCCCTGAAATAGTAAAAGAATCGGGGCTGAATTGTTCCTGGGCTTCTTCTGAGAGTTCAAACGTTTCAGCTTTATTTCAAAGACCCGAGTGCAGCTAGACTCCCCTGATTCAGCAGCTTCAATTCGCTCCAGAAAACTCTGAAGGCACATAACTGAACTGAAATAACAGCTTCATTTGCTTTCCTGGACACGACTCTACATTTTTACATTTTAGTCACAAAAGCCTTCGGCTTGTTTAAAATACAGTTGATAAAAGTACAAGAAACATAGTTGTGAATATTCTGAACGCGCAGGGTATTGCAAATCGCAATTTGTACTCCTTTATGTAAAAAGCTGATTAACAAGGTACAAATACATCTACAAAATAGAATTAATTCTGAGAATTACAGCTCATTGCAAAATGTTAATACAAAATTCAAGATGTGCGGTTTATCATTAATCCGAGTGTAGGTAGCAAAATATTTTTTCCACTATATTTCACTATTCACATTCACAGGCAAACACACATGCACACACACTTTTCCACCCACCCACACAAACACGCACCGACCCACACACGCACGCACGCACACAGGCAGGACACTTTCTTACTTCTCCACATGAATATATTCCAGCAGGGACTGAGGTCAGGTTCATTAATAAATGCCTTGAGGTACATGGATGGTCATTTCAAGCAATAACACAGGAAGTAGCACAGGCAGTGGCACAGGCAATAACACAGGCAGTGGCAGAGGCAACAACACAGGCAGTAACACAGTGTCATCTCTCTCTTTCCAGTGACACAGCCAGGCAAAGGGCAATAGTGAAGGGGAGATGGATACAGGGAGGCCAGCGGAGGAGTGCGCCTGTCGTAGTGCTGAGTCACCCACAACCCCCCGTCACAGAGTTCAGGGGCGGAGCCAACCCAGCGGTAACCACGGCTACCGCCATACCAACCTACTGCATCTGCAGGCCCAACGCTTGCTGGTTATCGGGACTTAAAAAATTATCTGTGTGTCAAAGAAAGGCACTTAGAGTCAGCATCATGCAGGACTGTGCACACATACATATGCACATACACTCGCTCAAACACACACACACACACGCCCACCTAAATCACACACACACACACTCACTCTCTCTCTCTCTCTCTCTCTCTCACACACGCACACACACACACTCTCTCTCTCTCTTTATCTCTCTCTCTCACACACACACACACACATACACACACTCTCTCTCTCACACACATGCTCACACACACACACTCTCTCTCTCACACACACACACACACACACACACACACACACACACTCACACTCACAAACGCACACCCACACACACATGCTGCGTCGCTGTGCTCTACACTACCACATCAGGACAGTGGGCGGGGTAGAATTACCGTGTGCGTCGAAGAACTCGTCGTCCGTGCTGTCGTCAGAGTCGCGCGCGATGCTCTGCATCCTCCACTCCGACATGCTGTGGCGGGACGGGCTCCCTGGACGGACAGAGCGCAGACAGGACAGAAACACAGACAGCGTCAGAGCCACGCCCAAAACACCCCAAAAGTCTCCACCCAGCTGAAGGGTGGGAAGCGGGGGTGCAGGGTGAGGAGGTGGAGGTGGAGGTGCAGAGTGAGAAGGTGGAGGTGCAGGGTGAGGAGGTGCAGAGTGATGAGGTACAGGAGCAGGGTGAGGAGGTGCAGAGTGAGAAGGTGGAGGTGCAGAGTGATGAGGTACAGGAGCAGGGTGATGAGATGCAGAGTGATAAGGTACAGGAGCAGGGTGAGGAGGTGGAGGAGCAGGGTGAGAAGGTGGAGGTGCAGAGTGATGAGGTACAGGAACAGGGTGAGGAGGTGCAGAGTGAGAAGGTGGAGGTGCAGGGTGAGGAGGTGCAGAGTGATGGGGTACAGGAGCAGGGTGAGGAGGTGGAGGTGCAGAGTGAGAAGGTGGAGGTGCAGAGTGATGAGGTACAGGAGCAGGGTGAGGAGGTGCAGAGTGAGAAGGTGGAGGGGCAGAGTGATGAGGGACAGGAGCAGGGTGAGGAGGTGCAGAGTGAGAAGGTGGAGGTGCAGAGTGATGAGGTACTGGAGCAGGGTGAGGAGGTGCAGAGTGATGAGGTACAGGAGCAGGATGAGGAGGTGCAGAGTGATGGGGTACAGGAGCAGGGTGAGGAGGTGCAGAGTGAGAAGGTGGAGGAGCAGGGTGAGGAGGTGCAGAGTGATGGGGTACAGGAGCAGGGTGAGGAGGTGCAGAGTGAGAAGGTGGAGGAGCAGGGTGAGGAGGTGCAGAGTGATGGGGTACAGGAGCAGGGTGAGGAGGTGCAGAGTGAGAAGGTGGAGGAGCAGGGTGAGGAGGTGCAGAGTGATGGGGTACAGGAGCAGGGTGAGGAGGTGCAGAGTGAGAAGGTGGAGGAGCAGGGTGAGGAGGTGCAGAGTGATGAGGTACAGGAGCAGGATGAGGAGGTGCAGAGTGATGGGGTACAGGAGCAGGGTGAGGAGGTGCAGAGTGAGAAGGTGGAGGAGCAGGGTGAGGAGGTGCAGAGTGATGGGGTACAGGAGCAGGGTGAGGAGGTGCAGAGTGAGAAGGTGGAGGAGCAGGGTGAGACAGGATACAGACACTCTGTTGGAAGTATGTAGCAGACAGAGTCAGCACGCACTAGCCCACACGTCTTCAACACACACATTACTGAAAGACATTCTGGCCAGGTTCGTTTCAGGTCTGCCTCACAGGGACGGGAGACGGGGGTGTCCTTCGTACCCAGTCTAACTAGCACGGTGAGCGTTATCCCCTCCACAGAAGAGGGTGTAAGAACTTTCTAGATCAGCACTGGTGTGCCATGTTCCCATGTACGGGTCATCAGCTCGCCCCGCAGAGCGGGACCATTCTCATATAAAACACAAATCTATTTAAATCATGTAATGAGGTCTCCAGTGGCAGTCTATTCATATTCATTTATTTAAATTAATTCCTCATAGTCCAGAGCTGCTTCATTTATTAGCAATGTGTTAGCAGTCACACCCATCAAATACGCACACACACATACACACGCGCACACACACGCGCACACACACACACACACACACACACACACAGGCACACAAAGATACGCACACATACACACACTCTCTCACACACACACACACGCACCCACACACACACACACACACACACATACTCTTACACACACACACACACACACACACACGCACACGCACACTCACCTCCTCTCTTGGAGGAGCGGGAGGACCGGGAGGAGGTGGACCACTGCTTGGTGAGCTCGCCGCGGTTCTGCAGCGGGTTGGCGGGGGTCTCTGGCGCCTCCTTGGAGCCGGGGGCCTCCTTGGCGTCCTGCTCCTTGTCGGGGGAGGCGGGGGCGCCGCCGTTGGGCTCGCCCCCCTCCTCGGGGAAGCTGAACTGCGCCATCTTCTGAGCCAGCATCAGCTGCGTCTCCAGCTCCAGCTGCCGGATGTCCTCCATGGTCAGGCCGTACCACTCATCCTGCCAGCACCAGGCCTGCCGGTGCGCTCGAACCATCACCTTCCGCAGTCCTGGGGTGGGGACGGGGGCAGGGGGGGCCGTTAAACACCCACCCTCAAACCAAACATACCACCTGTTCCCCCAGCTTCACACAAGCACAGAGGAACCGCACACAACCATCCAAAACGCAGAATAAACCCCTGCTCCTGGGTCACCCCACTGTTCCGGGGTCATACTGCACAAGGCCACAGATCCACTAACCCCACCAGATAACCAGCTCCGTGTGCTCAGCCCTGAAAGTGCCGTCTGCCCACCACCGAGCCTTCCGAGAGGTCACTAAGGGTCTGAGGACAACACCGCTGTGGGCGTTCTGAACTGCGATACGACGCGGCCCCAGAACCTTCCGCAGCCACGAAGCGGAGCGGACGAACGAGAAGCAGGAGCTGATTACCTGCCGGGTCTAAGGAATCTGCCGTGTTGAGCTGCTCTTAAGTTCCTGAAAGCACTTGTGTACTCTGTTAAGTGGCTCCTGGACGGGAGATAAGAGAGCGTTCGCTAAGTGGCAGTGATCTAATGTGCTGTAATGCGCTGCAAGAGAGAGAGAGAGAGAGAGAGAGGGAGAGACTGGGCAGGTGAGAGAGAGAGAGGGAGAGGGAGAGAAACCTCTCCATCCTAGGTCACTCAAAGGTCAAAGTTCATAGGCTGCTTTGCGTCTGCTGACCTGCTGACCCTCTGACACAGAATAGCATATGGGCTGCAGTCTGTGATGGTGTTTGAGTGTGGAGAGAGAGAGAGAGAGAGAGAGAGCCGACGAGCTCAGGGAAGTCCATTCACAGACCCAAACGGATCCCTCCGTCCTGGGACGAATGGAGGAACGGAGGGAACGTATAAACGGGTCCAGCGGAGAAAAGAAACAGATGCAGGGGTGTTCTGCCTGCACAATTGTCGTCCCATATTTTTTGGCTAAAACTCACTGGTCGGAAACTCACTGAGTGTGTGTGTGTGTGGGGGGGGGGGTCATGTACACACACAAGGTACTGCGCAGCCAACCAGATACAGAAGATGATTAGGGGGCCAGACATGAAGCCAATTTTTAGTTGTAAGTTGGCCAGGGCACCAGGGTTAGCACCCCAACTCTTTGTAAAAGTGCCACAGGATCGTTAATGACTGCACTGAGTCAGGACTTAGTTTTAAGGTCTCATCCGAAGGACGGCACCTCCTACACCACTGTGCTGGGGCGTTGGGTTTCTACATTGACCAGAGGGAAGAGCGCCCCCTACAGGCAACACTAACACCTTCAGTAACGCACTGTAACACGGCCAGGAGGGCTGTGATTGGAGCACGAAGCAGGCCGGTCCGGCTCCACATCGGCAGTCTGACCGGAGGAGGGCAGGGGCGGCGGCTGGCGAAACGCTAATTACGCTCAGATTGAACGAGGGAGGCGGTCGAGCGGCTCTCTGCGCCTCCATCGGAGGGCAAACAAACGCCGCCGCCGCCCCGAGGACGCGGAACGCCACGGCCAGGAAATGAATCCGCCCCGCCACGCGCCCCCGGTGCCTGGCGGTCCCCCTCGCCGCTGCCCGGAATCGCCCGGAGTTCTGCCGCCACTGAGAGGCTCTCATTAAGAGCTGGTTAATGATTAGAGAGATATCCCCCGGCCTCCCGCACGGCCACCTGTCCACCTGTCAGCACACCTACGCCAGGCAGAGATAAGCACCGAGGACCGAGCTCCGCTGCAGCCTGAGCAAACACAGGGCCCAGGATGTGACAGGGTTCCGCAGGAGCACCCACCATTCACAGCGCTGCAGGAGGATACGCAACCGACTCTGAGTGCGTTTCACCCATTCCGGACTCAGACAAACTCCAGTATGAGCTGAACTAACATTGGCTGTATTACTGTGCGAGTTTAGGGTTAGGATGTAACAGGGTTCCACAGGACTACCCACAATTCACAGCGCTGCAGGAAGACATGCAACCAACTCTTAGTACATTTCACCCATTCCGGACTCAAACAAACTCCAGTATGAGCTGAACTAACATTGGCTGTATTACTGTGTGAGGTTAAGGACAAATAGAGGCTGCGGTGGCTCATCAGTGTTTAGAAAAGGCAGACAAAGAGAACAAACCTACCTCAGCACTGCAAACAAGTTTCTACATCTGATACTAGAGTACGTGGGCCTGAACGCCCAGATATGCAGCCCTCAGCTGACTGGGACCCCCTTAACTATTCCCTCTAAAGTCACTCATCATGTGTACGGACTGTGGACTGTGTCTCCGATGACAATGCCCTGGTCAGCACACGACACAACTCGCCCACTCAAACCACACACATCCCACACACACGCGCACACACACACACACACACACACACGCACACACACCACACACACACACACACACACCACAACACCCACACACACAACACGCACACACCACAGCACACACACACACCCACGCACACACACACACACACACACACACCAGACACACACACACACACACACACACACACACCACACACACACACACACACATACACACACAGCAGTACTGGGACAGCGAGTCTCCATGAACCCCATAATGGCTGGAGGAACAATGAGCTGTCAATCACTGGGCTGTCAAAAACTAGTTGAACCAGTCAAAAGGTTTTTCCATCTAAATTAGAATACAGCTGGTTGAAAACACTGAGTCACTGGAAGCTCCACCCCTTCATCTATTCTTCACCTGAATTTAACGTATTTGAAATGTGTTAACTCTTTACAATTAGACGACAACGCTTCGATGGAATTTCCCTAACTGCTTAAAGAACCACAAAGCATACCACAGTACAAAAGAACAATTTCCTGCTAAATGTTGACAGTATTTAAAGTGAAAAGAATTGTGTCTTTTCAGACTGCTTACACGTACACACACATACACTCTCTCACACGTACATGCACACACACACACACACACATGCACACACAGATATGCACGACCCCCCCCCCCCCCATATACGCACCGACGTCGTGGATGAAGCGTTCGATCTTGGACTGCATGCCCCAGTAGCGGAACTCCACCTTGCACAGCTTGTAGGCGCACATTATGGGTATCTTCCCGGGGTCGTTGTCATAGTCCTGGATCCAGTCGTCCGTCAGCGGCCCCCGCTTGGTCTTCAGTGACCGGTAGAGCCGGGGATCTTCCTCCGCCAGGTACTCGTGGGGGGCGATGGGGTCCTTCACGATGTCGATGGGGTCTGGGCCAGCCAGGGTGACACACACACAGAGAAACACACTGTTTAATGCATTTTTTAATTGGTGCAACCTCCACTACTGATTTGAGAAAACACAGACAAGAATGGGGTCACACAGTCAGCCACAAACACACTATAAATCACACACACACACACAGTCATCTACACGCACACCATCAGCTACACACACACTATAAACCACACACGCACACGCACACCGTCAGCCACAAACACACTATAAACCACACACGCACCCACACACAGTCAGCCACAAACACACTATAAACCACACACGCACCATTAGCTACACACACTGCCAGCCAAACGTGCACCAAAACCATACATGCACTGTCAGCCACAAGCACACTATAAACTGGATAACACCATAAGCCACACACACACTGTCAGCCACACACACACCATAAGGCACAGACACTGTCAGTCACAAACACACTGGCAAGCACACACACAGTCCACACAGAGGGGACATTGGGGTGTTGTGTCATCTGGTGGCCAGTAGAGGGCCCTGTTGTAAGAGTGCTGTGTGTCTGAGAGGGCCAGGACGGGGGGGGGGGGTATTATGTAACAGGGCGAGTGCGGCACTTCCTCTGCTGTGGATGTTTCAGTCTCGCCAGCGTACCTGTCCCAGGGTGCACCTGTGCTCCTCAGCTGGGACCGGCCCATCGTATAGAGAAGTAAATTACAGAGCAGAGCACATCACCCCCACCCCAATCTGCAGCACCTATCCTATTAACATCACCCTCACACCGACCTGGAACATCTGTCACTCATCATTTATCAGGGCGGAAGGTCTGTTTATCATTACTCCTTTAACTGTTTTTATTCTGTCAGTCACAAACAGCAGGGATGGATGTTACGTCCCCATTTCAGACAGGGGTCAGGGGTCAGCAGCCTTGACCCTGGATGGCTGAAGGGTTTCTGTTTTCACCTTAATATCAGCAGCTGGTGACAGCTGAAGAACGCAGGTGAGAGGAGTCAACTCTGTAATCAGCTGCTTTAATCAATCATCTCCACTGCTGATTAAACAGGGGACCCAGCAGACCCCACAGCTCCCCTGGTCCGGGTCTGCAGCCAGAGTCGCAGATCTCCCAGCACGCACCTGGGCGTCACCCGCACAGGAAGCCTCAGAGAAGGTGGCGGTCGCGAGCTCACCTAGCGTGCGCTGCCTCCGCTCGGCAGGCGACAGGTTGAAGACGTCCACCTGGTTCCCCGTGTCGGGCTTGTAGTAGGTCTCGATGTCGATGGAGAACTTCTCCACAAAGGGGCAGGTGTACCTGCAAGGACCAGAGCAGGGTCGGCGTGTCACGGAACGTGAGGAGGGCAAGGAGGCCTGTATTCACCACGTTCATTTAGCACCTGAGAGCCAGGTCTCATGACTACAGAAACAGGCGAGGCCACTGCAATACATCAGTGATTGGTTGACTTGAACCAATCACAAATTGTGAAGAGTCCTGAAATACTTCATCATGAATATGGGCTTTTATGTTTTACAGTTCACTGATAATTTTAAAGAAACATCTCCGTCCACAAATATTCATAAGCAAAACTTGTTTCAAACAATCGTACAAAAAGAGATAAAAGAAAGGGAGAGAAAGAGAGTGAAAGAGAAACAAACACACATACTGTACGTGCCTGCTGTTGAAACAGTGGGGAAAGAAAGATTCTCGTGTTGTATATTCGTACATATCGACCCCAGGCCTGACACAGACACGGTAGATATGATTGGCGAGCGAGACATGATGGTGCAGACACAGTTCATGTGATTGGTCAGCTGGACTGTGACGCGATGCCATTGGGCAGCTGCAGCCAATCAGCCGCCCTCACTATCGCCACACGGCGTCGGTGGTTTTACCACCCGCTGCCAGCGCTCATCCATATTTCATCATATTTATCGGCACGTTCATTATGACTGTGATCATTACCAGTGCTTGCAATTTGTCGATATTAGTACAGTAAATTCATACATATCGTATTTATGTATTAAAATAAGCGGGGAGGGAGCGTAGCGGAACGCGATTGGCTAGCAGCCGTAACGCTGCTGTCTGAGCACAGCGCTGTCAGAGGCTCGGCCTGAAGGTCCGGCTTTGTGCTGAGTCAGCTCTGTCACATGACAGCTTTCATATTTCCATAAACACTGTCCGTGCAAAGCAGCTGGCTCGGCACTAAGCATGTGATTTCCCCTACACACCGGATTCATTGGGAGATGTTTGTGTGTGTGTGTGGGTGTGCTGCCAACCAATTTCAACCAGTTCTCATTGTCCTGCTCATCTTTGATGAGACGGTTCAGGAAATTAACAGAAATTCGTTTTGGGAACGGAAAACAATTCTCATCGAACATTTTATGGCCATTCTTCAGGAAATTAACTTTCTATCCATTTCCTGATCTGAGTGAATTCAGTCAGTCCCTAATTCTGGTGAGGTTGGAGAGAAATACAGTCTCTGACTCTGGTGAGATTGGAGTGGAATACAGTCTCTGACTCTGATGAGATTGCAGAGAAATACAGTCTCTGACTCTGGTGAGATTGCAGAGGAATACAGTCTCTGACTCTGGTGAGATTGCAGAGGAATACAGTCTCTGACTCTGATGAGATTGTAGAGGAATACAGTCTCTGACTCTGGTGAGATTGGAGTGGAATACAGTCTCTGACTCTGGTGAGATTGGAGTGGAATACAGTCTCTGACTCTGGTGAGATTGGAGAGCAATACAGTCCCGGACAGAAATAGCAGAGAAAGCCATTTGTCCTCACCCTAGCAGCCTGGCAGACGGCCATATTGGGCTTTCCAGCGGTGGAACAGCACGCTACTCTGATGAGGTATAAGAGCACAGTGCTCCACCTCAGAAGCATGGCCCCCCCTCCCCCCCTCCAGAGGTCAGGAATGCACCCCCCACCCAGCACTCACAGTGCAGTCACTGAAACAGTGGTACTCAAATCTGACCCTCGAGGCCAGAAGTACTGTTAGTGTACATTCCTCCCCTCTAATCAGGGGCTCATTTAAACCTGACGCACCAGGTGAGTGTAACCTCTGGCCAATCACTGACAACAATCAATCAATTAAAACCAGCAGCACTACTGGCCTGGAGGGCCAGGAAAACAATCTCCCACAGGCGCAGTGGGGCCTCCGGGCCTCCGGGGGGCGACGTGTGTGGGTGTCTCACCGCGTGCGGGTGTACGGGTAGGCGTTCCAGGACTCCTCCTCCACGCGCAGGGCGGCCTTGGGCAGGATGGAGCGGAACCAGCTGGGGATGTGCATGCCGATGTGGTACACCTTGTGCGTGTACTGGCCCGAGCCGCCCGGCCCGTCCGTGTACGGCCGGTTCTCCAGGATCTCCACCCCGCTGCCCTCCCCGCACGTCTCCTCCCGGCTCTTCTTCTGCAAGGGGGGGGGGGGGGGGGCAGAGCGCAGAGGAGTTAGAGGAGTCAACATCACCCAAATGGATAAAATTACATGGCCACGATGCCTGCATTCTGTGCCTTTGCTAGAATGCTCCTGGGCTAAATACATTTATATAGTACGTAAGGGACAATCCACCATGAGGGTGGCCTGCTATCAAAAAATAATAACTGGCACGGTTTTGATAGCATACCACCTCGGAGTGGATTATACTGATTATCACACGGCGAATTACCTTACAAGCGAAATCTGTCAATAATTTGCTTTCACATCACATCCCACACCCAGGTCATTATAACACGTACCGGTTCCTCAAAAGTCAGACAAAAGGAACGAGCCGTCGTAGAGACAGCGCCAGAGCGCTCCGGCTGTTTCCCGCCGGTCGGGGGGACCCGGCGAACGCGGAACATGACCGCTAGCGCTCCGTTAGCGCTGCGACGCTGCGGAACCCTGCTGCACAGCCAGCGAGCCCGAGCGGGCCGCGCACCGCCTCTCTCTCGGCGTCACGTTGGCGGGACGCGATGACTGCGCGGTTCTCTGGCGGGGGAGAGGTTTCGTGATCGCTCATCCCCCCCCCCCCGGCCGGGACGAGAAAACGCCGAGGTCAGCAAACACCCCCGCAGCCAGAGAGAGGGCGAAGGCAAAGTCGTCCGGACGGAAACTCAAACTCGACGCGGGTGTGGGGAGGGGGGAGGACAGCTTGTGCTATTTCCGAAAATCCCCCCCTGCCCCCGCCTGCTCATTTGCCCCAGCAGGGGTGATCGATTGCCTTTCGCCGGGACTGTCGGAGGGCTGAACGCCCAGCAAGTGTTTCTCAGCGTGCCCGTGAGCACAAAACGCCGCAAACTCCGCCCACGGGACCTCAGGGTACCCCGCCAGCTCCCGTCAGCAGTGGGTCGGCCGAAGGACCTTCACCAGATACAGAGCCCCAGTGTTCCTCCCGTCCTCTCTGCTTCTCAGCTACAGGAAGCTCCGGTGCTAATTACACCACCACGGGCCTAAGAGCGTGTGTTAAAGGATCAGCTTACACCGCAGGGAGGCAAAACGCTCAGGGCCAGGTGAGGGAGGACCGCTCAGCCGAGTCCAAGGCTCTGTGTCTGTGGCTCCTTCGTCTCAGAAGAGCAGGTTCCTTACCCAGGATGCCTCGAGGCGGCTCTAAAGACAGGGAACCACGGAACATCCAGCCGAGGATGCAGAGAGGGTGCAGAGGGGGAACTGGGAGGAGGGGTATCTGATGGGCGTACCCCAGATCAGCAGCCAGCCCTAAAAGCGGGGAACCCAGCGCCCCACCTCGCGGGCCGACCCGTCCCGGACGGGGTTCAGCAAACAGACGGTCACGCATAGCACAGCCTTACAGGAACAGCACTGAACTAGCAGAACGGGCGAGCTGGCAAGCAGCCACACATAGTCTCATAACAGGGAGAAGGGGATGTACACACCATCACATTAAGTGCCCCTAACACAGACACCTGCACACCTGCCCCTAACACAGACACCACCTGAACACCTGCCCTGTGCATGGCCAGGATTGGCTCAGGATTGGCCACAGCATGCCTGCAGTGTGTGGGGGAGGGGGGGCCGCAGAAAGGTGAAGAGAGCCTCGCGCTCAGAGGAAAGGGGTGTCACGAGCCCAGGCTCTGCCCCCCAAAAGAAAGAAACAACTGCACAGCAGAGCCCGGGAGTGAAAAAATGGAGAGATAGAGACAGAGTGAGAGAGAGATGGAGACATACAGACAGGGCGAGAGAAAGATGGAGAGACAGTGAGAGAGAGAGAGAGATTGAGAGACGACATGAAGAGAGGAGACAGACAGAAAGAGGGAGGGAGAGAAAGAGACGAAGAGAGAGAGAAGGACAGCACAGGCGAGGAGAATAAAAGGGTTTAAGTATGCTGTTTAACTTCACTGAGGCAGTAAATCAATGGAGCTTGTTTGTCATTCATTTCCAGTCCTACCCCCCACCCCCCAACCACCAACCCCCAAACGCAGACAAACGCTCCTCATCATGAATTCATACCGCCATCCTGAGCCCCGCTCAGCGAGCGGTAAACCTGCGGCCTGGTACTGGGCGAGCTGAAGACCCAAAAGAGCCTCACGGGTCATAGGCAGCACACCGCCCCACACTGCACACCCGCCCAGGCCCACCTGTAAGGGAATCCGCCATGGCATTCAGAAAAGGGCTTACATCAGGCCTGCCCAGCCCTGTTCCTCCTGTAGGGTTTCATTTCAACCCTGATTTGGCACACCTGATTCTACTAATTAGCAGGTGAAAAATATCTCTACCTGTTGAATGAAGTGTATTTTGTTAGGGTCGAAGTGAAAACCTACAGGACGGTAGATCTCCAGGTACAGGATTGGGGACCGACCCCTGGTTTACATAATAAATATTTTAATGCATGGCAAATTGTGGTCACTCACTCACTCATTCACTCACGGACGACCTGTGGGATGCATGCACAGGTGCATCTCCCAAAATCACCACTTTGAACGGCACGAGATTTTTAAGCACAGCTTTATCGCCTAACGTTCCTTTAGCTAACCCTACTTTAGTTAACCTAGTTAGCGCGTACCACCGATACAGATGTATGGACACACGGGGGACAACAAATAACGTTACAGAGGTGAGGACATGCCATAGCTAGCTAGCTAGCTAGTTAGCCAAGTTTTACTCATGACACTTAGTACAGGTGCGTCGTGGGTCTGGACGGTTTCGTGCTTGTTGTACGTTACTCTGCACAGTGCCTGCCTAGAGAACATGGTGTAATGTGCTGTCCACACGTGCATAAATATGTGTCATGGCCAAGCTGAGCTCATAAATGCCATAGAGCTGTTAACAATAAACTCTGTTCCATCAGCAGCGGACTGCCGGCCCCCCCCCAGGCTCCTTGCAGAAGCCGTGTGAAAGAGAGGAATTTTCACAGCGGTGCGATGGCGGGAACAGTCAGTCTCCCCCCCCCCGCCTGAGGAAAGTCGCGAACGGCAAAAACCGTTGGCTTGTCTCGCTCAACAGGCAATCACGGCGGCTCTCACTCGATAGCCAATCACCGGCTCGTCTTCTCCCCGTCCCCAGACTTGAACCCGGCCCTGGGGCGTCTTGTCTGAGAGAACGGGGACGGTTTCTCAGAAACCGCACGCACAGGTTCGACAACTCTGCAAGGGCGCCCCCACGCAGTCTTCCTGCCCCGGGCGCCATCTTCCCAGCATGCATTGGGACGGCTCCCACGACTGGAAGGCAGGGTTTCGGCTGAGGCTTTCCGGCAGGCCGCGAATTAGCCGCGACGGCCCCTCCCAGCCGCCATTACACACGACAGGCTATTCATTAGCCACAGAGCGCCCCTCAGCACTGAGCGGGTCTGCAGTGCGGACACACCGCAGGCCTCTGAAGCACCCACCTCCCCTGCAGGCCGTCAAAGTGCCCCCCCCACAACCGCCCACCTCCCCCGAAGGCCGCCAAAGTGCCCCCCCCCCACCCCCCCTGCAGGCCGGCAGAGCTCCATCACCACCACCCCTCCCAGCCCCCTGCCTTCAGCTGCTCCTGCAGCAGCACCAGCAGCAGCTCCAGCACACGCCACTTCATTACCCCGCTGACAGCCCACGCAGGGCGGGGTGCTGGCCTGCATCAATCCTGCTCCTCCTGCCGGAAGATTTACACTCGGGAGTGCAAAAAAAAGAAAACAAACGAGCCAGACGAAATGATGAAATTAGAGGAGGAAAGAAAAAAAGAAACTTACTTCTTTTTTCACCCTACTCCCCCTCCACCCCCTTTTTATTAATGGGTTTATTGAACGTGTTCTGTTTCGCACATTCTGTATTTTGCAGGCTTTGTCAAACGTCTTGTATTTTCTTCACTCTTTAAATGCTCCTGCTCCTCCTTTTTCACAAAACGTCAAGAGTCCAGAATGTAGTCATATGAAAGAATAATTCTGTTCTGTGTTTCTGCAAAATCAGATTTTTAACTGTCATTAAGTCATCTGACCCCAGGAATGGTCTCACCACCACAATACTGGGATACTCATGTTCAATTCTGAAGAGGGGAGAACATTTGTTTGGAAAAAAAAAAGCTTGTGGGTCAAAGTTTCTGTTTTGACTATAACCCACAAAGTGGAGGCACTTTCCGCCAGGGTGTAAACACCGCTGCCCTCGCTTACGGTCATCTCTGCAAATCAGCCAATCACAACGATGAATCTGTAATTAAGCATTAACGGGCACCGACTCGCCTGGCGGACGTTAGGAGACGTGTGCGGGGTCCTGGGGCAGGGGTGGGGGGGGGGGATACTTGGCCCCCACCACCTGAAAGAGAGGTACTCTCCGCAGTGAGGAGAGGCAGAGAAGAGAAATCCCGAATAAAAGAACAGAGAGCCGGAGGACATGGCACTCCGCCATGGCGTCTGCTCTCCCAGCACTCCCTCCTTCCCTGCCCGCCGTGACTCATCGCTCCCTCGGGAACCCCCCCCCCCACCCCCCCACCCCGCGGCCCTCATCAGCAGCACGGCCGAAAGGTCACAGCCCCTGAGGAGCCCCGCCCGGACGGTCCGATGGAGACGTGTGCACTGAGCGCGCTCCTGAAGCAGGACAGGAAATGAGCGCGTACCTTTCGCTACGCCTAGGTTTCCCGCACGGTCCTCCGTGCCCACCCTGCTCCGCCCCCCCTCCCCCCCCCCCCCGCCTCAGATCAGGGACGGGGAGTGCCGTGGGGTTGCCGAGGCAACGCTGCCACGTCAGCCTCCCTGTCAGTCTCATCTCGTCTCTCGTGCGGTACAGCACGCACCAATGATGTCACTGGTAGCCGTGGCACCCACAAAGACGCTGAAGTGGCATCTTTCACCTGCCGATCTGGGGGGGAATCCAAAACGGAGGTCCTGGTCCCGGCTGACAGCTCAGGCTCTCTCACGGGCCAGTCCCACTGTTCGGCCCACACGCACCAGCACCCCCCCGCCCAATCACAACATGCACGGGCGCACTTTAAACCCCCCTCATATCCACAGAACCCCCTTCCCCCCACATCCACATTCAATTTCCCCAATATCCACATTAACCCCCCACATCCACATAAACCCCCCCATCCACCTTATGTTGCGCTACTTAGCACTGACCCAGCCAATGGGACAGGTGGTGTTACACACACTACGTGACTGCACAGTGTTACATACACAGTATCCTGTAACAACATCATTATTTCTGTAAGGTGGGACAGCAGATGCAGTTTTAGCAGCGGTTGTGATTACTGTTTGAAAGGTTGGGGGGGGGATCAGAGGGGCGCTGAGTTCCCCCCCCCCGCCTCCACCCTCCTGCTCTCGCAGATGGCTGTGCAGGCCCGTGGGAAACGGCCTTAATGTCATTAGAGAGGATCAGAGCGCTAACACAGCCCCGCCCTCAGCGAGCCGGAGGAGGAGGCTCCGCCCACAACTGCAACTCAACCGTCCCCACAAGCAAGGTCCACAAGCACCACAGCACCTGTTCCACACACACACAAACATGAACACTAACACACGCACACACACACACACTGTATGCATACACACACACACCACAGCACCTGTTCCACACACACACAAACATGAACACTATACACACGCACACACACACACATACACAAACACTATGTGTATACGCACACACACGCACTGTACACACACAGGCAAAAGCACACACAAGCACACAATACATACACAAACAAGCACACTATATACACACACACACTCACTGTACACAAACATATAGACACACATACAAGTTTGCAAGCATGCACACACACACACACACACATAAACACACACACACTCACTGTACACTAAGGCACTGTACTCACTAAGGCATAGACACACACACAAGCTTGAAGGCACACACACACACACACACACATAGACAGAGACGCAAACAAACACACACACTCACTGTACACTAAGGCATAGACACACACACACACAAGCTTGAAGGCAAACACGCAGACAGTCAGACACATACACACACTCACTGTACACTAAGGCATAGACACACACAAGCTTGAAGGCACACACACATAGTCATAGACACACACACATATACAGACACACACACTGTACACTAAGGCATAGACACACACACACAAGCTTGAAGGCACACACACACACACACACACAGTCATAGACACACACACAAGCTTGAAGGCACACACACACACATAGTCATAGACACACACACACACAGTCATAAACACACACACACATACAGACACACACACTGTACACTAAGGCATAGACACACACACACACTGTACACTAAGGCATAGACACACACACACAAGCTTGAAGGCACACACACACACACACACAGTCATAGACACACACACAAGCTTGAAGGCACACACACACACATAGTCATAGACACACACACACACTGTACACTAAGGCACAGACACACACACACACACACCGGCATCTGGAGGAGAAACAGTAAACACGACCAAGTCTGCAACACTGGGCGGTTTTGTTCTGCAGTAAACATTTGCCAGGAGCTTAATCGGCAGTAATCTCCAGGATTACTCCTGGTTTTTTTAATCACGCTGTCCCTCAGAAATGAGCTTTATTATGTGGCAACACAGTTCAAAGTAATCTGTCATAAACCAGGTCTTTACATACCGTTTACAGGGGGGAGCTTGCTCCCTGTCTACCACAAACTCTTTCTGCAAAAACACGCGGATCTGCTAACGTACACACTGCCGTGTGTTCTGTCTGTCTGTCTGTCTGTGCCAGCCCTGGGTTACACCCATTTGATTTTTTTATGCTTCAGATGCCGGTAAAACATTTAAATTATTCCTGAGAACTTTCAACGAAACGTATTACCAACCAAAATGGAAACAGGTGTTTCCTTCTGAATTGGTCAGTAACCTGCAGCAGTTTCAAATGCTCATCTCGCCCAGGTACCCTTATGAGGGGCCCAGGTAAGCCAAGGGTCGGCCATCACGCCTCCAAAGAGACAGATGGTTCCACTCCCACTTCCAAAACTCGGTTTACAGATGTAGTATGTGTTTGTGTACACACTCCATCTGTGTGTGTGCGTGTGTGTGTGTGTGTGTATGTACATATATGTGTGCATGCGTACTTATATATTTGCTTGTGTGTGTGTGTGTGTGTGGGGGGGGGAGTGTCTGTGTGTATGAATCTTTGTCTCTGTCTCTGTATGTGTGTGGAATATCATGTAGAGCTGGGCAATGCGCTAATGTGCTAATGTTACTGTCCTGTATTATATGGCGCTGGATGATATGCTAACGTGCTAATGTTACTCGTCTGTATCATATAGAGCTGGCCGATGTGCTAACGTGCTAATGTCACTTGCCTGAATCATGTAGAGCTGGGCGATGTGCTAACGTGCTAATGTTACTCACCTGTATCATGTACAGCTGGGCGATGTGCTGACATGCTAATGCTTCTCACCTGTATCATGTACAGCTGGGTGATGTGCTAACGTGCTAATTCTTCTCATCTGTATCAAGTAGAGCTGGGCAATGCGTTAACGTGCTAATGTTTCTTACCGGTATCATGTAGAGCTTGGTGATGCACTAACAAGCTAATGTTACCCACCTGTATAATATGGAACTGGGTGATGCGCTAACGTGCCAATGCTTCTCACCTGTATCATGTAGAGCTGGGCGATGCGGTACTCCTCCACGCTCATGGGCATGGGGATGCGGTACTCCTTGATCAGCATGTTGAGCTGAGGGGGTGGGGATGGGGGGTGAGGGGGGCTGGGGGGGCGCAGTCGGCCGGCTTCAGAAGAAATCCAGCGGGAGGGTTCGAGCCCAGGCGCCTCAAGCCGCTGTTGGTGATCTCATCGACCAAACCTGCCAGGGGAGACAAACAGGACCCGATCAGCGTCCGAAACGCGTCTACCCTTCCCTGTCACCGCAGACAGCGACAGCCGCCACCGCCGCCTTACGACAACGCTACAACAACGCTACAACAACGCTACGGGAATGCTGAGCTGTGAGATCCTACACTGCATCCTATAGCCGCTCACTCCCGCGCTAACCTCCAGTCTGCCCGCTGGACCCGTCCTGCAAATATAACGCCCCCGCTTGGCTGCTACATCGAGGTCCCACAGCACAATGAATGAAACAGACACACCGTAACAACACCCAACAGCTTTGGAAACTACCAAAAAACCACACCTCAAACCACAATCACAGTACAAATGTAACCTTCTCTAGAACCACGACCACAGTACCTCTCGTAGAAGAGCAGCCGGATCTCCCCCCACCTGTCAAGTCCAGTGAAATGAACCCCTCCTTCTCCGCAAAGTTTTACAGACTGTTCTCAAAGACTGAAGCGCAGGATCTGTCTCTTCAGGAATTTGAGTGCGAAGGGTCACCGAGTTGATGCCCTCACTGCCGGTCTCCTAATCCCAGACGGCGGAACATTCCGGAGGACAGACCCATGATGCTCTGCGCGGTTGGCGGCTCTGCTGAGCGCACGTTCGCGGTTTGGCGGTCGGGCTTCGGGGTTTTGTACACGCACCGGGGAGGGGAGACTCGCACCCGCCACCGCCGATGGCCGCCACTCACAATGCCGGCGCCCCTGCCGCACCGCGTCCCAGGTCATAAACAGCATCACATGATTGGGGGAGGGGGGGACGTGTGTGTGTGGGGGGGGGGTATGCTTAGCGTAAGACGGATTATCCTGTAGGACATTACACAACTGTTTCTTAAGCGGCGAGGAGAGTTGGGCCCCGTGTGTGTGTTTGTGTCTGTGTGTGTGTATGCGTGTGCATGTGTGTATGCATGCACGTGACAGGCTGCTGGAGCTGCATGGTGTGTTTGTGGTGGTAGGTCTGACCACTCCTCATGGCAAATTTGGAATGGGGGGGTGGGGGTGCTGGATTTTTGGTCAGCGGACGTCCTGACCAGAGGGTTGTGTAATCGCCTCCATTTCCACCATAAGCAGCTCATATTACTGCAGCATGCAGCATACAGTTACTCCCCCCAAAAAAAAAAAAAAAACACAAAGAGAGTATAGATGAGGTAGGACTGATGCAGGGCTGCAGTGGGGCAGATATGTGCTCCCATCCCTGTACCCGTCCCAGAGCCGAAGGGGGCAGGAACGCGTACGAGCCACACCATTCCCCCGCAGGACGCGCCCACTGGCAACCTCAGCACACGAGCTCCCAGAATGCACCAGCTCCCATCTCCCTCAGCAAACAGAGGCACTGTTCTGCAGTGACGTATGAATGTTTTTCCAGCTAGCCGTTTAGTACCATGTTAGCCAGATAATAGGATTTCACATTATTCGCCATTTGTTATTGTACTATGCACTCTACCTCTAAACAGACACTTTTAAATCAAATTAAAACAAAGACACCGTTGAGCACATAAATATGCATCAATATGCCCAATCTAAGACATAGAAAGAACATAGAAAGCTTATGCTTGAGATAGCAGTGGCCTTTGCTGGAAAACGCAGAGCTTTCCCATTTTCTTCAAGCATCATCACGTCTCACTTCCCACTGATTGGATTAATACGCTGCCGGACAGTTAACCAGCTTCAAAGCAGTGGATTTGATATTTGAATTCGTTTTCCAGAAGGTTCGATTGGCAGACACATGTAATACACAACTGCAGCAACAATACCCTCCCTCACATTTGAACCAGACATTAATGCATGTGGTGCGTGTGTGTGTTCATGTTGTGTGTGTGTGTGCGTGTGGTGTGTGTGTGTGTGTGTGTTCATGTGGTGTGTTTGTGTGTGTGTGTGTGCGTGTGGTGTGTTTGTGGTGTGTGTGTGTGCGCATGTGTTCGTGTGGTGTGTTTGTGGTGTGTGTGTGTGCGTGTGTGCGTGTGTTCGTGTAGTGTGTTTGTGTGTGTGTGTGTGTGTGTGTGTGTGTAGTGTGTGTGTGAGTGTGTGTGTGTGTGTGTGTGTGCGTGTGTGTGTGTGTGTGTGTTTGTGTGTGTGTGTGTGTGCGTGTGTGCGTGCGTGTGTGCGTGCGTGAGTGTGTGTGTGTGTGTGTGTGTGTGTGTGTGTGTGGTGTGTGTGTGTGTGTGTGTGCGCGTGTGCTCCTGTGTGTTTGTGTGTGTGCGTGGGTGCGTGGGTGCGTGTGTGCGTGTGTGCGTGTGCGTGTGTGTGTACACATGCATTAGTGTCTTCCTCTATAAAAGAGACGTAGGCCTGGGTAAATGAGTGTCACCCAGACACATGATCCCAAACAGAACTCTTCTCAGCTGGGGTCAGAGGTGGCTAAGGACGTTTGTCAACGAGGTCAAAACAGGACACGGGGTCACTGTAGCCCTCCTCCGAAAACGAGCCGCAACAAAGCAGAGGACTTCTCCGATGTCCCGTCCAGTAATGCTACACGCGCGGTCTAGATTACACTTCCTCTTCCTGCCAGCCCAGCCATCGCACCAACAGCCCTCTCCTTCCAGTCAACGGCATCAACGGTCCCGAGTGCCCGTGTGTGAGGAAAGGACCGTTACTACCGTGTAACGTGACCAAGTTTTGGGTTTAGGGCGGCGAGAGCCAATGAAAATGCACGTTATTAACGCGTGTAACAGGAGAACAGTCATGGCGGCTCTCCTCCGCCCTGCTTTCAGCGCGAGACGCAAGCTGAGCTCCCAGGGGAGGTGGCTGATAGCATTACGCATGCAGGGCGTAGGCAGCAGGCCCTCATTAAGCGTCCCCCCGCCCCTTCAGAACATGATTTTTAAAAAATACTGCTTCTGACTGTTTTCCACAACCTCAGCTCTGGCTTCTCTTCCAGTCTGCGGTCCTGATAGCAGAACCGAATGCAACAGCACGAAACCTGATGCAGAATTCCATCATGGCCGCCAGCCCAGCCCATGGCTCAGGAGAGGGGAAATGCTCTACAAATCTGACCTGAAACAAAATGGTGGAGGTGTGGGCTGCTGTGCAGGTGGTATAAAGCATTTCAAAAAGGTGAGCAACCAGCATTGCGCATGAAACAGATACTGTACATGCAAATACAAAATTTCATTAACATATATTTTAAATGCAGTCCATCCTCATCTGGAGATAAGCCTGTGGTGAGGTTTGCGGTTTTGGGGCGTGCCCCCCCGGGGGGTTATGCGACACGTCCCATCCCAGCTCTGGTCCTCTCAGTACCCACCTGGGTACCTGCATCTTCACTGAGGACATTTACATTACATTTACATTACATTCATTTGGCAGACGCTTTTATCCAAAGCGACGTACAAAAGTGCATTTTCATGATCGTAGACAACTGCTGAACACGGGTTCAGTAAGGTACAATTACTTATTTTGTACAGCTATTTCTAGCCGAGAACAATGAACACTATCCTGGTCTAACATCTGCAAAGCCAACTAGGCAGAAGAATAAGCTACAGTATAGGACAAATACAATTACCAATAAGTGCAGGGATGGGGCAACATGTAACAATGACAGGAAAAAGGTTTTTTTTTTTTTTTTTTTTTTTTAATACAGCGTGGTGGTGGTTAGTCTAGGTATAGTCTGAAGAGATGAGTCTTCAGGCCACGGCAGAAGATGGATAGTGAGGGAGAGGTTCGGAGAGGGACGGGGAGTTCGTTCCACCACTGGGGAGCTAGGGTGGAGAAGCTCTGTGATCCCTTTGGGCGGGTGGGAGGGGTTACAAGACGCCCTGCTGCCGCAGAGCGGAGTGGTCGAGCAGGCACATAGAATTGAGTCATGTCCTGCAAGTAGATGGGGGCTGTCCTGTTGGCGGCAGTGTAGGCAAGGGTCAGATCCAATCAGATTCCTTTCTGTTCTGAGGGAGGAGCCAAAGGTACTGGACACCACAGATTCTACAGGCTCACCAGATACCCAGCTCCTGAGTTCCATCCAGCCTTTCTGCTTCTTAAATGCAGGAGTGAAGGTTCTGCCACTGTACTTGGGCATGCCCCTTGATGGATTTTCAAAAGTTACATCAAAGAAAGATACATCAAAATAGTTTTTTCTTCTCCAAGGAGGTGGGGGGGTGAGACAAAACTTCTGATGTTAAGAACATGAAGTTGAGTATCTAGAGCGTGGCACACAGGAAACAGCAGCACTAACACTCGCACACAGGAAACAGCAGCATTAACACTCGCACACAGGAAACAGCAGCACTAACACTCGCACACAGGAAACAGCAGCATTAACACTCGCACACAGAAAACAGAAGTGCTAACACTCGCACACAGGAAACAGAAGTGCTAACACTCGCACACAGGAAACAGAAGTGCTAACGCTCGCACACAGGAAACAGAAGCGCTAACACTCGCACACAGGAAACAGCAGCATTAACACTCGCACACAGGAAACAGAAGTGCTAACACTCGCACACAGGAAACAGAAGTGCTAACACTCACACACAGGAAACAGAAGTGCTAACGCTCGCACACAGGAAACAGAAGTTCTAACGCTCACACACACAAAGACTGAATCTAACCTGCCATTGACCCTGTTGGTCAGACTAAATTCTGAGGTAAAAATAATATCTGCATTGATGAAGAGACAAGCTTTATGGTCAGAATACAGGCCTTACATCCCCACTCTCCTTTGATCCTAATGGATTCACCTATCTTGGCATTCAAATCTGACCTAATCTCACCCTTTATTATAAAAATACATTTAAATTCATCCTTACTCTAAATTAGAAATGATTTAGCAAAACGGTCTTCTCTTCACGCTAGTCCTTTCGGAGGGATCAACGTGATCGTTTTACCACTTATGGACTTCTTATTCTCAATGATACGCCACTCTCTCCGTCCTCTCTCTTCTTCAATAAAGAACTTTATTTGGCTTGCAGGAGTTTTCTATGGAAGGGCAAACCCCTCAGAATCAATACGGCAGCACAACAACGTCCTAAAAACGTTTTTTTTGCCGTACGTAATTTTCAGTTCTACTATGGGGCATTCCAAGTAATATCACTTAAGATTTGGCTTAATCGAAACTCTGATGTACCTAGGAGAACTTCAGAAAATGCTCTAGCGTGCCCAACAATCTTGCATACCAAACAAGAATTCAAGATTTAATTTTCACTAATATACTAAAGAAAAAACTACTCTGTCCTAGGTGGGGTCTATTATCTGAAACAGTGTAGATGTATGCCATCATATCAACAAATATTTGTCAATTGCATACAATCTTCATCATCTGTCCCCTCTCTGCAACCTAACAATTTCTTATTAACAGGGAACAAGCCCTTTGTTTTTCCATCATGGTCCAATCAGGGTGTAAATACCCTCAGGGATATCTATGACCTTAATGGCTAAGCTCTGAAGGACACACACTCTCTTCCTGGCTCTTGTTGGTTCCTATATCTTCAGTTACGTACAGCATTAAAAACAAAACGGAGTTCCTTGTGCCTCTCAACTTCACTCTCATCCATTGGCTCATATGCTCATCCAAACCAGATTAAATAGGCAAGTGCCCAAAGCTTACTGTATAACACACTGTCCCCTCACAATAGCAAGCCTCTTACTATAATGAATAAATGGAAGTGTGACTTTCAGAGGTAAGTGTCTGAATGGGATTGGAGTGTAATAAACTGTAATAAACATATTTTCATCTTCCAATAATCTTGCACACCAAGGTATTCATTTCAAATTTGACCATAGAACATATTCCAGACCGCAGTGAAATGTGTGATAAGTGTAGTGCCTCAGCTGTAGGAAATATCTCTGGTATGTTTCACGTCTGTGATACAGCTAAACATCTATGGACATTTGAGGCTGAACTGTTGAAGATATTTCTCTCTAAATCTAAATCTTCACCATTCTGTCTAACTCTGTTATAGTTTGGTTTTAATCCCAATGCAGCTTTAACTCATCAGGAAAGAAGAACATTATCGGCAGCCTCAAAGGCCGCTGAGAAAACAATAATTCAAAGCTGGTTTTAGACAAATCATCCACTACGTAAAACCTGGACAACAGTTAATATTGACACATTGCAATTTAAGCGGCCCACTGCTAAAGTTAACAATGCTCATAGCAGCACCATAGACTGTCTAGTGCCATTAACTACTTAATAATTTGCTGTAGTTTATACTATTTATTTATTTTCCAGTTTTGCATTTGTCCTATGTTTTTCTTTCTTTCTTTCACTGTTTTTCTTCTGATTATTTCTGTCCGGTAATATAACTTCTTTAAATTGTTTTGTTGTGCCTTAAAGTTTGTCTCTAATATGAATTTATTTCAATAAATCCTGTTCAAAAAATGCTGTTCAAAAAAAAAGAAAATTGAAGCCTGACTGTGTAGAATGTATTATACAGCTGCCTACAGGAACATAAGCCTGTCACAGAATGTGGGAAACAAGGAGCAGCTCTCTTTTACAAAGTGAACCAGGTGTGTTTACATGAATTCACCTGGGGGTAGGGGAGATGCGCCGCCCTTCCTCATTGGTTAAAAAAAGACAATGTTATTACGAGGCATCTGTAGCTTTAGCCAGAGAGGATTCAGCCATGGCATAAGCCATGCACTTTGTTTGGATTACACCAGCCAGCAGGAGGGTTATGTTTTGTGTAAACACTGGCCTGTATGGGAAAAAAAACGAGGCCCATATGAGAAAAGGGCCTGGGCCACTGTGAGGAAGGGGTGGGGCCCATATAAGAAAGGGGCAAGCCTTGTACAAGAAAGAGGCGCTGCCCATATGAGAAATGGGCAGGGCCACTGTGAGAAAGGGGTGGGGCCCATACGAGAAAGGGATTGGTCCTTTGTCAGTTTCAACGTGGAAGCAAATTAAGACCGCAAAGCGCGCTTTTCAGAAATGCGCTCAAGCCGGTTTCGTGTACCGCAGTCAGCGAATGTCAGGTGTGTCATCACGCTACACACGCAATGGAGTGCTAAGAATGCAAGCGCAAGCCTACTTCGTGTGGGAACAGAGGGGCGGACCAGCCACATCCTTGCCTCTCACTTCATTTTTTAAGGTGAGGTATGAGTGGCCCATTGAGGTCACCTTATTAGTGTGGTTGCCTTTCGCCACATACACATGCAATATGTCAAATCGAGCGGCTTCATTGGGAATGGTGTGCTATTACTTTGTGGAAAGTTTTGGTGCACAGTTTCTGAAAAATTCAACTTCTTGCGGGCAATTTTGCCCCATAGAGAATAAATGGTTGAATGTTGACCCTTGTGACATCACAATGCCCTCTAGCAGTTGAAGACAGAGCATTGCGACATCATGAGGGTGAACATTCCGCCATTCATTAAAATTGCCAATGTTTATTAATTCATAGCTGTTGAACTGCTTGTTATAGAGCGTTGTGGGATGCCTCATCGGACATGGTAGAGAGTCCCTTGTTCATTGGTGAAGAACCCTAACTCTCACCCTAGCTGTAACCCTAACCCTAACCCTAAGCATAGCTTGAAACCTAACCCTAACCCTTGCAGTAACCATAACCCTAACTCTAGCTGTAACTCTAACCCTAACCCAAACCTGAGCTGGAACTCATACCTTAACCCTAACCCTAGCTGTAACCCTAACCCTAACCCTAGCTGTAACCCTAACCCTAGCTGTAACCCTAACCCTAACTCCAGCTGTAACCCTAACCCTAGTTGTAACCCTAACCCTAGCTTTAACCTAAACCCTAGCTGTAACCCTAACTCTAACCCTAGCTGTAGCAACCACCTAGAATACAAAGCAACCTCATAGAACACCATAGCAACCACCTATTAACACCCTAGCAACCCAACTCCCTATCAACCGCCTAGAACTCCATAGCAACCACCTAGCAACACCCTAATAACCACCTAGAATACCCTAGCAACCACCTAACAACACCCTAGCAACCACCTCGAACACCTTAGCAACCGCCTAGAACTCCATAGCAACCACCTGGCAACACCCTAGAAACTGCATACCATGAGTAAAACACAGAGATATCAAGTTTTGATGAAGAGTTAATTTAGGTCTGGATATATGTGTCGCAAATCAACTCGTTGACATGATGTTATAGCACATACACAATACTCTGTCTCTGCTCATACTACAGACACTGTTCACTCTGTTCAGCACAAATTCGACTTTGCATTGGTGGCAACCACACTTCACAATTTCTGCAGGAATGGTCTAGTTTTACATTTAATTTCAATCAAAAAGAAAGGTCATAGACTACACACAACACCTACCTGGACACTACAAATTCAGCACACCAGGCCTCTGCACTAACTGTTCTCCCTCTCCCAATAACTTCAGTTTCCTGTTAAAGATTCTTCTTCTGTGGTACACAGTGCACCAATATATAACGCAAAATATAAACGAAATATATAAAAAATATATAAATTACATACAATATATAATACCAATACATAAAATATATATAATATAGAACATAAAATAACATATAACATATATGCAACAAAATGTATGTAAGCTATAATATACAAAATATATAATACAAAATGGATGCAATGTATAACATAATAGATGTATACAATATATGCTATATAACACCAGGAAGCAGAAAGCCACAGCGCATGAGCAGGAGGAAGTGCCGATATGTGTCACTGTTTACACAGCTGTGCTGCTGGCTGCACATCGGGGTTAAGGACCCTGCGAAAGCCAAAACGGACAACGTCCCAAATCCCTGTCCCGCCCCTCCCCTGCTCCGTACGGCCCGCCACATGCAGAGATCCCTGGGGTCGAACCGGCCCGGGGAACGTGATCAGAAACAGGACTCAGAAGGACTGGGAAAGGGGGAACGCTGCAGGAACGCTGCAGAAAAAAGACTGAGCTCTGCTCATAGCATCATGCTAATGGCTAACTGTGGCTACCTCTCTCTCTCTCTCTTTCTCTCTCTCTCACACACACACACACACACACAGACAGCGTAGTCCCTTATGATCTATCAAGTGAAATGGACCACGTGTCACCGTTCGGTCAATGCCACAATACCACCACCCCAGCCCAACTCGTAGCAACATCAGCTGCATTTCATCACATTGCAATTTTCAAACCTGCCTCAGCACAAACAAACCAGATCGCCACCGCATCTCCCAGCGCTGTCAATCAATCAAACAAGGTGTTGACAGGCTGGAAAACAGGGGGGCGGATGTTCCTTCAGTGAGTGGACCTCAGCAAAGCTCCATTAGCCCACTGTGCCCCCACCCACCCCCACCCCCACCCCCATTCCCAATCTCAACCCACAACACCCAGTAAATGTCAAGGAGGCTGGCGCCCAGTAACTGCACTCCTGCCTGTGATTCCCTGCTGTGGTTGTGCACTGCTGTATGGTCATGGGGGGGCAAGGTTAAGGTGCACACACGAGGAACAGAAAGGGGGAGAGAGGGAGGGAGAGTGGGAGAGAGGGGAGAGAGGGAGAGAGGCAGAGAGAGTGAGAACGAGAGAGGGAGGGAGAGAGAGTGGAAGAGGGAGAGAGGGAGGGAGGGAAAGAGAGAGCGGGAGAGAGGTTGAGAGAGGGAAAGAGGGACATAAGAAATTATTGTTCCTCTTTTTTCAGCCACATTTTTTTTTGCTTTCTTTCTTTCTTCTTCTTCTCTTTGTCTCCACCTCCCCTGGAGCTGTGCAGTGCAGTTGCCATGGAGATGCAAGAGGCTGCGCTTCGATTGGGCCATTGGCAGCGTGACGCGCTTAGAACAGGGGCCGGCCCACTACGTAATCAGAGAGAATGCTCCCTTATTCTCCTCCTCCTCTCCCTCTCTCAGCTCTCTATTCTTCTCTCTCTTCTCTCTCTCTTTCTCTCATTTATTCTGTGATTTTTCCCCAAAGTCGTCCATCACATGCGCTTGAAAAGGAATGAAAACACCACAGTTGCAGACCGCTAACCTAGAAAGTGCTAACCACACAAAGCGCTAACCACAGTCCTCAGCTCACACCTCAGCAAGAGGGCGTACGCGTAGACGAGCAGGGCTGACGAGTGGCGCACTGCAGCAGTGCACGCACACCAGCGCCCCCCACTGGCCGATCAGACAAGTCTGCTTGTTGAGCAACAGATGGAGAGTCTTCCTCTGACTCGTGTCTGTGGGAGCCGGACTTGTGAACTGCAGCGTGATAAGAGGCTGTTAAACACCACTGGGCTGCAGCAGTACGCAGTTTGGTGCCCCGCCAGGTCTCAACGTTCTCAGGGAGGAATGTTCCCCCCTCGATTCTAAAACTGGGCAAAAGGGTTGCCTTTTCTTTTAACCCCAGAGGCGGCAAATGAAATCAATTCAAAGCAAATTTATTTGCATACTGCATTTTACAAAAATTTGTCACAACACAATTTACACTGGCCCCTGAACTGATGTTTCTTAGCTGTTGGTTAGGTTAACCTGTAACAATGTTGAACTGCATTTTCCCCAATAATGTAACATCATTCATTCTTACAAGAGAATACAAGAGAAGACACATGTAAGTGGGATATGAATAAGAGCATGAAGAAGTGGTAGAAAAACAGGAAATGAATAATCATTCAGGTCAGGGGTAGGGTTAGCATTTTGGGTGTGTGAACTGAGTTTCAGATCCCAGGTGTTTTGTGTGGCTCTAAACAGCTCCACTTACTGTGACAAAAGAAAGCAGCAGCCATTTCTCTCTGTGTGGAGGTCTGTTTGATCTGCAACACACTCACTGCATTCTGACACTGCATTCTGGAACTGCACTCCCACTGCATTCTGGCACTGTATTCTGACACTGCACTCTCACTGCATTCTGACACTGCATTCTGACACTGGACTCTCTCTAACCCAGCAGACACCAAACCAGACCTGCTACCCACAGGCAAGGAGAAGAGAACACACAAGCGCTTGACAACAGGATATTCGGTAAGAGGACATTTGGTAAGAGGGCATTCGGTAAGAGGGCATTCAATCCCATTCAGGCTCTCCTACTGAACGCTGCTTCATAACCCTCCCAAAGAGGTATGAGGGCTTGGGCGAGGGGGGTTAAAATCCTGAAGAAGCTGAATGCCCCACAGAGACACTGTAGAATACGGAGAGGGAGAGGGGGGGACTGTATTCAGACTCAGCCAGGACACCTCTCCCTCTCCCTCTCTTTCTGTGCCTCTTTCTCTTTCTCTTTCGGCCCCTCTCCCTCTCTCTCTCTCCCCCTCTCTCTCTCTCTCTCTCTCTCCCCTCTCCCCCTCTCTCCCCCTCTCTCCCTCTCTCTCTCGCTGGGCCCAGACCGCGTCGATGCGTAGCGTCAAACTGAAAGAGCTGTCAGCGGGTCGTTGGCGGCCAGCCGCCGGGTCCTTATCGGGTCATCAGCAGGGTCCCGTGACAGCGTCGCCGCGGAGCGCTAAACAGACCTGGCAACCGGATTGATTTTCAGCACCTCTGGCTGTTTGCGATACCCCCTCCCCCACCTATAGATAGCAGTTAAATACCCAAACTGCCCCCCTCCCACGCCAAGGAGCAAGGTCAATGGTCACAGGTGCCTCACTTTCCATTACCGCCACTGTCTGTATGGCTCCGTGGGGCCCAGAGCCCCATCTGTGCGTTTTTAAAACCGGTCCTATCTCCCCTCCGTCCCTCAGCTGTATGGTTCCTGGGGCACTGATCCAGACTCAGATGCAGGATGGGATTTACATCACCCCCACTCTGCTCCTCCCCACACCCACCCCTCCTTTCCCATAATTCCTGTCACCCACTTATTTACTTCTATTTCCCCATTTAGCAGATGCAAAGGGAAACAGGAAGTGGTGCGCACTGTTTGACGTGTGCGCCTGCTGAGCGGTTCGGCCCTCTAACCCCGCCTCCCTCCCCACTTCCCGCTGCACCGTGAGAAATTCCACACAGGCCTTCTGCCGGCTCACAGGCCTGCGCAGACAGAGCCGCCGACACGCAAACAAACAGACCCATAAAACATCCCCACAGTGTGTCCCCACACTTTCAGGGGCCCCGGCTGTAAGAGAGCACGCGAACGCTGTGAGGCTCTCCATGTCAGTGTTACCCCCCCCCCCCACTTTATTTCACTGCAGTTCTGTCAGGAGCAACAGGTGGAGTGCCGGTGGATTTCGGCAGGTGAGGGAGGGGGGGGCTTACTTACATCATAGTGCCAGCGCCCACGTATTCCACAGCGTTGCCAGAATCCGCCGGAGAGCAGGTATTCCACGGCGTTCCCAGGACCTGCAAGGGAACAGCAGGCTGTTAGGACTGAGAGACTGAGAGAGGACCCGGTACTGCGTGCACCAAACCCTCCCCTCGCCACCCCCACCCCCCCGCACGCTCAAATGCAAATCCTCGGGTCGATTTGAATTCTGGTGCGGAGCTCCACTTCCTCCCGTTTCCATCACATCACCACGGCTGCGGCTGACAGGTCGTTTTGCTGATAATGGCTAAAGGGCGGTTAATGAGGGACGGAGGGTGCGGTCTGAGTCTCCCTTTGCGTACCAGCCGCCAGCGTATTTGCATGAGATGGCATCCATTAGCAGATAGCTCCAACGCAACAGACTGTTCCCCCCCCCCCAAAACCACACACACACACACACACACAGGCGGGGCTCATATGCGATCCCCCCCCCCACCTCCAACATGGCGCTCTCTCGGCTGCAGTCTCCACCTGCCCCTTCCCCCCACTTTCGAACCGTCAGAATAAAACAAAAAACACAGGAGGAACAGGCTGAATATAAGAATACATTCGGCCACACAAACATGCAGCACTGATGGACGTAGATGCTGAAAGATTACCAGACAAAATAAACTGCAGATTGTGCAGCTAAGGCATTATGCCATGGGTGTTACCACTACGCCATTATACCAGGCTCACTGTTAGGCAATACTGCCAATGAGTATTTTAACACACGTAAAAATATAGCCTAACCTGGCAACATGAATTATCCTTCAAGGATTAATATTATGGTTTTTTTTTAAAAGCCAGATTTTAATAATTGAGCAGAGACTATGTTTTTCAATGTCTTCTCTTTGTCCCGGTACCATTAGCTGAACAGTGTGGTTTTATGTGTTTTTTTCCGTTGACAGTGGAGCCTGCATTAATCCGATCCACAGTGCACTGCCACATCGTCATGGCAAAGCCCTGAAGTGACCGCTGCTGAGGTACCTGCTGGAGCTCAGGGCTCCATTATAATCCTGCCAGGGCCCAAAATGAACCCAGGCTGTTTGTGGATCGAGTCTCGCCAGCTTGGATAGCATCTGAACAAGTGGAAAAAAGCTCCAATGGGGGTCCAGCACAGGACCGGCTCGGCTCGAACGGGCCAATGCAAAAGGGGGATAAGCGAGAGGATCCAGTTACCCACCCTGAGTGAGTGAGTGAGTGAATCAGTGAGTAAATCAGTGAGTGAGTGACTGAATGAGTGAGTGAGACAGTGAATCACTGAGTAAATCAGTGAGTGAGTGAGTGAGTGAGTACATCAGTGAGTGAGTGAGTGAGTGAATGGATCACTGAATGAGTGAGTGAGACAGTGAATCACTGAGTAAATCAGTGAGTGAGTGAGTCACTGAGTACATCAGTGAGTGAGTGAGTGAGTGAGTGAATGGATCACTGAATGAGTGAGTGAGACAGTGAATCACTGAGTAAATCAGTGAGTGAGTGAGTGAGTGAGTACATCAGTGAGTGAGTGAGTGAGTGAATGGATCACTGAATGAGTGAGTGAGACAGTGAATCACTGAGTAAATCAGTGAGTGAGTGAGTCACTGAGTACATCAGTGAGTGAGTGAGTGAGTGAGTGAATGGATCACTGAATGAGTGAGTGAGTTAGCGAGTGAGTGAGTAGACCATGGTATGTTTTGCCATTACAAAAATAAGACACCATCACTCCAATCAAAGAACGACTCCTCCTGTTAAACAGGCTTCTCCTAACGGCCGAACGTGGACGATACAGACTAATGGATATCAGCCATTTCAGTTCCTCTCAATAACCCTGGAAATTACGCCTGAGCTTAATTCAGCAGCTGCGAATAGCGGCGTCTCTTTCACACTGCCTCGGGAGCCAGAGCGCGTTTCTGCCTCTGAATCCATCAGCTGATCCCAGAGAAGACAAACAAACGGGGCGCGTGAGCGGGGGGAGGGGGGGGGGAGGGGGGGCGAGCAGTGACGCGCAGGCGGCTATTTATAGAGCGCCGGGCTGATGGCAGCGACTCCGTACTTTCATTTTTAAATTACAGTAATAAATCAGTCACACACACACACACCCGCGCACACACACACAGACACACGCACTGATACATGCACACATACATACACCCGCACACACACACGCACACCCGCACACACACATACACCCGCGCACACACACACACAGACACACGCACTGATACATGCACACATACACACATAATAACAAACACATACACAAATACACACACACACACAATTACTTGCACACACGCACACAATTACACACAAACGCACACACACAAAAACACACACACGCCCAAGGAACTTGAGCTCAGATCATCAGACATATGCCTATGCAAGTGTAACTGCTTAACCCTACTGAAAATCTCATTTCAGTGCTCTGTGAAAAAACATAAGTACAAAGTCAAAAAGCCTGGAATGACAACAGCAACATCTACGGGAAGGCAGCAACACCTATGGGGATGCAGCAACATCTACAGTAAGTTAGCAACATCTATGGGGATGCAGAAACATTTGTGGTGATGCAGCAACATTTACGATAAATTAGCAACATCTATGGTGATGCAGTAACATCTACGTTAAAGTAGCAAAATCTACGGTGATGCAGCAACATCTACAGTAAGATAGCAGCATCTATGGTGATGCAGCAACATCTGCTGAAAGGTAGCAACATCTATGGTTATGCAGCAACATCTATGGTGATGCAGCAACATCTACGATAAGGTAGCAAAATCTATGGTGATGCAGGAACATCTGCTGAAACGCAGCAACGTCTATGATTCTGCAGCAACATCGATGGTGATACAGCAACATCTGCTGAAAGGTAGCAAACGCACATGCGCTGATCTGACATATGGGCTGGTGGTAAAAGTGAAGCTGTGGGTCTGCTGGAGACTTGCTGGCCCAGGACGCCCAGATCTGATGGGGGTTGTGTTGTGGAGAAAGCAGAAAGCAGAATTGAGCAATAGGCCTGACTGCAGTGAGAGGGGGCAGGGCTGGCCGGTTGCAGATGCAGTCTTACCGCACACATCTCCCACAGCTTAAAGGGAAGTGACCTCAGACTTGTTAAAACACAGAGGTGGTGATAACAGGAGGTGAAACATTAACTTTAATCACCTCCCTGTAAAGAACACTTTAATCACCTCCCTGTAAAGCACACTTTAATCACCTCCCTGTAAAGAACACTTTAATCACCTCCCTGTAAAGAACACTTTAATCACCTCCCTGTAAAGCACACACTTTAATCACCTCCCTGTAAAGAACACTTTAATCACCTCCCTGTAAAGCACACACTTTAATCACCTCCCTGTAAAGAACACTTTAATCACCTCCCTGTAAAGCACACACTTTAATCACCTCCCTGTAAAGAACACTTTAATCACCTCCCTGTAAAGCACACTTTAATCACCTCCCTGTAAAGTACACTTTAATCACCTCCCTGTAAAGCACACACTTTAATCACCTCCCTGTAAAGAACACTTTAATCACTTCCCTGTAAAGTACACACTTTAATCACCTCCCTGTAAAGTACACTTTAATCACCTCCCTGTAAAGAACACTTTAATCACCTCCCTGTAAAGCACACACTTTAATCACCTCCCTGTAAAGAACACTTTAATCACCTCCCTGTAAAGTACACACTTTAATCACCTCCCTGTAAAGTACACTTTAATCACCTCCCTGTAAAGAACACTTTAATCACCTCCCTGTAAAGCACACACTTTAATCACCTCCCTGTAAAGTACACACTTTAATCACCTCCCTGTAAAGTACACACTTTAATCACCTCCCTGTAAAGAACACTTTAATCACCTCCCTGTAAAGCACACACTTTAATCACCTCCCTGTAAAGAACACTTTAATCACCTCCCTGTAAAGTACACACTTTAATCACCTCCCTGTAAAGAACACTTTAATCACCTCCCTGTAAAGTACACACTTTAATCACCTCCCTGTAAAGAACACTTTAATCACCTCCCTGTAAAGCACACACTTTAATCACCTCCCTGTAAAGAACACTTTAATCACTTCCATGTAAAGTACACACTTTAATCACCTCCCTGTAAAGTACACTTTAATCACCTCCCTGTAAAGAACACTTTAATCACCTCCCTGTAAAGTACACACTTTAATCACCTCCCTGTAAAGAACACTTTAATCACCTCCTGTAAAACACTTTAATCACCTCCCTGTAAAACACTTAATCACCTCCGTAAGACACTTTAATCACCTCCCTGTAAAGACACACTTTAATCACCTCCCTGTAAAGTACACACTTTAATCACCTCCCTGTTAAGTACACACTTTAATCACCTCCCTGTAAAGAACACACTTTAATCACCTCCCTGTAAAGTACACACTTTAATCACCTCCCTGTAAAGAACACACTTTAATCACCTCCCTGTAAAGAACACTTTAATCACCTCCCTGTAAAGTACACACTTTAATCACCTCCCTGTAAAGTACACTTTAATCACCTCCCTGTAAAGTACACACTTTAATCACCTCCCTGTAAAGAACACTTTAATCACCTCCCTGTAAAGTACACACTTTAATCACCTCCCTGTAAAGAACACTTTAATCACCTCCTGTAAAGACACACTTTAATCACCTCCCTGTAAAGTACCACTTTAATCACCTCCTGTAAAGACACTTTAATCACCTCCTGTAAAGACACACTTTAATCACCTCCCTGTAAAGACACTTTAATCACCTCCGTAAAGAACACTTTAATCACCCCTGTAAAGACACTTAATCACCTCCCTGTAAAGAACACTTTAATCACCTCCTGTAAAGCACACTTTAATCACCTCCCTGTAAAGTAACACTTTAATCACCTCCTGTAAAGCAATCACACTTAATCACCTCCTGTAAAGCACACTTTAATCACCTCCCTGTAAAGAACACTTTAATCACCTCCCTGTAAAGTACACTTAATCACCCTGTAAAATCACCTCCCTGTAAAGTACACACTTTAATCACCTCCCTGTAAAAAAACACGCTTTTCCCTAGTCACTAAATCAGTGCTAACTGTACCGTACGGCTGGAACCGTGTCGCAGAGAGACAGAAGGATGGACACACTAGGTTTCCTCTGACTCTAGACAAGCAGCCAGACTGGAACCAAGTACCAGACAGACAGAAGGACAGAGACATTAGCTTTCTCTGACTCTAGACAAGCAGCCAGACTGGAACCAAATGACAGACAGACAGACAGAAGGACAAACACTAGCTTTCCTCTGACTCGAGACAAGCAGCCAGACAGAGCGAGAGACAGTCTTACTAGAAACACTGAATTGGCAAAAAAAGCCATCTGCGAAAATAAGCCTAAAATCAAAAAATAGCTGATGGTCTAGCGGTTTTCTGAAGGACACCAACCCTCGCTTTCACTATGCGGATGTGCAAAAATATGCATGGCTGCGCAATCAGCATAGTAAAACACGCTTCCGTCCGGCCGGGTGCGAAATGGTTTTCACAAATCATGCTTCAAAAAAAAGAAAATTACAATCCCGCGAGCCATCAGAGAGAATTTGCCCGTCTTGTCTCCAAAAGCACACCTGTTCCTCCATTTATGTCCGCAGCGACCAAACAAAATCAAACGGATTATTTAGATTTATAGTGCAGTTTATGCATAACAAGGGAAGAAATAAAATCTCAAGCATGAAAGAGCTATCAACACCGTAGTAGTTTGCCAAAAAAACTAGGAACCATTTCCTCGATCCAGGTGACTAACTACAGTACGCTTAAAAGATCAAAAGAAAACACTGCTGGAATCAATGCCTGACATCAAAGCAGTTACACATCATTGTTTATTTTTTTGTGATCAACTGTTTTTTATTCAAAAGAAAGTTAACATCGAACAAAGTTACAATGTAACTTCTTTTACTTATGCTATAGGCCTATACCTAATTATACCTAATACTTTTTTTTAATATTAAAACCAGTTTGTGAAAACTTCGGTCGAAATACTCACTTTGCAGAGCGTACCAGTCAATGTTTGCTTTTCTCACACCAAAAACAGAAGGGAAGTCAGGCGTAGGACACGGAGAGAGCAGAATCAAACAGACCTCGGCTGCTGAGACCGAACACAACGTCTAAGTGCACTTCTCTTTCTGATAAGCAAACGCAGGCTGACCCCTTCTTTCCACGCGCAAACACAACGCCAAAACCTCTGCAGGTTCTCATTACTGAGGGCTATGTTTGGGCTGAGTGAGGAACTGAAGTTTTTACTTCAGCTAATTTAAAGTCCTAAGCTTTCCGTTTTATACGCCAGCCAATGAAACGGTTATCTGGATTCATAGCGGCTGTCCTTCCTCTACCTCACACACCGCCTGACAGCAATGGAACACAAGGCTGTCCTTACACTATCAGGCAAAAGGCACACCCAACAACAACAGGGCTTTTTTTTATAGCTTAGAGCAAAACAACAGAAATAAAGCATAAGTTTTCCAGAATGCACACAACAGATGAAGGGTTTTTTATGTGCTTAATATACTCAGAGAGAATAGTCCAGCCTTCATTACACACAAATTCTATTAAATCTGGGGGTCTAAAAAAATGCTTGAAATTTTCAAGATTTAGCAAGACAAAAAAATCTTTCTCACAGGTAAACATCTGCACATTTGCGATGTTGATTGTCAGAAGTACCTTGAGGGCACTTATCCTATGACCCCTGACCTCTGTAATTACTTATCACATGACTACCATTGACATTCCAAACAATTTTTCTCTTTACACCACACCAGTTCAGACCCTGGAAACCATGCGTAGATGGACTCTTCAACCAATCAATGACTTGAATTGAGGAAACTCTTCAGCCAATCAATGTCTTGACTCAAGGACACACTTCCAAAACCAGCAGACACTGTGGCCCTCCTCCGCGGAGATCCCCGTTGCGAGCTGTCATCGGACACCGCCCTCCGACATGTCCTAGACCCGTTGTATGTGAGCAGGCGAGCGAATGCGCATGCTCCACTGACAGGCTGCCTACAGAGGCCCTCTGATTGGCATGTAATTGCCTCTAATCCACAACTCCGCTGGTTCTGGCCAGTGACATCAGCTCCGAATTAAACAAATTCAGGTGCCGCCCAAACGCGGTCTCAAAGGCTCTCACAGTGATTATTTCCATCTGCAGGGCGGTCACCAAGGCCACATTAAAAAAATGTCAAAAATCCACCCCTCCAATCGCTTGAAGAAAAGCATCATTTGCAGAACAGTCCCGTGTGAAATGTCAACAGCAGTGTGGTGTAATATGCCCTGTGTATGTGCAATGCCCTGTGCAGTGCCCTGTGTATGTGCAATGCCCTGTGCAGTGCCCTGTGTATGTACGGTGCCCTGTGCAGTGCCCTGTGTATGCGTGGTGCCCTGTGTATGTGCAACGCCCTGTGCAGTGCTCTGTGTATGTGCGGTGCCCTGTGCAGTGCCCTGTGTATGCGTGGTGCCCTGTGCAGTGCCCTGTGTATGTACGGTGCCCTGTGTATGTGCAATGCCCTGTGCAGTGCCCTGTGTATGTACGGTGCCCTGTGTATGTGTGGTGCCCTGTGTATATACGCTGTACAGCACCTGCTGCAGGAACACAGAATCTGCTGGAGTGCAGTGGAGAAGCAGACACTGTGACACAAATCAAATAAAGGTTCACAGCATCAGATAGTGTTCATTCACCAGGTCTCTGTAAATCTACAACTACCACTACTACTAGTAGTACTAATACTAATGGTACTACAACTACTAGAACTACAACTACCACCACTACCACTACTCCTATTGGAAAAAATAATAGTGATAATAATAATAGTGAGACCCCTTTGTGCATCTCGAAGCCCTTTATTCTGTAATGAGCGAGTGGGTGACTCACCGCCAGCAAGAAGCCGCCATGTGGGTGATGCACGGCAGCCATTTTGCAGCAGAACCATCAGCGCACATGAGCTGAGGTGGAGAGGGAGGGGATGGGGAAAGGATGAGGAAAAATCCCAAATTCCCAAAACTCTCCCACCTTCCAGGGTAGAGACAGGGAATGGGGAGAGAGCAACGGCTGGTACCGGCAACCATTCCCGAGAGAGAGAGAGAGAGAGAGGGAGAGAGGGCAGGTGAGAGGGAGAGAGAGAGAGAGAGAGAGAGAGAGGGAGAGAGGGAGAGAGGGAGGGAGAGAGGGAGAGGAGAGAGAGAGAGAGGGAGAGAGAGAGAGAGAGGGAGAGAGGGCAGGTGAGAGAGAGGGAGAGAGAGAGAGAGAGGGAGAGACAGGGCAGGTGAGAGGGAGAGAGAGAGAGAGGAAGAGAGAGGGAGAGACTGGGCAGGTGAGAGAGAGAGAGGGAGAGGGAGAGAAACCTCTCCATCCTAGGTCACTCAAAGGTCAAAGTTCATAGGCTGCTTTGCGTCTGCTGACCCTCTGACACAGAATAGCATATGGGCTGCAGTCTGTGATGGTGTTTGAGTGTGGATGCTTGTGTGTGCACATGTGTGTGCGTCTGTGTGTGTGCACGCGTGCGTGCGTGCTTCTGTGTGTGTGCACGTGCGTGTGTGTGTTTGTGTGCGCATGTGTGTCTCTGTGTGCGTGTGTGCCTGTGTGTGCGTCTGTGTGTGTGCACGCGTGCGTGCGTCTGTGTGTGGACGCGTGTGTGTGTGTGCGTGCGTGCGTGTGTGTGTGTGTGTGTGTGTGTCAGGGGACAGCTATGGTGATCACATTCCCTGTTATGTGTGTGGTCACAGATGCAGCAGCACCCCATTTGCAAAAGGAACCAGTACCTGGTCCAGTACTGATTGTGTAGAATCATTATTTCATTTAGAGGCACTTGATGCACATGTCTACGACGATGCCAAACTGTTAGTTTTAATGACTGCCTGTGCTATAATTTCACTGAATAGCATATTGTAAACTATTAGTTGGGATGATTCCCACATTACTAAAATTTATGTTCATTATTTTTAGAGAAGGTAAAAATCTGTCAGAATCTGTCAAAATCTGTGAAAGTGTATGGTCTCTACGGTCAGACATTTTCGGAGAGATAGTGCTTTACGTTAGCCTATTATCTGCATCTTGCTTTCAACCCTGAATCTAATCTTTGCATTAGTCTATTACAATTATAGCCTACTGAGAACGTATCCAGTCTAAGACAGGGTGGTATTTATCTAAACTAAGGAAACATAAGTTGCATAAATATTTTAATTTCAACCTGCTTTAACAAAACACAGAATGAACAAAATTTCTTAGCACTTACTCTTATTAGTCGCTGTATAGTTTTGTATCATGTCTTTTTAAAAATAATTCTCAGTGAAATTTATCTCGAACCAGACAGGAACTCCACTTTGAGAAGCACAGTCCTGTCTCAGGAAGGTTATTCTGCTCAACCAGCCCATCCACCCAAAACACCCAAAGTTAATGCTCAGTAAACAAATCGTCCACATCAACAAGGGCGGGGTTGCTCTCCAGGGCCAATACCGCTGCCAGCCAGTCATGGCACAGCCCACTGACTGATCTCTCCCCAGAATGGCACAGCCCACTGACTGATCTCTCCCCAGAATGGCACAGCCCACTGACTGATCTCTCCCCAGAATGGCACAGCCCACTGACTGATCTCTCCCCAGAATGGCACAGCCCACTGACTGATCTCTCCCCAGAATGGCACAGCCACTGACTGATCTCTCCCAGAATGGCACAGCCGCTGACTGATCTCTCCCCAGAATGGCACAGCCCGCTGACTGATCTCTCCCCAGAATGGCACAGCCCGCTGACTGATCTCTCCCCAGAATGGCACAGCCCACTGACTGATCTCTCCTCAGAATGGCACAGCCCGCCGACTGATCTCTCCCCAGAATGGCACAGCCCGCTGACTGATCTCTCCCCAGAATGGCACAGCCCGCTGACTGATCTCTCCCCAGAATGGCACAGCCCGCTGACTGATCTCTCCCCAGAATGGCACAGCCCGCTGACTGATCTCTCCCCAGAATGGCACAGCCCGCTGACTGATCTCTCCCCAGAATGGCACAGCCCACTGACTGATCTCTCCCCAGAATGGCACAGCCCGCTGACTGATCTCTCCCCAGAACGGCACAGCCCGCTGACTGATCTCTCCCCAGAACGGCACAGCCCGCTGACTGATCTCTCCCCAGAATGGCACAGCCCGCTGACTGATCTCTCCCCAGAATGGCACAGCCCGCTGACTGATCTCTCAGCGGTCTGGTGGGGGCAGCACCATGGCCCCGAGCTATCCAAAGGCAGGGGACCTAGTGTGTCCATTTCACACACGCACAGCCAAACCCTCAGACAGATAAGATCCTAAGAAAGGAAAGGGGGGCGCTATAGAAAGAGGTGGGCGTGCTGTATGAAGTGAGGTGCTGTAGAAAGAGTGGGGTGCGGCACAAAGCAGGGTGCAGAAGATGAACACGGATGCCGTTAGAGCCCAGACCAGTTCCCCTACGCAGGACCTGCGATGCCCAGGAGCCCAAACATACCGCCCCCCCCCCTCCACTCCGTCCCCCCGGGCCAATTCGCTACAAAGATTAAGCATCTATTAGGAACAACAGGCCATTTCCTGATTGCATTCATTAATCACACACCCCCTACCCACTGCGCCACGGGAACGCCAGTCCACACCCCAGAGCCCAAAGTGAGCACACGCAGCACACAGCCACACAAGCACATAGAGCACACACAAGCACACAGTCACACACAGCACACACAAGCACACAGTCACACACACAGCACACAGGCATGTGCGCGAGCAGCTCCACTACCACAGGACCAGCTCAGGCCCTTCAGTAAAACCACACGCACTGCCCCGGTGTTTGGTGTCCGGGATGGGGGGGGCTATTTTGAGCAGCAGCCCACCTAAGCAGTCATCAATGTTTCATGCGTGTGCAAACCTTCGCTTGTTTTACAAAAGGGACGGGGTCACGACCAGGCACAGACGAGAGCACCAGCGCCCCACAGAAAATCCACTTTTGGAAAAGGAAGCGATAATGACGTCACCTGCTCCACCTTCAGCCAGTGAGGGGAAGAATCCTGTCAAACAGACTGTGCCCCTCCCCATCCTGCCCCGCCCTGTCCCGCCCCCTCTGTCCCTGATGGCCCAAAGAGGTCCAACGGAAATCACCAGGGAGGCTACTTGCCCACCCGCTTCCTGTTTTTTTTTGGGTGGGGGGTTTGTGCCTATTGCAGATTTGCAGCGGCCGTGCCCAGGTGGCTGATGGGTAATGGGAGCAGGATGATGGATGACCCCGAGAGGCAGGCTGAGAAATGAGATCCGTGAATTTCCGTCCCCGCATCACAGCGACGGGGGCGTGGCCCACGGACCAGCTGGAAGCGTGTCATTGGACAGATCAGCTGCGCGCAGTGACATCACGCCGCTGGTTCTGGAAGGATCGGAAAACGCGGCTGCGATTTCCGAACAGGGCGGTTACGCGAGTGACACGACGCTCTCCAGTCACAGGAGGATTGTGGGGGATTTTTGACAGCCGCGCTGGAGGGGAAAGGGAAAGCGCTATTTTTAGCGCCTGAGCTGCGCGGCGCGTGGAGGGAAACAGGCACGGCGGCGAGAGCAGCGCTTATTTTACACAGCGCTGATGAGTCAGAGACCAGCAAGGGAGCAGCCACTCTCAGACAGCTGGGATAGAGGAGGAGAGAGAGTCTCTACAAACTCACACTCCTCAGACACATACACACGCCTCACACACACACACACACACACACACACACACACTCCTCAGACACATACACACGCCTCACGCATACACGTACACACGCACACACACACACATACACACGCACGCACACGCCTCACACACACCTCAAACGCATACGCACATACACTACACTAACAACAAGAAGGAGGACATCGGATTTTAGAGGAGCATCTTTCATTAGCCTCATCTTAGCCACACAGAGAACCTGACGAATGCAGGTGTGCCCGAAACACCACAGGTGTGTGCTCAAAACAACACGCACACAAATGCACATTTCTTATATTCCAAACAATAGAGAGAAGCCCCAAGTTCCATCCAGGTGAAAACAAGAGAATACACTATAAAATAAGCATAAGAAAAGACAAATTTGTACACCTGGACATTTCGGGCATTCAAGACGTTTTGAGTAAACCGGTATGTCCACACTGGTGTGTGGGGGTTTTCGTAAACAGAAGCAGCTTACAGTAAATGTCTGAGCGACGGACTATTGTCACTGCAATTGTCTGCCGTTGTCATTGTTACGTTTGGGCCTGAAGGTTGTTTTTCTTTTCGGAGTTGGAATGTTAACGATTCCATGCTTATCACGGGTAATGTGATATTGTGTTATTATTTACATACTCACAGAACGAGGCGTTGCTTGGAACCAGACTTAAGTGGAAAAAAACAACCTTGGGAGTTAACTTCTCAGTCCACTCAAGGATGGGTTCAGACAGCTACTGGCAATAAACCGCTTTTTGCTTTTGTTTGTGATACGCACACAAAGCGCTAGCCTCAGACAGCAAATTTAGCGTAATTTTAAAGCTAGAGTAGACTAAATTGTTATATTTCCAAAAGAGCCCCAAATTTGTCCCAATGTATTTGAACTTTTGAAACTTCCGAGGTTTATTCCCTTAAATTAGGGAATAAAATAATTATAAAATAATTACAGCTGATTGAGTCATTGCCATCTTCAGTATTCCACCGGGAAATAAATTGTGCGAGATCTCAGTCAATAGTCGGAGTGAATCTGATGTTTATTAATTATTAAAATGAATCATTAGAGCCGTATAAGAGAGTAGTAACCAATGACGGATCCTCAGCCGCTAACCGCCAGCGTGACACCGCTGAGGAGTGGAGCGCCGCCGTTTGGTTTGCGACTCAAAAACCCGGCGAATGCGGAGGCGGCCGCGTGCAGAAACAGCGCACTCGTGCAGCTTACGTTCTTTCCTTACATTACAGGCATTTAGCAGATGCTCTTTTCCAGAGCGACTTACGCAACTTTTTACTTGGCATTGACACTGCATCCATTTATACAGCTGGATATATACTGAAGCAATACAGGTTGAGTACCTTGCTCAAGGGAACAACAGCAGTGTCCTACCCAGGAATAGAACCTGTGACTTGTAGGTATACTACACTGCCGCCCTTACAAGGAAAGCGGACAGAAGCTCACGTTCGTTTCGCATCGTGCCGTGTTCTCGGCTCACAGGCGATAAAAGGCGGACTGAAGGAACGCAAACCAGAAAACTGCACCTGACCCAGCCCCTCCATATACATAAAAATAATAATTCAACATGCTTGTTTGGTTAATTAAAAATATTTGCAGTTTGGGTCCCATTTCGAAATTGCTTACTGGTCTTGCCATCGGCATTTTAAAGGGCTGAGAGCACGGTCTATTGTGTTTCACGACAAAGCCGTCACCCTTTTAAAAATGCAAAGAGATCATTTTGATTTAGCGCTCTATGCATTCTGACCTGGCTTTGGACAAGAGGCTGGGCTTCCTGCTACAGGCCCCATACGGCTTCATAGAGGCCATAAAAGCAGCCCTCAAAGGCCCCCCTCTGTTACTTTGCATTAAAAACCAAGTTCAATTAAAGGCAGCCATGGTTCATTTTTAATCTGATTGATTTTTCTGGCAGCATACAATCATTTCCAGAAAGTGCATTTGTTTAGTTCTATGGGAATGGGTACAAGATGGAAGTGTGTGTGTGTGTGTGTGTGTGTGCATGTGTGTGTATGTGGTGTTTGTGTGAGTGGAGAGTGAGTGAGTATGTGTGTGTGCGTGTGTGTGTGTATGTATGTATGCGTGTGTGTATGTGGTGTGTGAGTGTGCGGTGTGCGTGTGAGTGTGTGCACGTGTGAGGGTGTGTGCGTGAGTGTGTATGTGTGTGTGCGTGCGTGTGTGAGTGTGTGTGTATGAGAGTGTGTGTTTGAGTGTGTGAGTGCACATGTGTGTGTGCATGTGTGTGAATGCACGTGTGTGAGTATGTGCATGCACGTGTGTATGTTAGCATGCATGTGTACATATGAATGCACGTGTGTGAGTGTTTGTATAAGTGTGTGAGTATGTGAGCTTGCGTGTGTGCATATGATTGCATGTGTGTGAGTGTGAGAATATTTGAGCCTGCGTGTGTGCATATGAGTGCATGCGTGTGAGTGTGAGTGCACGTGTGTGAGTATGAGTACACGTGTGTAAGTATGTGAGTGCACGTGTGAGTACGTGAGCATGTGTGTGTGCATATGAGTGCACGTGTGTGAGTGTGTATGTGAGCACGTGTGTGAGTATGTGAGCATGCGTGTGTGCACGTGTGTGAGTATGTAAGTATGCGTGTGTGCATGCATATGAGTGCACATGTGTGAGTATGTGAGCGTGTGTGCATGCATGAGTGCACGTGTGTGAGTATGTGAGCGTGTGCATGAATATGAGTGCACGTGTGTGAGTATGTGAGCGTGTGTGCATGCATGAGTGCACGTGTGTGAGTATGTGAGCATGCGTGTGTGCATGCATATGAGTGCACATGTGTGAGTGTGTGAGTATGTGAGCATGCGTGTGTGCATGAGTGCACGTGTGTGAGTATGTGAGCATGCGTGTGTGCATGCATATGAGTGCACGTGTGTGAGTATGTGAGCGTGTGTGCATGCATATGAGTGCACGTGTGTGAGTATGTGAGCATGTGAGCATGCGTGTGTGCATGAGTGCACGTGTGTGAGTATGTGAGCATGCGTGTGTGCATGCATATGAGTGCACGTGTGTGAGTATGTGAGCGTGTGTGCATGCATATGAGTGCACGTGTGTGAGTATGTGAGCATGCGTGTGTGCATGCATATGAGTGCACGTGTGTGAGTATGTGAGCATGTGTGCATGCATATGAGTGTACGTGTGTGTGTATGTGAGCATGCGTGTGTGCATGCATATGAGTGCACGTGTGTGAGTATGTGAGCGTGCGTGTGTGCATATGAGTGCACGTGTGAGTATGTGAGCATGCGTGTGTGCATATGAGCGCACGTGTGTGAGTATGTGAGCGTGCGTGTGTGCATATGAGTGCACGTGTGTGAGTATGTGAGCGTGCGTGTGTGCATATGAGTGCACGTGTGTGAGTATGTGTTTATCAGCTCTGACACTGGAGAGCTGCAGTGGCACGGTTGTAATTACACCCCTCAGACCTGCACGCTTCCCGCCGGCAGTGCCTGTTTCCCACAGCGGCCTCTCGACACACGTACCTGACTGGCCCGGTTACCTGGCAACCCTGCCCCCCCAACAGGGGAACACCTGCTACCAAAGACCCCACCATGCCTAGACAGCCCACAATACGGCCTCCAGCCACCGAGGGACAGCACAGGCAGCGCATACCCCCCTGTCCATTTCTCCATGACTGATTGTCTGTGTGAGTTGGCACACGTCTGTACGTCTGTGTGTGGATGTGTCTGTATATGTGTCTCAGTGTGTGTGTGTGTGTGTGTGTGTGTGTGTCTGCACGCGTGCATGTCTGTGGGAGCTTGCACACATGTCTGTGTGTACGGATGTGTGTGTGTATGCGTGACTGTCTGTAGGTGTGTGTGTCTCTGTCTCTAATGGCTATCTATTCTTTACCATCCATTTGCATTTTGGGCTATATTCCTGGGGTTGCTGGGTGGCTCATCCTGTTAAGACCTCATAGTCGGGTATCTGTTAAGGCACTGTTTCGCTTAGACAAGAAACAGAGAAGGGGTGGGGAGGCACCATACAATAATAAATAAAAATTTCCCCAGTAGCTTAAGCCACCTGTTGGGATGTGGGCTAACTGGCTAACTGCATGCGCGGGACCCAGCACATGTAGCAGTAGCGTATGTAGCAGTAGTGTATATGTAGGAGCAGCACATGTAGCAGTAGCGTATGTAGCAGTAGTGTATATGTAGGAGCAGCACATGTACGAGTGGCGGATGTAGCAGTAGCGCGTGTAGCAGTAGCGCACGTGGCGTCGGTGCGGTTTAGCACTCCCACCGCAGCTGTCAGAAGAGTAGCGCTGCCTTGCGTGTGACAGGAAGCAGCCGTGTCAGCCGTTTCCTGTACCACCGTCCGCTTGCGTCAGCGACAAAGCAGTCCCGGGGGGGGGAGGGGCGGTCGTTGTCTAAGCGGTGCAGAACGGTGTGGCTTGTTGTTTTTTTTAACCCACGATAGCAGAATGGAGAAAGCGGGCTGGAAGAAGCAGTAGGGAGGCGGCGGGTGCTAGCGTGCGCTGGCGGGCGGTCGCGTGTGGCTGCAGCCCCGCTCAGGTCCAGGCTTGCTGCGGTTCTGTCGGTAAACACCAGGCCTCGGGAGGCCGAGGAACCGGTTCTGCTGATTATTTACTCCGATGAGTAACAGCTGAGGCCGCATTCCCGTGCTGACTTGTCAGAAGGAATTCCATCCGGCACCGTTTAGCGCCGACCGGCCCCACGAGCATAAAGCCCTGAAATTCAGCATACAGCCCTGAAATTCATCATAAAGCCCTGAAATTCAGCATAAAGCCCTGAAATTCATCAAAAAGCCCTGAAATTCATCATAAAGCCCTGAAATTCAGCATACAGCCCTGATATTCATCATAAAGCCCTGAAATTCATCATAAAGCCTTGAAATTCAGCATAAAGCCCTGAAATTCATCATAAAGCCCTGAAATTCAGCATACAGCCCTGATATTCATCATAAAGCCCTGAAATTCATCATAAAGCCCTGAAATTCAGCATAAAGCCCTGAAATTCTGCATACAGCCCTGATATTCATCATAAAGCCCTGAAATTCAGCATACAGCCCTGATATTCATCATAAAGCCCTGAAATTCAGCATAAAGCCCTGAAATTCATCATAAAGCCCTGAAATGAGCACATAGCCCTGAAATTCATCATAAAGCCCTGAAATTCTGCATACAGCCCTGAAATTCTGCATAAAGACCTGAAATTCATCATAAAGCCCTGAAATTCTGTATAAAGACCTGAAATTCAGCACGAAGCACTAAAATTCAGCATACAGCCCTGAAATTCAGCGTAAACCACTGAAATTCAGTATAAAGACATGGAATTCAGAATAAAGCCCTGAAATGAAATTCATCGTAAAGCACTGAAATTCAGTATAAAGCCCTGGCATGAAATTTAGCATTAAGACCTGAAATTCATCATAAAGCACTGACATTTAAGGCCCTGAACTGAGCTGGTGTTGCACGTACTCCTGAGTCTGAGGGGGTGTGAAGTCCTGGCCACACCTGCTGGTGATCCATCAGTAGATTGCGCGGGGGCGCAGAGGTGCGTGGGGGGGCCCTAAATTGTCCCCCTCCATCGTGGGAGCGGCTCCACCGCGGCCGGAGAGAGAGCTGGGCTCTGGGCCATGCTGATGTCACAGCTGAGCTCTGCTGCTGCTGCTGCTGCTGCTGCTTGTTATAAATGCAGGTGAGATTCAGCAGCACTGTGCTTCTCCTGAGCTTCGCCTGACAGCCATGAAGAGGGACTGAGGAGGAATGGGTGGCGGCAGGGGTGCGCAGACAGCATCCTAAACCGGTTTCCTTTTAAAAACACATTGGCTGCTGTTTATTAGAATTCCCCTGTCCTGACAAATGAAGTCGTATTCACTGAAAGAAACCGCATTTAGCTGCAAGTCTTCAGGCACAAAAAATGGAAATGAATGGAAAAAAATGAATGCGGTATCTTATTTTACAGGCTTTGAGCGGCACAACCCAGTTTGTCACGCGAATCTGCTTTTGTTAAAGTGATGGATTATGGGACAGGGGTGTGGTAGGAATTTTTGCTGTGGGGAAGTTGCGTGTGAGATGTGTCAAATAGGCCTACTAATGCCAGCTCGTACAAAAGTATCCTTATGTCTACAAGCAAAGCCACATGCTAGCAAGAGGAATTCTAGCAAGGGAGTCGCCAGTTCACAGCCAATCACACATAACCAACACAAGCAACTCCAACGCCCACAGCAGGGGGGCACTAGTGAGCTCACAGCAGGGAAAGGTGACATTACACGCAGCACCCGTTTGTGAGTGTGAAAGCACTAATTTCAGGAATCAGAGGAACTGAGTACAAAAGCTAGGCTGCCATTTTGTCAGGAGGGCCCCCCCCCCCCCGGCTGTACAGCACAGGGGGGTAGAGCAAGGCTTGCCAAACGTTTGGCCCCGGGGGTAAGAGACGCTGGAAATTCCCCAGAAGTGCCCGCGCAGTCCGAGTTCCCTCTCCCCCCCTCGGCAGAGATGCGCCTCGGAGCAGCTAAAAGGCTTTAAAAGGAGAACAGCGGCGCGCTATAAAAACTTTAACTTTCCACAATCAGCTGAACTCTGACCCACATTTGCCCACTGTGCACTGTGACTTCCTCCACTAGAAAGTTCCGCATGAAAGGACTTGACTTAACCAAAGTACAGTAGTCATCTTAACACAGTGCTTTATTGCATCACATGACTGATATAATTAAAGCAGGTGCACAGGTACGGCCTACAGAAATCCCAGACAGCCAGGTGAAGGGGTTTAAAATGAGAATTCCTTGACGGCTTTCTCAAGCTTTTTAGAACAGGTCTGTTTCTTCATCTTTACTTATTTATTTTAAACCACAGATAGGAGGACACATATAAATGTCAATACTAAATTGTGTGCCCTTGGCCTGGATGGTCAGCTCTACGTAATTTACAGGCTCAGATAAAGTGCAGTGTCAGTACGTAGAACAGAAGATGTGCAGGCAGGAGTGAGGAGGTGGTGAAGCCCGCAGGGGATTCTGCACAGGCAAAGATTTGGGCGATGAGCTTTGTGAGTTTCCTACAGGCCTCATGGGTATGTGCCCAGGCTGGAGAACAGCCTGCATGCACTGTGCACTGCTGCCCTGTAGTGTGTGTGTGTGTGTGTGTGTGCACATGAGTGTGTGTGTGTGTGTGTGTGCGCGTGGTGAAACACCCAGCCGCTGGTTTCCTGCCAGCTTTGCATTGTAAATGCTGTTCCTGCCACAGCGTCACTCTGCTGAACTCCTCACAGCAGATGCAGCGCTCACAAAACGGTGAATGAAACCAGGGTTGCCATGGTTTCACACCCCAGACCTTTCAAAAGTGCCAAACCTGCCCACTTTACATTCATGAATAAATTCATTACTGGTAATAAATAAATAAACAAATAAATAAATAAATAAATAAATAAATAAATAAATAAATAAATAATAATGAATTTTAGCTGTGAACAGGGTCACCTGCGCTGCTCCGTCTTGTTTCCTGAAGCGCGAGCGTTCGTTTAACCTGACGCAGCGTTCAGACAAATCAAACCGTCGGTTCTCAGGCCCGTTTGCTGAGCGCTTCTCGAGCGTGGAGAGGAGCGCTCGTCTAATGTTCCGCTGCTCGCTGCTCGCCCACAGAACCGTCCCTAACCTGCGCAGACGCTACCGATCAGGCCGACCGTCCAGCTGCGCGTGACCGCTAGCAACATCGCAGCCGAACGGTTAGCAAAGCTAACCCCGAGCCGAAGCAAAAACACAAGACAGAGGCTGCGTTCTAACAGTCCAGCGCCTTAACCGGGAGTGAACAGAGGGAGGAGCCTCGCTGTGGGGGGCGGAGTCTCTGAGGTGATGGTGGCGGTGGCGGTGTTGGTGGGTGCTGTGGGGCGGTCAGTGCATGGGGTGGTGGTTGTGGCATCACACTTCACACAAGGAGTAGACCCATGAACCACACTTCACACAAGGAGTAGACCCATGAACCACACTTCACACAAGGAGTAGACCCATGAACCACACTTCACACAAGGAGTAGACCCATGAACCACACTTCACACAAGGACAAAAGAGCAGGTCTTAGCTGTACTTCCTGAGAAGGCCCATAACATGTCAGCTCATGAACGTGATTTCATTGATAAAATGAAAAATTAAATAATGTCGGCATGATAAGTCGAAAGAGATAAGGCCCCGCCCACAGCCTGCTGGAACGTCTAACGCTCCACCAATACATTTCACAAAAACAAAAACACTTGTGTTATCATGTTTTCTTTTTTCCAGCTGCACATTCCAGTCACACTACGGTGGGAGAATCTGAGGTATTCAGATTGCAGCAGGTCAGAACCGCCCCCCCCTTCCCTCCCCCCCAGGCTTAGATCGTTATCTGTCCCTGAAGGGTCTTCTGTACAGGTGCCGTCTGTCAACACAGCACACACACCGTGACAGACAGCGTTGCGCAACCTCTCTGCCGGCTCCGACAGCGCCGGACGGCCTCCGCCGCGCGAGTCGCCGTGACGACGCGGAGACGCCGCGGAGCCGAGGCGCGCCCCGGGCCGGCGGGACAAAGGGCTCGGACTCCATCAGGATCCCGTCCCTAAGCGCGCTCGCGTGGTCACATGCAGCCATCGGCCGCCTCCCTCACGGAAACCGGTTCGGCTGATTATGTCAACACCAAAGAACAAACCCTGATTTAATCCCGTCTCTCTTATCTGTTAACCAGAGCAACCTGGGACCCCCCCCCCCCCAAGCATAACAGACATAACGCCCCCAGCAGAGCGTTTGAAAGCTGCCAGGACTACATCTGGGGTGGGGGGAAGGTGGGGACGGTGGGGGGTTTGTGCAGAAGGCTGGGACTGAATGCTCAGGTGTTTAAATGTGAAGTGCACAAAGACACAAAGGAGTGTCCAGTCTGAACATTGAATTTGAGTGTGAATCTGAGTGAAACAAGCCCTGTAATACTATCTAATGCTGTGATACAGGCACTTCTGTACCTCAAACACACACGCACACACACGCGCACAAACACACACATGGACACGCACACATGCACACGCATGCACGCACTGCCACACACACACAGCACACACACACAACACACACAGCACACACACACACGACACCACCACACACACCACACACACCACACACACACACACACACACACACACACACCACAACACACACACACACACACACACACACACACACACACACACACACACACACACACCACACACACACACACACACACACACACACACAGCGGAACGCCCATTACACCCGAGTCCACACACCGCACCAGCGGTGCCCAAGCAGGCTGCGTTATTCGCCTAATCAGCCCAGTGTCATCCAGGGGTCGTCTCCGCGGTGCATCCTGGACGCCGCTGTATTAGCTAATCCCCCAAGTGCTCATCAGCGCCACTGCGCAGCGACGCCCCGATCGTGCTTCCCAATGCTCAGGCACTTCGAGCAGTGCTTCAGTCAGCCCGGCGCTTGTGCACCCGGTCAGGGGCGTCCTGGGGCGGGGCGGGGTGGGGGGACTGACTATACCCAGGGCCCCAAGGCAGGAGGGGGGGGGGAGTTTGGACTAAAAAGTTTGCTTTAGTCTACCATTTGTAAGGGGGTCCACAGAGACTCCATATGAACAGGGCCCTGAACTCCACTACACCCCTAGACCCAGTATTATCATAAACTCCAGAACCACGCCCTTAACAGCCTGCGTTCTGCACATTTGCTGAAACACGAAGGAAACACTTAACAATTTAGATTTTTTTTTAAAAACGGTTTCCCCACGGAACTGAAGTCTCCCCTGGTGTTTTCCGGCAGGGCAGCCCCACACAGACGGGCCCTGAGTTCCAGCTGACGGCACGCAGCTTTTGGCGGGAAACGCGCCGAGCCTCCTCGCCTCAGTCCTCCAGGGTTAGCGACAGGGGGGTCGGGGGTCACAACCCCGCAAAATGCTCCGCGTTCGTGGGGCATGTGACTCCATGGGGGGTTGACCTGAAGCGGAACTTTCCCTCTGTTAGACGCCCAGCGCTCGTTCTGCCCCGGGGGCATCTGGCAGTTCTGCCCCGGGGGCATCTGGCAGGCGCAGCGTGAGACGCGATCGCGCCCAACGCGGGACATTTTCCTCCTGTTAACCAGGACGCGCGGAGGAGGAGGAGGAGGAGGAAGCCCGTCTGGCGTAACGTAAGCAGGCCGGGCAGGTGCTCACTTCTGCGTTTGCTTAAGGACACAGATAATCCTCCCGGAAACTTCCGTCTGACTGCGGAAGGGCGGGCCACTGACGTGCTCCCTCTACGCTGAGCCGTCGTGGACAGAATCACAGGAACGGCAGTGTTTACTACACGATAAAAATAAACCTGCCCCTCCCTGCCCCCCCCCCCGCTGATGTCACAGGCGTGGGGCCGCCATGCATTAGGCGAACGGAGAGGGGGGGGTGGTGAGTCAATCAATATTATGACTCATACCTTCTGCCATCGCTGCTTCATAGTGAAACTAATTACACACAGGATCATTTTAGGATTGTAATTTGGTGCGGGGAGGGCGGGGCGTTTATTCTGTGCGGGGGGGGGGAGGGCAGAAGCCACAGACGTACACGACATCCTGATGAAAGCACGCACGCACTAGAAGCCGCGGTCCTGGCATTTTTCCTCAGGCACCACAGCAGGCAGCCCCGGCAGACAGAGGAGGCCAAAGCGCAGGAGGCGGGGCCAGACCAGGCTTACGAGATGCCGACGGGAGGAAAACCCAGGAGGAACCTGGCCACAGAGGGGAGGAGCATCCAGCTAGCAGGCACTCTGAGGAAATGCACCTGTTACCAAAACTGAGAAATGAGGGATTGACCTATCAGAGCAAAGGATAAACAGAGCTGGGCAGGTTACAGTCAGAGGAGCAGTTAAAGGAGCGGGAGAAACTATCAGGTGAGCAGAGCACAGGTAAGCAGAGCTGTGCAGGTGAGCTGCACAGGTGAGCAGGTGAATAGAGCACAGGTGAGCAGAGCTGCACAGGTGAGCAGGCAAATAGAGCATAGGTGAGCAGAGCTGCACAGGTGAGCAGGTGAATAGAGCACAGGTGAGCAGAGCTGCACAGGTGAGCAGGTGACTAGAGCACAAGTGAGCAGAGCTGCACAGGGTTCTTCTTCAACAACAGCAGGAGCGTCTGGGCAGGAGAAGGGAACAGGTGCGCCAGCTCTCCCCACACACCGCCACAGGTGAGCATCCCCGCGGGCCGCCGACGGGCTGACGAGCCGAGGGGCGGAGTCACACACCTGAGCTCCTCTGCGCCGTGTGAGAGTCCCAGGAAACACTTCACATTCTGTTCCTCTTACACACACACACAGGCAGCACGCGTGCACACAAGAAACACACACTCAATACAGCACATACACACACACACAAATACAGTGCGCACACACACACAAACACAATCAAAACAGCGCGCACACACACATACACACACACACACACACAATCTCTTCTTTCAGCATCGTATCCACATAGGACCAGAGTTCTCCTGTCTGTAGCCTAATCTTTTCCATAATGGGCAAAAAGGCAGAACTGATCCCAGACCAGAGCCCTAATTGAATAAGTGAACTCCGAATATAATGAAAGATCGAACATGCGTTAATGTCCCAGTGTAAGGGAACAGGAGACACCCCCCCCCCCAGTGGGGATGGGGCGTCCTACCTGACAGATGATGGAGCCGGTGTGGGGAAGGGCGGGACCATCGCCAGGATCGTTTACGAAAACTTATCTTCTCAGCGGGAAGATAGCGAGGAGGAATCTGAGCCCCGTGTTCAAAAAGCGCCGCAGAGTCAGAGCACTGATCCAGGATCAGTGTGTCCCCCGTTCCCCCTGCTAGCATCGCGCATTCTGAGCCAAAGGCAAAACAGACCCTGGATCAGGGTCAGGACTCTCAGAGCTTCTTGGGTTTAAAATGCAGAAACCCCTGACCCTAGGTGAGCGCTCCCTTCTCAGGGCCTACGAAACGCACGGACGCTGCATGACTACAGGCCCCGGTGACCTCTGAACCCCAGCGCAGGCCACGCCCGTGGGGCGAGTCCACCGTCCGCGATGAGCACACGGCGCGCCGGACGCACCCGTTCACTGCGCCCGACCGGAGCGATGGATGTGGCGCCAGTCAGCCTGGGGGCGGGGGCGGGGGTGGGGGTGTGGGTCGCGGAGGGGGTGGGGGAGGCACCCGATACCGCCGGGGCGGGCCGCGCTCCTATCCCAGTACATCCGCAGACGAGATTAGGATCGAACGGCGCGGTGCGCTCGCATGACGCGGATCGATACGCATCTCTGCAAAGAAAGAGCGTTCAAACGCCGCGCCGCACCTCCAGCTTAACCCCTTCTGGGACAGGAGCAAGCCCCACACGCAGCCTGACGCGGGTTCAGTGCTGCAGGTACATTTACCGGTTTCTTAGGCCAGGGCACACAGGAGTACTCTGACTCGCTGAGGCAGGGGTAGACAAATATTTCTCTGCACCGACTTTTCCACCCAGGCTAACCAGCAGCCCCTCCCCCTCCACACCCAAAATCCACCTCCATCAGGGATTTTTAAAATAGCAGCAACACACCTGCGCCTGTGACATCAACTAACTGGCAGAAAACAAGACAGGAGCTCCACCAATCACAGGGCACACTATTAATAACCAAGAGAACAACACCAATAGTGTCTGTCAGATACTAATACTATGAATATGAGCAGGAAGCAGTATCCACCAATCTCCTTCAGCACTGTTCTGAACATACTCCATGATTGGTGGAGCTTCTCTCTGCATTATACCAGGTCTTACGCCTATTTTACTACTGCAGGCCTCAATCACACAACATTGGCTGTGTGTTGGTTCACCTGACTGGGCTTAAACTACCTGAATTAAGCTCTCCGGGTGGTACATGGGTTTGCATACACCAGTAACAGTCACAATGTCAGTCCTGCTGATATCACCATCATAAGCTCTGATACAGGGACTGTGTGTGAAGGGCCTCTACGTTATCCCTGACCCGCGCTGACAGCGCTGCTGACACCCCAGAACCGCAGGGAAAGGAAGTTTCGGCTGCGGGGTATGCCAGGTTTCCAAACAATCTGATTGGCTCCACCCAGTTTTGGTCAGCATGATGTTATAACCCTGGGCTGGTACCCAGCTCTATCGACTTGCAGGTTTTCACACCAATCCTAACAAAGTACACCTCGTTCAGCAGCTAGAGTTCTCGTTGAGCTGCTAATTAGTAGAGTCAGGCGTGCCAAATTAGGGTTGAAATGAAGGCCACATGATGGCAGATCTCCAGGAACAGGGCCCTGGGCAGCCCTGCTATGGCCCAATGAGTGAGGTGGCTTGAATGGCCAGCTGCCAAATGGAGCCCCACTAGCATAAGATCCCGCTAGGTCAGAAGAGGCAACTGGCCAGTGGTTACCAGCAGAGGCTCATCTCCGGACGTGGGACCGTCTCATCTCACATCAGTGTGAACCTGTCCGGGTTCAGAGGTACGATTATGAGCCTCAGAAGTCAGGCCCAGCAGTTATTTTGTTGTCTCTTCCAGATGGGGGGGCACTGCCTTACTTGGTGGTCAAGTAGGCCAAAGGAGCCGGTCCAGGCGTGATCGGACAGCACGGCTACCTCTGCAAACGTTTTTGGTCCCCACGGGGGGAGAGGAGAACGCCATGTAGCAGAAGCAGAAGCCTAGCCCTCATTCGGTTCAAACTGCAAAGGGCGACTGCTCTCTGCAGAACCACAACAGATGGCAGTGGCAGCAAAATCACAGACCTTCCGACATGAAAATTCTCACAAAGATGGGTGCGTGTGTGTGTGTGTGTATGTGTGTGAGTGAGTGTGTGTGTGTGTGCGAGGAACTAATTGCTTGTGGAAAACGAGGAGCAAGAGATGTATTATGTTGCAGACCATCAAAACGTAAGCCTACCCTCCACAGAATCAGTGATGTACTAGTGTTCTGGGTAATCTGTTTTGCTGGTGCACAGATACGTCTTTGTAAGACGCAGGCGTGGTTCCCCTCGAAAAACACTGTAGCAGAGAAACAGGAAGCTTCAGGTCCACATATGAATGACAATAAAGCAATGAAATATTGATTATGTTTGTCTTGTTTAACACAAGGGAGGACAATAGATCGCAGTCAGATACTTCCAGTGCACCCAACTTGAAAGAAACACAATGTTCTTGCTTTGATTCATAATTAAAAACATTGGTTATAACAATAAAACAACGTTTGTTCTGGGACAATGTTTATTTTAGATAGTGTAATAATGTACTGCAAAATAAAGTAGGCTAGTCTACACAGAGTACAGAGATTTAGTACTTGGACTCTAGAGCCAAACCGGGAAGCGTTAACGTTACTCGCTTGAGTAAAGTCTATTATGCATTAACCATCATCAGTGTTGGCATTGCAGTTATGTAGCCAACGATAGCTGCTTACAGCACTGAAAAACGCATCATCAACGTAAATGAGTTCAAAGACTACCTTCGTACTTGTTGCTAGCTATGTTTAATATTTTACTACGTCAAATATTAATTCAGCCTTGCAAAATGCAACCATATTGGCATGCACCTAGCCACCTCATATCATTTTACTGCGCTAACGGCAGTTTCATAAGCTAGAGAGGAAGACAATTTGTTCCCACAAAATTTAGCTAGACTAATGTGGTTATAACAGCAACCTAAACACAGACATCTTCCTAACCGTAGTCTATGCCACACGTTATAAAACCAGAGCTGCGTACCATAACATGTTAGTGCATTAGGCTGGCAGGATATCGCCGAAACAAGCAGCTGTCTCCAGAGAATGGAGGAAATGCCGTGATGCATACGTTTGACACATCAACAATTTAATCAAACGTCAGATTAGCCGGCTAATATTAGTAACCGTAGCTATCTCCGCTATCCGAGTCGTGAACCGCCACTAGTGATGCTGGATGAAAACAGCGATGGGTGAGAAAAACAGTGTCTACAGCCTACCAGTTTAACTGCCTTAAAAACTGAGACACGTTTACTGGCTAGGAAAATGTGCAATAACCCAAGACTACAGTATCTTTCCCACCGCCTCTGCACCATGCAAGCCCGTTCCCTAGCAACATCCGAGGCATGTTCATATTCAGGACATCATCATCATTACCAGCTTCGGCTAAGGAGCGAGCAAGACTGAGCTTTTGAAGGCACTCACCGAAAGTTGAAGTTGTCCTCAGCCTATGATGTTGGTGTCTTGCCCAGCCGTCTATAATCCTGGCGCACCGTGGTGTGCAAATATCACAATGTCTAGCGCGGAAAAAGCATAGCTAACCTTACTGTAGCGCGCCACGCAGACCCCGTCCAGTGCGGGTTCCCCTTCCGCCGAAATATGCACCGGGGAAAGAGAGATGCCTCGGCTTCAGACAGAGCATCAGAGAACGACCAGCTGGATGTCACGCTGCGAAGATAAATGGTCTGCCTTTAGCTTCCCATTTAGGTGAAAAAACGCTGAGCTAGTTAGCAAGCTAACTGGTGGTTACGTCCTCGGATTAGAGAATATCTTCGACCTGTCAGGTTCGGATTTGTCGGTCTAAAGCTCCTCTTGAAAATAGAACAGATATAAATAAAACAAAAACAACCGAATTTTCCGGGAGAGAGACAGTCGCTTTGTCCCAGTCTCGGTGTGGTTATTTCCTCCGTCTGGAAAGTGCACGGCTAAAAGCGGGGTTGTTTCTGTTCTAAGACACGAGTGAGCGTCTTGGCGGTATTACAGATGTCTCCCCAGCCGCCGTGAATTCAGGACTCTTCCCTGACAAGGTCTTTCGCCCCGGCTCATTCCCCCCTCCCAGGAGCTCAGGGCCGGACGGAACACGCCGTCTATCGCTCAAACCTGGTACTAAAAAAACCAGACCCGCGCCGTATGATTTCCGCTCCGGGCACTGTGCGGAAGCATTCCTTAATCCTGAACAGCATTGTACGTCACGGATGTTTTCATGCGAGGGTTTCCTATTTGCGGTCGCCCTTGGCTCGCGCAGAAAGGTCTAAAATCGCAAAATGGCAAATAAAATAGACGTCCTTCGTCCAGTGAAATGTCACAATAGCTTTTAAAATTAGAGGTGCATTTGCTATTACCAGACACAACCACACGCTATAAAAACAGACCTCTTTAGTCATACCTATTTGTAAGAGTAGCCATATGTTGGAAAATAGGAGAATGTTGACGTGTAGCCTAACGATTTTTATATTGAATAAAACAGCTGTTATTAAGTAATGTTATGACCCAGCTAATCGCTTTTCACAAACAAACATAATTATATACCAATTACAATTTATTTAATACAGATATCTTGCAAGTCTAAATCGCCAAAGTGGAAAAAAGTCAACAATAAGTCTCTTTCCAGTTGGCCAAAGTACTAGCAGGACAAATGAAGCTATCTTTCCACGCAGGTAGAATCTAAAATAATGCAAATTATTGGCATAATGAAGAACCTCCGAGTAGTTAATGTTACAACTTGTCAAACCTGATAGGTAGTTTTATTGAAAGATGTGAACAACATAGCAATTTTCTAAATAAAGTCGAATAAGTTAAGAACATTTACAGCAGTTTATAATGCTGGGATTAATCCGGAAGACATAAATGGAAAAATGTGCAAGGCTTTTATTTTCAGTTGGCAAATTTAATGTGAAAAAGTACTTAAAAGTAACACATCAAACATAACCAGGTCTGATTCAGTGCAATCGCCAACTTTACTAAAAAAATATAAAATAAATAAAAGGTAAGTGACATTTTCCCCATACATTACACTAAGGCTGTCCCTGCATGGTGATGTTTCTCTCCCACCCACAGGAGATCACACGTGTAAACAGTATGTGCTGGTTTGGTTTTTGCACAAAATCATTTAGAAATTAACACAGGGGTAGAATCACAAGTGTCATTTTGTTAATTCACCTTAACAAGGACTGGACAGATTTAAAATAAATGGAATGTTTTAAAACTGTATATTTCTAGGGCATGATGCTATATATATATATAAGCATCATGCCCTAAACAAAACGATAAACAAAAAATGTGAAATGGCAAAAATGATCAGCATTCAATTTCTTGACAATTCAATTATTTAAAAAGAACTACGATTTTCAATGATGTGTTTACAAACTTTTATGATCCAAAACCAATGACAAACAATCTGCCTGTCAATCATTCAGTCATCTACTTGTGTCTGCTGGCATTCATTCCATCTGACCTTAATCATTTCTGTTCAACTTGAAGGTCAAACAACACTAATCTGTGTTCTAATACTAATCTGAGTTTAACATCTCTGGACAGTCGTTTCGAGTCTTTTGTCAAAAATATTTTTACTGGAAGAAGCGTTTGTGCTGCTAAAAATAAATTATTAATCTTGGACACCTTGTTAGTATATGCTATACAATTTCATTAAGCTAAACTGTCACAAATTTATAGTGACACTAATATATAATAATAAAATGGACTGAGGACAACCCTTCAGTATTTTTACAATACCATTTTTCACTTTGCTAGCATATGCCCATCCAGCTACACATTTCTTTCACAGACAACCTTAAGAACAAAACTATTCAGAGATGCCAACTATTCAGACCAGCTTTCAATTAAAATCCTGATCTTCCATACAATCTTCTTTTATGATTTTCTAACAAACACAAGGCATTTTTAATGAACACTTTTTTTAAAACCCAAAAATAAACTATACTGTACACAATTTAACAAACAAATAAGTCACGTTAAATTACTTGAAACATTTGGAAGGCTATTAAATGTAGACTTTCATATGAAATACAAAAATCTATGATATTTCTGCAAAAACTGGGCATTATAACAAAAAATGACTGCTGGAACATTCTCAATTTTGGCCTCATTTACATTGATAAGCAGATAAAAACACACAATCTACCTGAATATGGCCAAAGATACAGGATAAGAAACACAATGAATATGAATCTTCATCTCTAGAAAATTAAGGATTTTATAAAATCTCACCATTAATAAAATATACTCTTTAAAAGGTTTTGCAATATCCTTCAGCTTCTTTGTGTAATAAAACATACCAAATAGATATCACAGTAACAAAATAGAAAATATCCTTTGGACATGTACACAAAATGTTCTATACAGGAAATACGTTAAGCAAAAAACAAAAAAGATTTTAAAATAATTCCATAAACAACGGTGCTCTTTATGACCACCAATCAACAAAGGTTGGGTTTCATAAACCTTATTGACACAAGAAAATGTTATATATTGGCAGAAGACCTTAGTACATGAAATCTCTTCAGCGTCATACGGATGGACCCCAAGTCACGGTTGACCTTTTCTAGTCGCCTTTCAAGGGCCACCTGGGGAAATATATTTATTTTTATAAATATATACAAACGCAAACACACATACACACACACACACACACACACAAATCAAGGTTGAAGTGAAAACCTACAGGACGGTAAATCTCCAGGAACATGGCTGGGGACCCCTGGTCTAAGATATCTCTGAGATTTAAATATCTGGGGCCCTCAGTTACTGTGGTCTCAACTAAAAAAACTGAGAGATCTGTGCGTGCATGCACTTCTGTGTGGGTATGTGTGTATGTGTGCGTGCGTGTGTTTGTGCTTGGGTGAGTGTGTGTGTGTCGGTGTGTGCATGTATGAGTGTATGTATGATGCATGTGCGTGTATGTGTGTGCGTATATGTATGATGCGTGTGTGCGCATGTGTGTGTGTGTGTGTGTGTGTGTGTATATGTGTTTAAGTACAGCGTGTGTGTGTATGATGAGTGTGCGTGTATGTATGCCTGTGTGTGCCGGCATGTATGTGTGTATGCGTGCGTATGCATGTGGGTATATGTGTGTATGTATGAAGAATGTGTGTGTGTGTGTGTGTATGTATGCGTGCATGCGTGTGTGTGTTTGCGTGTGTGCGTGTATAGGTGTGTATGTATGACGCATATGTGTGTAGCCGTACCTCGTCCAGTCTGCTCTGCATGGTGACTCTGGCTCCACCCCCAGGGATCCGGCTGAGCTCCGCCTCGATCTGTCAATCAGAACCAAACAGACCGTTCCACAGCAGCCACAGGATCGCCCGAAAAACACAGCCCAACGGGACAGGATGGGAGGGGGAGCACACTCTACACGCCTGCTTTCCAACAGGACGGGACGGAATGGGGGGGGGGGGGCACAGCCACCAATAAACATACACAGCAGTACTGCACTGTGATGAAAAGCACAAAACCAGTGTTAGGTATCAGGACACACTGTTGCTAGAGACATGATGTGCACTGGGTGGGGGTGGGGGGCACTTTCTCATTAAATTTTCTATTTTTTCATTTCGATAGCTCATCTTGCAATAACAAATATCATACAATTAATGTCCTTAAGTGACTTTATAATACGTTTTCATAAAAAATGTTTTTTCATCATTACTGTAATATTTTGTCATAAGAAGATTAGTCATAAACAGCTACGTCATGGGATTCATGCTGTGCCGAACAGTTTCTCATTTTAAGAGCTTCACTGAGGGATCCACTTTAATCCACCCCGTTCATTCTGTTCATTGCTTCTTTCAAGATTAAGCTTATGTCCATAAAAGCTCGCCATTTCAATATTGTGAACAAAATGACTCCCATCATATTTTCACAAACTGCCCTCCCACAAGAAAAATGTTTATATTCATGAGACGCAAGACAATTTCATGGCAATGTAAGAAGGGGAAAAAAAAGCTTTTCCATGATGATTTGTGGGAAATGTTTGTTCTCCATCAGGAGGGACAAGCTTAGCAAATTCATACTTCAGATCAGCTTTTTCTACCCACAAACCACGGAGAGAAAAAGATGCAAACGATCTCAGCGGAGCGCCCGTACGTTTATATTTAAACGCAAAAGGCACTTATTTGGGATGGAAGAATGAGCGTTTGTGAAAACTAAAAAAGGACTGGAGCTCCTATATGACATCAGCGACTTAGATTTGAAACAATCGTTGCGTTTTCAGCAGAGAGCAAACTCTTTTGATTGGTTCACCCTGGACAGTGATTGACAGCTCATTGTGGGGTTAATGAAACCTTGCTCTTCCATCACGAGCGGAAGGGAAAGTTTGGAGTTGAAATGTCTCTCTGACTGCAGGCAGGACTGGAGTCAATTCCCCTCCAATTCAATCAGCACGAAACGAAGAGAAATTCAATTCATTAACTGGAAAAATGGCCCGTAATGTTCTTACGCGGAATTAGCAGATTCATGGACTGAATTTCCATTCATTTCCCGAATCGATTGAATTTAAATGGAGGCAGACAATGCAGTCAGGTCTTAAACTGGGGCAATAAGGCCTGGGTGTGAAGCAGGGTGGGGCCACACAGGCGTGGGGTCACACAGGCGTGGGGTCACACAGGGCAGGGCCACACATGGGAAGGAGCCACACAGGGGCGGGGCTACACAGAGATGGGGTCACACAGGGAGGGACCACACAGGGCAGGGTCACATGGGGTGGGGTCACACAGGGCAGGGTCACATGGGGTGGGGTCCACAGGGCAGGGTCACATGGGGGTGGGGCACACAGGGCAGGGTCACATGGGGTGGGGTCACACAGGGCAGGGTCACATGGGGTGGGGTCACACAGGGCAGGGTCACATGGGGGTGGGGTCACACAGGGCAGGGTCACATGGGGTGGGGTCACACAGGGCAGGGTCACATGGGGGTGGGGTCACACAGGGCAGGTCACATGGGGTGGGGTCACACAGGGCAGGGTCACATGGGGTGGGGTCACACAGGGCAGGGTCACATGGGGGTGGGGTCACACAGGGCAGGGTCACATGGGGTGGGGTCACACAGGGCAGGGTGAGAGGGGTGGTTCACACAGGCAGGGTCACATGGGGTGGGGTCACACAGGGCAGGGTCACATGGGGGTAGGGTCACACAGGGCAGGGTCACATGGGGGTGGGGTCACACAGGGGCAGGGTGAGATGGGGCGGGGCCAGCATCCTCACCTGCTGCTTCTCCTGCGTGAGCTCGTCGAACAGCCGCTCCGTGTCGGCCAGTGACTGCACCTGGGGCTGGTAGGACGAGGGCACGTCGCTGTCGGAGGAGTCAGGCAGCTCCGCCCCCTGCTCCTCCCGGCCCAACCCCGCGGTCTGTTCCCCTGGCCCCGCCCCGTTTGAGAGCACAGGCCCCCCGCTGCTGGGCTGGCAGGGGACTGCTGAAGAACCTTCCGGTCCTTCTGACGAGAACTGGAGCCTCTTTCTGAGACTGGAGGTGCGAGACAGCGAGGTGGAGGACGGGTCCGTTTGGTCAGAGTTCACATGAAGCCTAGAACAGACGTGAAGCAAAGCACGTTAGCAACTCAAGGACCCATTAGTAGCTTAGTAAGGACATTGCATACTGCAATTAAACAAATAAGGCTCCTGGAATGCAAGTAGCGATTTCAGTCAATAACAGACTGAATGTCTTTAATTAAAACTGGTGCATTTTGCTGCCTCTTCTAAAGTCAGGAATACTTCAGAGCTCCTTCAGAAGCCTCTTTCACAGTCCTCCTGAGACTCCACCAACCTTCCCTCTAGACCTTTCAGACCCTTTGAGAACGGAGGAAAAATAAAAACAATTGAAAATTTCTCAACTTTTCCATTGGAAAATTGGAACAAAAGGAAAAAGCCACAGGCGACAGCTCTGACACTGAAGAAAGGCACGTCAGGCATATGCCAGGTTATGGGATGAGCTTCAGGAGCAGCCAGCTGCCAAATTCTCATCACCCTGGGGGAGGGGGGGGGGGGTGATGAGCGACGGCGGTAAATTTGACGGGTGGCACAGAGGCACTCTCTCATCCCGCTATGTGACACAGTCGTGACCGCACACCGGCTCGGGGGCGGGAGCTAAACAAACGGAGACTGCGCATCTCCCCACACAGGGGTGATCTACAGCGTACACTATAAACACTATAAACAGCCTGGTGATCCTCATACACACACAGCTGGGGAGTGTACATTACCGCCTGAGTGTAATAATGTTTCATGACCTGAAGGCACGATTACCATTACATTAGATGCACAAATACAAAGGAATTATGTGTTTGTCTATATATGCATTTTCATTGTAATTTTCCCACTGTGAAGCCCATATAGTAAAGCCATAATGACTTGCTGATTAAATGATTGATAAATGAAATAGCTGATCTATTTATTAATCCCAGCGGTGACTAAACAAGAGAATATAAATGACAAAATGATGAATAAACAGGCCTGTACCCCATTACTACACTGTAGAGGAATATGAAAAAGAACAACGTATTTGTTTATAAATGTAATTTCTTTGTACTTTCTAATATTCCTGCCATAAAGTCCACTGTGGTAAATAAAGCCGTAATGACTTACTGATTAAATGAGTGATTGATACAATAGCCGATATATTTATTTAAAAATTCCCGGGAGAGACGACAATATGATGAACAAACAGGCCTGTTGTACCCCATTACTGCACTGCAGTGGAAGATGTTTTTGGAGTTTTGGGGAGGACTGGCAGCAGCCGGGGGGGTGAAACTGCGCTTACCGGCCGTTGCTGTACAGCTGCTGGACGGGCGAGCGTCCGAACGCGGTGGAGTAGTTCTCCGTGGGACAGCGTTTGGGGCTGGACTTGGCTGACAGCGGGGTGATGAGCGTCTCCCTCTTCGCTGTGTGAAACACAAACATCGAAAAATAAATAAACAAAGAAAGAAATACAGATTCATTATACTTATGAGTGTTTCTGCCATCATAGGCTGCCTGTTTGATGGCACTTACCTACCCAGGATGTGGGTATGCACGTGGACTACATTCCAAGATGGTTAAAGGACTAAAACTCCCAAGCGACCATAGACATTTCTCGGATCTTACTTGCAAACTATAAGGTTTTTCAATGCAATATTACAACACTGGGAAAACTAAAGCAGGACAGTGAGAGCTGACAGAACTTAAATTGAACATAAAGACTTTACTGAATCTAACTTTTAATATTCCGGCCATAACATCCACCCCTAAATTCACCTTAATGTAAGCTACATAATAACACATTTTGGCTGAACTCCCAGTCCCGCACAAGCCTAAAACAGGGGTGATGGCCCTATATAAGCCTGCTGGCTCAGTGATAATAAAACACTTTTTAAGCCAAGATTAGTAATGCTCAAACGATGGCTCTCTTTACAAAGCAACAGGAGCTTATGGAAGCTCTATGAGTGTTGCGCTGCATCAGGCTCTGGCAGAAGGGCCATTTGTGAGCACGCTCAGTGAGGGGAACAGGCGTCAGGACTCGTACTGGGCGTGGAGGTCGGGGCGCTCCTCCGGGTGCCGGGGGGGAGGGAGGAGGATCTGGGCCCCTCTGGAGAGAGGCTCCTCTGGAGAGAGGCCCCCCTGCTGCCCTCCACAAAACTCACTGTGGGCCTGGGGCTCCCCGAACCTGCCATGTACATTTAACCACACGTGCAACATGCACACAGACACACATACACATGCACACGCATTGATGCACACACACATGAAAGCATGCACGCACGCGCACGCCCAAGCACACACACACACAAGCACAAAACACACATGCACAAAATACATACGCACAGACACACACACACACACACACAAACATGCAAAGAAACACAATTAGAGATATTGTGAGTTTGTCCAGGGGGAGCTGGGCTCTTGTGTTCATCTCTGAGCCCCCAGCATAACTGGCAGACTCTGCACATATCCAGACAGCCCCGCTTTCAAAGGCACCCCGAATTCACTAAGGTACACACCGGCCCCGGGGGGGGCGTGGCCACGGCTGCCTCGGGCCTCCTCCATGCGGAGCAGCGCCTTCATCAGCGGGGTGGGGGTCTCCGGAGGGGGGGAGTAGCACCTGGAGGAGGAGGAAGGAGGAACAGCAGCTGGTCATGGGGAACTCTCCGGAAAAGCCGAGCATGCGTTTGACAAAGTCAAAGCTCATAGGGAAATGCATCATTAATTATGTTTTTTTTCCCCCCGATGGACAAATGCTGAACTGTACTGTCTGTTTTGTAACTAAACACACCATTATTATTTTTAGTCTGCTCCACTGAGTGAACTTGTGCACATATTGCTGTAATTACTCACCATTTCCAGCCAAAGGTTTAATCCAGGGCTGCCCAACCCTGTTCCAATCTTACCCACTTGCTATCGGGCTGTAGTATAGGAGCAATGCTCCAATCTTACCCACCCGCTATCGGGCTGTAGTATAGGAGCAGTGCTCCAATCTTACCCACCCGCTATCGGGCTGTAGTATAGGAGCAATGCTCCAATCTTACCCACCCGCTATCGAGCTGTAGTATAGGAGCAACGCTCCAATCTTACCCACCCGCTATCGGGCTGTAGTATAGGAGCAACGCTCCAATCTTACCCACCCGCTATCGGGCTGTAGTATAGGAGCAGTGCTACAATCTTACCCACCCGCTATCGGGCTGTAGTATAGGAGCAGTGCTCCAATCTTACCCACCCGCTATCGGGCTGTAGTATAGGAGCAGTGCTCCAATCTTACCCACCCGCTATCGAGCTGTAGTATAGGAGCAATGCTCCAATCTTACCCACCCGCTATCGGGCTGTAGTATAGGAGCAGTGCTACAATCTTACCCACCCGCTATCGGGCTGTAGTATAGGAGCAGTGCTACAATCTTACCACCACTATCGGGCTGTAGTATAGGAGCAATGCTCAATCTTACCCACCCGCTATCGGGCTGTAGTATAGGAGCAGTGCTACAATCTTACCCACCCGCTATCGGGCTGTAGTATAGGAGCATGCTACAATCTTACCCACCCGCTATCGGGCTGTAGTATAGGAGCAGTGCTACAATCTTACCACACCGCTATCGGGCTGTAGTATAGAGCAGTGCTACAATCTTACCCACCCGCTATCGGCTGTAGTATAGGAGCAGTGCTACAATCTTACCCACCCGCTATCGGGCTGTAGTATAGGAGCAGTGCTACAATCTTACCCACCCGCTATCGGGCTGTAGTATAGAAGCAGTGCTACAATCTTACCCACCCGCTATCGGGCTGTAGTATAGGAGCAGTGCTACAATCTTACCCACCCGCTATCGGGCTGTAGTATAGGAGCAGTGCTACAATCTTACCCACCCGCTATCGGGCTGTAGTATAGGAGCAGTGCTACAATCTTACCCACCCGCTATCGGGCTGTAGTATAGGAGCAGTGCTACAATCTTACCCACCCGCTATCGGGCTGTAGTATAGGAGCAGTGCTACAATCTTACCCACCCGCTATCGGGCTGTAGTATAGAAGCAGTGCTACAATCTTACCACCCGCTATCGGGCTGTAGTATAGAGCAGTGCTACAATCTTACTCCACCCGCTATCGGGCTGTAGTATAGGAGCAGTGCTACAATCTTACCCACCCGCTATCGAGCTGTAGTATAGGAGCAATGCTCCAATCTTACCCACCCGCTATCGGGCTGTAGTATAGGAGCAATGCTCCAATCTTACCCACCCGCTATCGGGCTGTAGTATAGCAGCAGTGCTCCAATCTTACCCACCCGCTATCGAGCTGTAGTATGGGGGCAGAACTCAGTTCACCTGGCTTCATAAATGCTCTTTAATTCCATTACACTACATCACAGGCATTTAGCAGACGCTCTTATCCAGAGCGACTGACACAACTCTTTACACAGCATTTACATTGCATCCATTTATACAGGTGACCTTTGGCTTACAGGACCAACTCCTTACCCATTATACTACACTGCGGTCCACGGCACAACTAAGTCCAAGTACTTTTCCAGGACCTTCAGGACGTGGTTTTATTGCTCAAATCCTGGCCCCACATTGTTACTGCTGAGGAAACCAGGAAGTTCACGTCAATGCATTCAAAACTCTGATTGGTCAGGTACCTGCTGGTGTGCATGGCTGTTCTATCAGAGGCCGGACCTGAGTGGGCAGAGGGGTCGGGTTCAGGGCTCGGCCACTTCCTGTCACTGTTCAGGAGAGCCCGGCTCTTACAAGGAGAGAGGAGCAGGTCTGGCTGCTGGGAGAGTCTGGAGAGAGGGAGAGGAAGAGGAAGACTGGAGTTAGCTCCATAAAAGGACTGAATTAGTGTCTTGGAAAGGATACATATCCGCTATTTAAAAAAAAAGTAATTTAACTTAAAATGAAATAGCTATTGTGCTTCACATGATGTTGTTCATCCATAACCACTCACAACTAGTTCGAACAGATATATGTCAAGCTGACATGTTAAAAATATAAAATAAATCAATAATATCAATGCACACATTGAGTCTGTTGTGGTTGCCTCCACTGACTCTTGGGAATTATCCGAAGTCTGCTTTTACTCCGACAGACGGACCATTCGGCTTGAGTTAAACACCATGCTGAAGGGATGTCTGTGGGACATATCCGTTTTAAATTTGGGAATGTGGGAAGTCTGACGGCTCGTACCCAGCCTGTGACCGGGCCTGGATCATGTGACGCGTCTTCGCCAGGTTCTCGTGCTCCAGCTGTTTGACCTGAGACTCCAGTTTGGATACGAACCTGAGAGACAAAGAACAAAACTGCTAGGAGCTCAGATTCACAGCTTAACCCCTAATACACATCACTACAACAAAGAGACAACCACATTAACCCTGAATAAACATCACAACACAGAGATAACCACCTTAACCCTGAATAAACATCACAACACAGAGATAACCACCTTAACCCTGAATAAACATCACAACACAGAGATAACCACCTTAACCCTGAATAAACATCACAACACAGAGATAACCACATTAACCCTGAATAAACATCACAACACAGAGATAACCACATTAACCCTGAATAAACATCACAACACAGAGATAACCACCTTAACCCTGAATAAACATCACAACACAGAGATAACCACCTTAACACTGAATAAACATCACAACACAGAGATAACCACCTCAACCCTGAAAAAACATCACTACAACACATCAGGGATAACCACCTTAACCCTGAATAAACATCACTACAACAAAGAGACAACCACATTAACCCTGAATAAACATCACAACACAGAGATAACCACCTTAACCCTGAATAAACATCACAACACAGAGATAACCACCTCAACCCTGAATAAACATCACAACACAGAGATAACCACTTTAACCTCGAATAAACATCACTACAACACATCAGGTATAATCACATTAACCCTGAATAAACCCCACACTACAATACAGAGATAACCACCTTAACCCTGAATAAACATCACTACAAAACACATAAGAGATAATCAACTTCTGAATAAACATCACTACAACACATCAGGGATAATCACATTAACTGTACAAATGATCCCTAATGGAGTGTGAGATGCTAGAGATTTATCAAGAATTCATGGGTCATTGAACTTTAATAATTACATTTAAAAAAATAAATGTTTTAGAAGGTCCAAACGCTACCTCTTCAGTTCAGATATCTGTGAATTGGCATCAAAGAGCTTGTTCTCAGCCGAAGCCAGATCATCCTGATAAAAAGGGTAATAAAATATTAAATGCAAATCGCATGCAAATAAGCTGAATTTCTGAGGAAGGAGATGGGAGAGGAGCATTACCTTCACTCTGTCATGGTCTTTTCTCAGGGAATCATACTCCACTAGGAGCTGCAAAATAAACAGGTAAAAGATAAATAAAACAGGGAATAACAACTCCAACACATGCCACATCAGTAATAAACCTTTAAATATCAGCACTAAATAATTACATAACATTACATGTCCAATTAAATAATAAAAAACAAAATATGTTCCAGATGAAATTACGGGTTGCCACAACCTGACACCAATCAGCAGCCCACCCAGATTTAAACAGTTAAAAGTTGTTGGTGCTAATTATTATTTTTTATTGAAACAATCATTATGAAACATAAATATGAGTAGTCGGTTATTGTTGTACTGTTTTTTCCCTTTGGCAGCACTGTGCACCCGTGTGTATGAATTTGTTTGAATTTGAATAATGGCATGCATGGCACTAAAAGACAGGTGAGAAAGGGGAACAACAAGCCGAGTACGAGTTCCCAAGACGCCGCCCCCTCCACCACCAGAAGGCGCAAAGTCAGAAAGAACTCCACAGCGCCACCTGGAGTGGCGCCATGCTGCAGCGCGCAGACACACATCCACCGCATACAGAAAAGCAGGCACAGGAAGTCATTCTCCCACTCCCTTCCCATTCTTATTATTTATATTCACTTATTTGATTTTATATGTATTTTACTCTTTTAATGTACTTTTCATTCCACTGTGAAGCACTTTAAGCTGATTGGTTTTTGTGTAAAAGGTGCACTAAAGTTATTATTATTATGTTTAAGATTTAAATTATTATTAATTTAAATACCGAATTTTCTGACATAAATATAAATATAATCAAATTAAATATAATGCTAAATATAATCGAAAATAAACGGTGTATATACTCAACGAGGAGCCTGACAGGAAATCTTTAAGGGCAAACCAAACCCCTGGATACCCTCTCCAACACATGGAGCCCACAGAGGTTTCGGTTCAGAAGAGCTCGATATCAACTTCTGAGTTCTGGCCTCAAAATGAGCGAGCAACCAAAACAGGCCCAGTTTCTCTGCCTTGCAGATGTGGATCGGTCTTTGGTTTTATATGAAAGATTTATATCGGCCCTGTAGGGGGATGGGGGTATGATTAATGTAAATGAAGCCACCCCATGTGGTGCCAACCCCAGAGTAGTCATGGCCACAGTTGCTGCCTAGCAACAACTACTGTTACATGTTTGCATACATAAACATGCATTAAATAGGCCGCACATTGTTCAGTCTTCCCACTCGGCTCAGACTTATGGTATTTTAAGGAGAAACGTGATTTTCTAGGCTAGCTTCAAAATTTTACAAGCTTCGGATGTTCTACTCTTTGGCACCAAGTGTGAAAATCAGAAAGTCTGGCTCACAAACTTCAGGCCTCAGACCAAGATTTTTAAGGCCCAGCAAGAAGAGATTCTCTCAAGCCATAATGGCTGAAGCCTTCCTTCATCTGAGCTCGTCTCTTGACATTTACCACGTGATGAAAGTCCTATCGAAAAATCGTGTTGTACTCAGCCTGAACGCAGCCCTTATTGTTAAAGCAGCAGTAGGCTTTGACCTGCTGCAGAGAACAGGGACAATTTTTCACATGCATTATGAACTAATTTAGCAGATGCTCGATCCAGATCTACTTAACAGCTTTACTGCTTACAGGCAGTCCCTCCCTACAGCTGGATATTACTAAAGCAGGGGGACGCTCACTTCCTGTAGCGCGCGGTGCTCCTGCCTCATCTGGGCGCCCTGGTCGTGGGAGAGCCGGGAGGCCCCGTCCAGCTCCCTCTGCAGCTCCTGCAGCCGGGACCGCAGCCGGGCCAGAGCGCCGTCCTTCTCCCGCCCGCCGCGGTCGCTGTCCTCCAGCCGCGCCCGCAGGGCCTGCACCGCCGCGTCAGCCGCCGCGTACCGCGCCGGCCACTCAGCCTGCGGCGACAAGAGAGACAAATCCATCCAAACCTGCCCCAGATTACCCAGCTATCGAAATACCCTTCACACAACAGAAATATTCTATAATCCATGCACATTGCGGTGAATGTCAACAGAACTACGCAGCGATTTCCAGAACACAACTACATACCCATTTAGTTGAGCAGTCAGTCCAGGTCTGAGGTGACGCTAAATCTATGTTTTGGGACAGGGACATGTGTAGAATCTGCAGGAGTGTTTTAATGCTAATTTCCTCTTATTTAAAGACCTAATGTATGTAAAATATATACTTGAGCCAGGTCTGCCTCAACCGGTCTGGCTCTGGCACGTGGCACAGCTGTCGCCAGGGAAACGAGTAACCACTAACGAATGCGTACCGGGCAGAATCCGCCACTGCGCCATTTCTGACATTAATCCCTGGTTTTTACTTAGAGAGTGTGGTTTACCAGCTGGCTCTCCAGTCGGCGGTTCTTGTTCTCCAGGTCTCGGATGCAGGCGCTGGCTTCGGTTAGCGCTCTGTCCAGGTGTTCACACCTGCCGTGAGAAGAGGTGAACCGTTACACTCACAATCTCCAGCACACTTCAAAACATGTCATTAAAAATATTTTAAAAAACAACGCTTGTGCACTTCAGACGGCGAACTGAGAAATGCTCATTCGTTAAAGCAGTGCTGAAATGTGATAAAAATGAAAGGATGAAGCAGGCCATCTTTACAGAGAGGCGAGTTCAGCTCTGCAGGATCACTGTAACACTCAGCTCCTCAGACAGCGCGCGGTTCTGAGTGCACGGTTCTGAGTGTGGTTCTGAGCGCGGTTCTGAGCGCGGTTCTGAGTGTACGGTTCTGAGCTCACGGTTCTGAGCGCACGGTTCTGAGCGCGCGGTTCTGAGCGCGCGGTTCTGAGCGCACGGTTCTGAGCGCACGGTTCTGAGCGCACGGTTCTGAGCGTGGTTCTGAGCGCACGGTTCTGAGCACGTGGTTCTGAGCGCGGTTCTGAGCGCGGTTCTGAACGTACGGTTCTGAGCGTGGTTCTGAGCGCACGGTTCTGAGCACGTGGTTCTGAGCGCGGTTCTGAGCGCGGTTCTGAACGTACGGTTCTGAGCGTGGTTCTGAGCGCACGGTTCTGAGCGTGGTTCTGAACGCGTGGTTCTGAGCGTACAGTTCTGAGCGCACGGTTCTGAGCGCGGTTCTGAACGCACGGTTCTGGTACCTCTCGAGGAGGGCCCGGTTGCTCGTCTGCAGGTCAGCGTCCGAGCGCCGCAGCTCCACGGAGAGCTGCTCCTTCAGGGAGGAGATCTCAGACTCGTAGTACGCTCGGAGATCCGCTACGTGCCGGGAGTGCTTCTCCTTCAGGCTCTGCCTCACCCTGGGAAAGAAAAGCCTCTGATTGGCTGGGATCTAAAAAGATGGCCCGTAGCTACAATTGGCTGAGATCTATCAGAGACAGCCAGTGGCTGTGATTGGCCGAGATCTAAAGAGGAAAGCCAGTGAGTGAGAAAATGAAGCAAAATGTTCAGACATGGAAGCTATGAGGGCAGTATAAAGCACCTCCTCCTCCTCCCCCTCCCCCCCCCCCAGTGTTCTCAGGGCTAAGAGCAGGGGTTCAGGACATTTCTCAAGCCCATGCGGTCTTTCCCATTATAAATATGCAAAAGACTTCATGTATTAATAAAACAGAAAAGATACTGCATTGCAATTAAATAGGGATAATAGAAGATAACATCATGCGATAAGGATAAGGTAATAAAAGAGAAAAAGGATTCACATAAAAGCATTCATAATAGAACACATTCTGATAGCAGCATAATTAAAAAACTGTAAATGTAAGAATGAATCCCAGGAGCTTAGCAGTGAGATTAAATTAAGCACTAGAGACCATGTGTATGAATCTACAAGTCCAAGAACTGGAGGTACAAGACGAGCATAACTGACGAGTTTCATTGGACTGAATAAATAATGATGTCACAGAAAGAGGCGGAGCCCTCACAGAGACATGACCACCGGGTCTTCCAGGGAGGAGGAGGAGACGGTCCTCTCCAGGCTGCCTCCTGATTGGTCGGGACGGGTGTGGGCGTGGGGCGTGAGCACGGTTCGGCGGCTGCTCTCGTCGTCGCCGTAGGAGACGCGGTTGTAAAGGGCGTGGGGGGGTGCGGGTGCAGCGGAAGTCCGGTTGGGCCCCCCCTCTGTGGGCGTGCCAGCCGGGGACAGTCTGGGGGAGGGGCAAGCGGGGTCCGGGCAGCCCCGGGCTGGGGGCCCCTCACTCATGGAGTCCGGGCTGAGGGCGGGTGCCCCCGGGGCGTGGCCGGGCGGGGGCTGCTGGGGGGAGGACGGGCTGCTGAAGTGGGAGGGGGAGGTAAACCCGGACGTCCGGTCGGACTGCTTCATGTGCAGCGTGGGGTCAAGGGTCAACACCTGCCGCAGAATGGGGAAGAACATTCACTCAACACCAAGCAATTCGCTAAAAAAAAACAACCGCCAAAATTTGAAACCTTCAAATTTACTGAAGCTGAAGGACCTTGCTCACAGGTACAATGGCAGGACCCCACCTAGGAATCACACCTGCAACCTCTGAAGCTGTGAACCCAGTTCCCTAACCCCTAGACTGCCCTGCCACCCACCAAAAGAGATACAACTAAACGCCCATGGACTAACAGAACCTCACGCAAAGGGCGTGGTATTCCTGAGAACGATCCTCTCACGCAGCTGTTCTGTGATCACAGTAGCAGCAGCCAGGCCGTACCTGAGGAGTAGAGGCGTTGGAGGTGAGGGAGGAGTCCCATTCCTGCTGCTTGGCTCGCCCCCCCTGCCTGCGCTGGTAGATCTCCCTGAGGGACCCCGGCAGTTTGGGATCATCCTGAGAAGTGTGGCGGCACAGTGAGAGGGACAAGGCTCATCAGACAGGCGAATGTGGAGCTCCATCGTCACCCTGCAACACCGTCGCTGGGCCGACGGCCATTTGGTTACCGTGGGAACATGGGGGCAGGGGAGGGAGTGGAGGGGTGAATTAGGGCCAGATACCTGGTTCAGGGACATGTCCTGCAGGAGGAGGTAGGCCCCGCTGTCGAAGCTGTCCGGTAGGGGGCGATAGAGCTCACCCTCGTCCAGCCTCCAGTACGTCAGACCTGGGTTCCAGTTCAAACACAACATCACAGCGTGAGGCAACCGCCTCCACACGACCGCAGCCATTGGCTAAGACCTGACACGCTAATGCTAATGCCACTTCAATTAAAAAACATAATATACTGCTGTTTGAGAGTGAAGTCAAGCGAAGCCAAACCAAGATGAACTAAGTCAAATTGAGCTAGACTATGTGGCTTAAGATACGCTATATTAAGCTAGATAAGTCTGGACACTGAAATTTTTGTCCGGGCTGTGTCCTTAGACAGTGCTGACTGGGAATCCACAGTGGGGCAGTACAAATGGTTTCCACCTACTATAGTAGGGCTGTTCACTGTTACCTAGGTTACCACATGCTACTCCTCAAGTGCCTACAGGTTTCCAATCTTCCTCAGTAGAAAGTTTTACCTTTGACCTCTCCTCCAATGAGCAACTCCTGCAGAGCCACTGGCTCACAAGCAAATTGGAGGACTGGGCTGGACAGCAGAATCACAAGCATCAAATTATTGCTGACTCTAAACCCGGGGGAATGATTCAGTTTATATGCGATTCAGTTCACAGCAAATTCAGGTTACAGCCAATCATGTTCATAGCCAAATCAGCTTATCGATTTGGTTTACAGCCGATTCAGTTTATAGTCGAGTACATTTTTAGCTTAACAGTTTGTTAACCGAAGACTTAAACAACATAGCTCCAAAGAGCAATTTCCTTTCGAATGCAGTCCTTGGTTCTGCTAGTAACTCATTCCAGCCCTGCACAGTAGATACTCAGGAAGTTGGCCATGGTAGTGGAGTTACCACAGGGGTAAAGGGGTAAAGCATTTCCACCATTAGGCCCGTGGCCACCTCTATACGCACGTAACGGTGAAAATGGGTTTCACTGCGGAGAGAGTCATTCACCTGAGGCTTCAGACATCAGGCTGTCAGTTCGCTTCAAGCAAGTTGTTCGATACTGAAACCCAATAGAGAATAAAGGTCAATATAATTGGTATGTAAAGTAGGTATTAGCCTTTGCATTTTAAAATGTCATTCCAATATGCCAATAAAACCATTACATTTAAAAGGTATTAGCAAAAAGCAAGAAAGGGGGAGATAGATAGATAGACTGACAGACAGAGAGACAAATATATAGACAGATAAGACAGACAGACGAACAGACAGATTTAGCTTTAGCCAGGATGAGAGCTCTTTAAACTGAAGCTATTAGGGCAAATGATCAGTAAAGCGTGTGTGAATCTCCCATCTTACTTCATCTGGGCGGTCACCATCAGCGCTCAGGGACCCCCCATGGCTCTCCTCCTCTTCCTCTTCCCCCTCCTCCTCCTCCGCCCGTGGGCGCTGGGACTGTGCCGACCTGCTCCTGGGCACCCTGCGTTTCTGCGCCCAGGAGGTCAGCTGACTGGGAGAGAGAAAGAGAAAGGGAAGTGCCCCGCCAGTCAAAACGAGAGCGATGAACACCATGAGATGACATCGGACGCCATTTTGAGTTTCTTTAAGTTCATCATAAGGAGCCAAATAAAACAGCGGTCCAATCTGACCCTGATCTGGGAGGATAGCAGCCTTGGAGTGGCAAACCCAGTTCCCTACCCACAATGCTACACTGCCACCCTGTGTGCACTTCAGAGCTACAACTACATCCCACCCTTGTGTCATCACTATGACAATACAACAAAAATTCTGACCCAACTTGTTTTACAAGCGCAGCTTAACATATCTGCTGATTATTAGAACTGGACAGCAGCCAATGAGGTTTGTGTAACTTGCCTGGTGGCTTTGTGCTGAGCAGCAGAGGGGCTGTGATTGGCCGGCGGAGCAGACAGAGACGTGTGATTGGGCAGCTTTCGCTGAGACTCCCGACTCATCAGGTCAGAGTCTGGCGTGGCCAAGGGCCGCAGGCCGAGCACCGAACTCTGCCCCCCTCCCTCGCCCCCCCAGTGCGGGCTGGGCCCCCCCCAGGTGGACAGCGTCCCGTAGCCGCTGCTGTTCACCGTCATGGCGCCTTCCTCCCGGCTGTCCCGGGCCTTGGGGCGCGGCTCGCCTGCCACAGGGCGGACGGGGGACGTGGCGCTCGGAGGGCGGGGCACCAGGGGGGGCCCCGCGAGGCCGCGGCCGAGGAGCCGAACGAGCGGGGAGTCCCCGGCGCCGCGGCCCAGAGGGCCGTCCGGGTTCTGCGTGGCGCGGGACCGGTTCTGCAGCCGCACCAGGGCCTTGATCTCATCCTGAATGAGCTGAGCAGAGGCAGAGAGAGGTACTGTAAGAGAGGGCAAGCACAGTGCAGCAAATGCCCCCCCCCAAAGAGAGGCAGAGAGAGGTACTGTAAGAGAGGGCAAGCAGAGTGCAGCAAATGCCCCCCCCCAAAGAGAGACAGAGAGAGGTACTGTAAGAGAGAGCAAGCACAGTGCAGCAAATGCCCCCCCCGCCAAGAGAGGCAGAGAGAGGTACTGTAAGAGAGTGCGACTCAGGTACGTGAAACCCCCCCCCCAGCCTCATTTCATCTCGAAACAGCTCCAAGTACACATTTGTGTCCAACACAGAGAACACAGGGACCAAACAGAAAACAGGTGCAGTGAAAGGAAGAGCCGCAGGGTGTGAGAGAGGGCTGACCTGGACCTGGCGCTGGTACTGCTCGTGCTGGGCCAGGATCTGGTCCCGGTACTGCTTCTCCACCAGCTCAAACAGCTGCAGCCATCGGCCCTGCGGTGACACACAGAGGAGCGGAGCGTGCGCTTTTACGCTGTCACACACACGCAAAGGTTCCGCTGAAGGACTCCTGCGGGTGGGCCGGGGGGGCCAGGTACAGCTGAGGCTGCAATGCCCCCCCACTCCCTCGCCCCCTCGCCCAGGTTTAGTGGCACAGGCCTGCATAAGCAACCAGTCAGCATTTGGCTGTTTACAATCGCCATGGCAACAGCTGTCCCTGCCTAACCGTGACACAAATCAAACTGAATTAAACTGAACCTCAGAGTTACAACACCTCCTTGCCCCACCGGCCCCACCCGCCCGCCAGTAAGACCCTACCCTAACAGCCCCTACCCAACAGCTAAAGCCCTACCCTAACCAAAACCCCCCCCAACCCCCGGATGGCTAACGCTTGCCCCGAGCCTGTTAACGGTCACCAAATCCCGCAAACCCCACCCTGAAAACCTTCCCATGGAAGATAGCACAGTTTCTTCAGTATAGTCCCTTTACACTGCAATATACTGTAAACGTCTGGGCAATTTTTTTAAATATAGTAACAAATATACAGCAGCATGCAACACGCTGTAGAATGAGAAAGCAGGAATATTCAGCACACCTGTCCGTAAATCTGAAAAATTCTGCGTGGTCAATCATTCCTATAAATGCACATAAAATAAGCTACACTCATTCTATACCCCTTTTCCTTGATAAATTACATTTGAAAGGGACTGAATAAAAAAAGTATTGGATATAATTGCCGTGTTTGGTCAGATCAAACTGTAATGAACGATGTTTCATCAGCTGTTTGAGAATGCAAAGCGATCCTGGATAACTGCCTCACGCACGTGCCGATAAAAGAAGACCTTCTTTGGCATCTCGTTTGTCTGGCAGTTTGGCTTAATTCTGAGCAGACACAGTGTACCCGCTCACATGGCCAGCGAACTGAGCATTAGCCCAAAGCAGGTAATGAATCGCCAAAGCGCACCCCATCGACTTCCTCAAACGGGCACATTCAATTCCATTTCAAACTGATGCCTGATTGCTGAACTGTAGCCGAGCGCTAATTAAATGACACCGGAGCCAACTTCATTACAATGGGGCAGAATCTGAGCATAGCGACCGTAATCAATACAGACAGAAGCAGCCGCGTGATTATCGAACCGAGCCTTGCTTCGGTCCAGCAGGGTGTGAGAAACGGCGCTCTGTCAAAGTCCCCCTCACACACGGCATCCGAACTCGAGCCCAACGACTTCTTAAGCATTAAAAACGAGTGCGGTTTCACTCTAGAAAAGTGCGACCAATGTGCCGCCTCCACTTGAAGCAGTTGGCTTTCATCGCGGCAATATGCCACTCAATGTACCGCCAATATATTGACATAAAATACACGGTCAAGATTAAAACTCTTCCTGTGAACCCATGCCCTGTTCTGGCCAAGAGGAGGCTTAACCCTGGCTTAACCCTGTTCCTACAGATCTACCCTCCGGTAGGTTTTCATTTCAACCCTAATTTGGCACACCTGATTCTTCCAATTCAGCAGCTCAACAAGATTTCTAGCTGTTGAATGAGGTGTGCTTTGTTAGGGCTGGAGTGAAAACCTACAGGATGGTAGATCTCCAGGAACAGGGTTGGGCACCCCTGTTGTAGCATATTGCGTGTAAATGTGTCAATAAAATGTGTAATACAGATAAAATGTGTAATACAGATAAAAATTTGATTGATCGAAAGTTTTTTTTTTTTTTTTTGTTGGTGCACCTCACATGAGACTCTGCACCCACCCTGCGGAGTTCAATGCTTTTCCTTCACACCAGAAAACGGCTTGAATCCAAGGGCTTCTGACTGGCCGAGCTTTCACATTAAGGCACAGCAATCCCACCCTGAGCTTAAGCAAACAGCCAATGGCACACACAGAGCACGCTCAGTATTCAGCGATACATCTCTCGTTTCTGTGGCGACACGCGGTCAGCTGTAATCCACAGCGTAACCTAGGTAACAGAAGAGCAGGCTGCAGGCCGTCCCACAGAACACAGAACCCCACACCCCCACCCTGTCCTACCTCACAATCCCACCATGACCCCAAAGAACACAGAACCCCACACCTCCACCCTGTCCTACCTCACAATCCCACCATGACCCCAAAGAACACAGAACCCCCACATCCCACCCCGTCCTACCTCACAATCCCACCATGACCCCAAAGAACACAGAACCCCCACATCCCACCCCGTCCTACCTCGCAATCTCTCCAGATCTCAGGGTCAGTGCCCCCACTGTTCTGGATCTCTTGCACCAGGGCTGTAAGGGTCTCCAGTGGACTGGGGTTGATGGTGGTCAGACTTCTCCCTGACCCCTTCACATCCAGATGGAGATTCCTACAACATAGGTCAAAGGAATTCAAAAAAGAAACAACAATTCCTTAATGCTGGGACCTCCACTTTTGATCAGGCTTCCACTTTTAACCTGGTAATGGAAGGGGAACCAAAGAATATTACGTGTACGGGAGAGCCAGGGCACCCCACACACCTGTTCTTCTGGGCACTGTTAGACGCGGGTGTGATTGGGCCTTTGTTTGTCACCGTCCCGGCGGCGGCGGTGAGGATTCCCTCCAGGGTCTGCGCCGACTGCGCAGAGATACGCCCCTCCTCGGAGGCGGTCGGCCCCGACAGCGCGTCCTCGGAGTCGACGGAGCCCTCGCTGTCCTTCCCGACGCTGTTTTCCGCATGATCCTGGCTTAGGGCCACGGAGCCGGACACATCCTCAGAGATACTGTCATCTGTGGCCATCCTTATGTGGCCTCGTTGAATAAATGCATTTGATATCTGCACAGGAAAAGCGTATTTTTCCTCAACAAAAGTGCACCAAAAAGAAGAGGCAGCGCAGCATTTATTGATAAACAGTGTGCCACAAGTGCCCAAGTATTAATATTGCTAAAAAATGCGTCAAGATTAATTGAAGAAATGAAAAAACCACTTGATTACCCATCATGTAAAAGTAATAGTTGAATGAATAGTGGAAGCCGTCAGCCATAATAGTTAGCGAACTCCTGCGGCAATAGTTTCGAAACTAAATCGACATGTTAAGTTTTTGACACTTCCTCTGGATGGATGGCTGGCACTTTGCGCTGAAGCTCGATAACCTAGCGAATGGCTAACTTAAGATTGTCAGATAGCTAGCCAGCAAGACACAACGTGTTGCTAGTCTGAAGTTGCTGGATGGGCAGCAAATGTATTAGTGGTAAGGCGGGCTGGAAAATGCTGCCTAGCAAGCTAATACTGCAATGCATACTTTCAACACCTAGATCTACACGTAACCAGCTAACGCATAACAGCACCCGAGCAACATTCGCCTTTCTATAACAAGATCAAAACAACAGTCTTTATATTTTAAAGTATGTGTGGCGAGGCAGCATGCAAACTGCCCCCTTCGCTGTAGGAAGGTCATACGGATTTTGCTCTCCACTTACCTACAAAGTTGTACAAGTCCCATATTTGTATTTATCTTGTAAGCCCGCGAGACGCCTGTTGTTGAACCCTGAACACACTACCCTTCAACGACGAACCCGCTTAGTCTTCCTTTTGCGCTTTTGGATTGGTTCGCCGTGCTTAAACTGTCCGAGTAAAGATATCACACTGGTTCTGATTGGCTGTTTTGCACCAGGAGAGGAAGGAAGTGAGCGAAACCACAGTGGGCGGGAGCGACTGCAAAAACAGCATTAATTTCCGCGGGCTAGGCTAGGCTCTATGAATAGGCTACAGTACTGTGGACTAGTCACAGATTCAAAACGGTGTACAGTTCTGGGACTAGTACAGGGACAACTCTGGCGGTTGTCACGTGATAATTGATGACGCTGACGCAGGGATGTACGGCGTCACCAAAAATATCTTGTAATCAAAACCAGATGGAATGGATGGATGTCAATGAAGTGTGTATGCGTATTTCCCTTACCTTCAGCATACCTTACTGAAAAATATGAAGTGTTGCCTGTGATATTCAAAACTGAGATAATCGGGCAGGATTTTACCCTCCATTCTACTCTGTTTGAATTAGGCAAACCAAAGAATGGTTTTGAATCAACAGTCTTATGACATGCTACAGGTTAAAAATCTATAAAAATTAAAAGTTGCATTTATCGTGATTGCTGTAAAAAAAAAAATCTTGAATGACAAAAGAAAGATTAGCATGCTTCTCTTTAACAATGCAGCAAAATAAATAAAGTGCTGAGCTAAAGAAAAACCCTGCAAATCACAGCAATACGGACAAAAGATAGCTTTGTTGTGGAACACAGGAAAGGAGAATTAGGCAGGAAATGCAATGGCAGGGAGGCAGATAAGAAGCCATTTGAGAGCACAGAAACAGCTTCCTCACACAAGGGCAGTGCAATGCATCTTGGGGGACTTTAAACCTCACAACGAAACCAAAAGATTATGCTGCTACCTCTCAGCTAAGACTGCCTTGAATTATGTCATTTCTATTTAAATGGCACTGGACAGTAAAGAACAAAAACCACTGAACTGCAAACCCGCTGGACCTGCTAATCCTATAAAATAAGCTTTTCCACTGGCCATGCTGATACATAGACTGTCAATTCAAACCTGAGATTTTAACTGCTGATAGGTGAAGTTTCATTAACCCCGGATGAGGAAATGCCAAACCAAATTTACACTGAAGCATAATCGGAAAGGAATTAATTTAAGCAGCATGAATTTGTTTTGGGAACTCATAATCACAACAAGTGTTTTAATGAAAATAGGGCTTTATTACACTGAGTAATAAATACGTACAAAGATGCAAATAATGGCTTTATTACAACAGTTTATCCAAACCTGCTATGCAGTACAGTATTTGGCACTACACTTTTCTCCAGTCACCTACATATTAGTTTGTTAAAAAATGTCTAAGTTAAAGAGTCATGTTCATTACTAAATGCCCTTTTTACTACGGTCTAACCCTGTACAAGTCATGCAGTTTCTACAGTAAACTGGGAGCATTTACTAACTTGCATGCAAAGTTATTTTTTCCCATTCCCATTTTGTAATCTATATAGAAGCAGTCAAGAAATCCAGAAATTCCCAAATGGGAACACAAATAGAACCCTGAAGGTTTGTCTCAAGTACATTTCATATACTGGACTGGTCTTTGCCATTTTTTTTTTTTTTTGCGCTCCCCAAGCCAAATGTCAACATTTTCTTTTTTTTGTCAAGTGTTTTTCTTCGTAATGATTTTTCTGAAAGCTGCTTGGCGTTCCCGTGAAAGAACGGCGAGACGGAAAGATTTCTGAAGCTGTTGGGTCTTCCGTTGGGAGAGGTGCTTCCTGGGTGGTTAGGACCTGGCGTTCCTCTCTGTTTCTGCTAAGCATTCTCTCACCAGTCCTCTGGCATGAATGATCCCTTTAAAAACACAGACACAGAACTACGCATTTCCTTCTCTCTGTATGGTTATAATATGTACAGGGTTTCCATGGTCACTGAATTCTTTTTTTTACTCTGGAAAATTAAGGGAAAATGTAATGGAAAGTAGTAAAATATTCTTGGAATGATTGGAAATGTCACATATACACACACGTCTTTCATTCAGAGAATGAAACATTACATTACATGCATTTAGCAGACGCTCTTATACAGAGCAATTTACACAACTTTTTACATTGCATTTATACAGTAGGATATACACTGAAGCAATGCAGGTTAAGTACCTTGCTCAAGGGTACAACGGCAATGTCCTACCTGGGAATGGAACCCGTATCCTTCAGGTTACAAGACCAGCTCCTTACGACACTATACTACACTGCCGCCCAAATATGTTAATCCCGGCCTGTTAGTATATTTCTATAAAAGCGTGGCCACCTTGTTAGCCCATGCTGTAATGGTCCCCCTGTAAGAACTGTTGGTACACCCTGCAATACCTCGCTTAAGCCTCTCCATGGCAGTTTTGCTCCCGGCGTACGTCGGTCTGATCTCCTTGCCCAGTTCTTCGATGATGGCTAGAAGTTCAGCGTATTTACTCTGAGGCACTTGGGTTCCACTTGTCCCCTAGAAATACAAGACGTTAACAATACTTAACGTGTCATCACACCATCGGTACAATCTCAAAACTATTTTGGTGGAGAGGGATTATGCTTTGTTACCACAGTTAGATGTTCACCCAGAGATAGTATTGTCAAATTACCTGTGAAAAGCCCAGGGAAGGTGGTCCGTAGTCGTTTACAATGGGTCTGTAAGACTGTAACGTTGCAAAACTAGTTGAGGGAGAATGGACGTTTCCAACTGTAAGGAACGAAAAGGACAATATGCCATGAGTATATAAAAAATATTGAAATGCGAGAGCTAGGCTATTCCTCTGTTGCATGTGAAGTGACCTTAATTTTGAAACGTGCACGTTTTTTTCAGTAACCTATGCTTGTTCGCAAACGCTGTCCAAAGAAGATTTAATTTAAACATGCAGTGAAGCCGCTCATTATGTTTCTTAATTACATTTGTACAGCCTTTGTGCGCTGTGCTTGTACACGACTGAGATTACACGAGCACCACGTCCTGGTCAACGCTAGGTGTCCTCAGAGAGTCAAAAAACGAATATTCCTGATCCGGATCAATCATCAGCCCTGGGGAGACCGTCATGGAGGAAACCGAACGAGCGGAGTTAAGAAGTGATACATTTTTTTATTACCGTGTTACGCTACCCCCCGAACGAATCTGACCATCGGGTAGCGGGGACTCGATACCTTACCGGAATCCAGCCTTCGTTTATTTGCACTCTCGATGTAGGTGAGGATAAAGCTTTTTTTGATTAGTAATAATGGCGGATATGAATCAGCTCGCAGGATCTGACCCTATATATATAACTGGACAAAAACTACAGACACGGTCTTTCCCCAGGTATTCATAATAACGTCGAATTTTGCATCCGATTAAACGGAAATTTTTTTGGCGATAAACCGATATTTTTGCCTTACCCTGGTTCACGGAAGTTCCCGGAATGTGCTGGTGGTGGCTGGGTTTGTAAGACATTCCCAGAGACATTATAAATTAAAGAAATAAAAATGTCCTGAAATTCACCGAAGCGTCTCTGTCTCCCTCAGACACTTTTTGTTTACAGCAGAGCAGCACCGGCAAATATGGCCGTCACTCTCTATTGACACCCACAATGCAATCTATCATCACAATGGCAAATTTGGGCAATTTCACCCCACAATTGCCTCCGTAATGTAAGCGCACAAACACGACTTGGTCGGTTTTGTTTGTTTTTATTTCATTGTTGCAACGCATAGTTACTTTATATATTTATAAAAGCATCCAGAACGCTTTTCAACCAACAGTTTAACAAGTCATCACCCACGGAAAACTTTGCGGGAACTCTCCTAGTGTTACTTGTAGCAACTTCTGTTCAGATCCAAGGCAAGATATTCCGCAAAAAATAAAAATAAAATTCATAAATTCTCCTACCCCGTTGTAACCGGTTCGTAAACCAAACAATTCCTATATCTTGAAATGAAATACAGACAATGCATATTGTACACTTGCAACGTTTACTTTTCTCTTCGCATCTTAACCGTGAGAAATGTGCACGTGTACCTAGACAGCCTTCAATAAGACCATCGCAATTACTGTTGCAGTGTTGGCAATTACATCGCAGCATTAGACAAAAATTAAACATTTTTTAAAAGCCTCGTGTCTGTGCAGTTGCTCTGCTGCGGTTCGTTCAGGAGGCAACATAACCAAAATTCCAAAATGAAAAAAAATGTTAAATTCATTTACATGTACCTGACTTTATCTGGGGGGACACATCCGTAATTTTATTAGCAAAACTCATTTTGTGGTTGTAGAAAGCTTCAGGAGGAGCACGAGGTAGCACCCGCGCGGAGAACTTTTGCTTTGCACAAAACCGGGGACGCGTGCCATTCTAAAGCCCTACCAACGTTCTCCCCTCCCCCACCCCAAAGCCCCGATTAGACGGGCAGCGTCAATGCTACATTTTTCTTCCGTTCACGGCAATGACGTGTACCCCTCAGTCACTGAATGGCCTCTACTGTTGCTACCATACGCAGAGCGCGTTCCGCACGGCTTTGTTTCATCAGCACGCGGGGGAGAGGAGTGCAATGAAATGTGCACGCTTTAAGCCTCCTTCCCAGATTCAAACCCCACACCACCCAATATAAATCTAACGGCATTTTTGACAAGATGGACAAAGCAAAGAAGGCGCGTGGTATTTTTCACGCTTTACAGATCATGTGGATTAATTTTCGGTCATGCAGTCAATAGACTGCATCACTAACAAGCAGCTGCACCAAGATTCACAAAAGACAGGAAGTGCTGCACTTCGGGGGCTCAGTTCTTGATAGAGGAATAAAGGGAATGTTGTGCCAACGTGTGATTTACACTGCAGATCCGACCGCTTCCCCATTCCAGCTGTCCTCGTGCAGTCCCGTGCAGTCCCGTGCAGTGTGCAGAGGCCAGAATGCGACCGAAAAGAGAAATCGGTTTTTGGGTTGCGTTCTGGTGAAAATTACAACCAGGCTGAACATTACCCACTAACACCAAGTCACCCAGGATCCCGTCAACAATTACACAACACACAGTGACTTCAAATTACAAATTTTTGTTCTTCAGATTTATTGGTCATAAGCAAGATGTGGAAATCCTGCCTTAACAGATTCTTTGTACAACAAATCAATCAGTAGTGCAACTCGTGCAAGCATGAAATGAAACTGTCCTTCAAATGTTATAAACACCGATTTCACTTTTAAGCAAAAACATTTCCAATACTTAAGATATGCGACTATACACATTTTGTACAGCAAAATATAATCCCAGCAGTAAATCCATCCTGTTGCCACATTTACAGAAATTAATCCAGAAAAAAAGAAAGAACTTTAGAAAGTAGAGCACGGGCTGGAAGTGCCCCCGCTGGGGCCGTGGGGGGGAGCCCGGTATTAAAGCACAGGTGAGAGGGGAGGAGACACGCCCACAGGACCCGAGAGAGCCGTGCCACGCATCAGCCGACCCGCCGCAAGCGGACGCTTCCAGTTCGCGAGCGAACGTCTCAACTCAAAGCCACGCTCCACGCCCTCCTGTGATACCGAACGCGGAAGGTGAGCACCCCAGAGTCCAGCCTTTCAGCGAGGCTGAGCTCTTCAGCGGGAGGAGAGAGAGAGAGAGACAGAGGAGGGGGAGAAAGGAGTTCAGACCATGCAGAGAGGCAGTCAGGCACGCTGCAGCAGGCGAGCTCGCCCAGAGTGGTCCGGCGCGGGTCCGACGCTAGAGACGCCGGGGGTAACGGTACACCAGCAGTCACGCTGGAGACGGGTTCCGTACGCGCTAGCTGACGGGGGGGGGGGGGGGGGGGAAGGTGCTTGTGAAGGCCGTGCTCCGAGCACGTCGGTCTGAGAAAGTGCGATTGCTTTGTCGAGCGAACCCCTGAGCGCTGTTAAATCGTGTCGTGTGAAGAATCCAAAGTCCAAGCACTTTTTAGCCTGGGAGGAAATACCCATAGCCATGAACAGAGGCCCAAAGGACAGCTAATCAAAGGTCACACAAAGGGGGAGGGGGGGGTTAAAAAAAAAAAAAAAAGGAGGGGGGGAGAAGCAGGGAGGGGCATAGGCCTGGAGTGCAGTGTGTCGTGTGGCGTTAAGCCTTCCAAGTCAACTTTGCTAAGAGCCTCTTTGGACAAGAGCCCAGAGTGGGCATGGGCACAGCCTGTCAGGGTGGGGGGCGGGGTTCTGTCAGGGTGGGGCCTGTCGGTGGCAGGGCCGCAGGGCGGGCCAGCGCAGGGCACTACGCGTTGGCGTAGTGGGTGATGCTCTGCGGGTGCAGCTGCTGCCACATCTGCTGCTGCTGCACAGCCAGCTGCTGGGACTGGTCCGAGGACGACAGGATGTTGGTCAGCGGGGCCACGCAATTGGCTGGAATTATCAGGCCTGGACAGGGAGAGAGACATGCAGACACACAGCAGGTCAGACATGGCCCTCCCTTAGCAACAGATGATCCAGGATCAGCTTATCTGAGTCCAATCCTGACCTTAACCTATGTGGGGAGGAGGGGGAGGAAACTGATCCAGGGACAGTGTTTTCAGAGCAGAATCCATCCAACACAAGATCTTTTACAGTTAATAGCAGGAGTACAGGTCTAACACACCCTAACTTTTCCCATAACAAGCTAAACGACCAAACTGATCTGAGATCAGAACTCTGGCTGAGCCACTTTACAACTACAGGCCCAGACTGGATTTACTGGGAGAGGAGGGAGAAGAAAAAAAAACTATTAAGAAACTGTTTCATTTACCTGCTGTGTCCACTTATACACAATTTCACGATAAATGGCCAACACAAATTCTGGGGTTTCGGCACAGGGATTAAAACGGGGTAGTATTAAATAATGTTCAGGGGGGCAGGTCAGCAGAAGGGGGGATGGGTGGAGACTCGAATGGGATAAATTCTGCTCCGATATCAGGATTATTTCCCCTCTACAGTCACAGTTCCTCAACCCGCTGCTGAATTTGGAAAGACAGCCTTTGCCACTTTGCACCATACAGCTGGAATGATCTACAAAATGACCTTTGATCCGGCACGCTACTTCCAACAGATCATTTTAAACATTGTTGACAGCGACAGAAGTACACTGCCGTTTTTCATTTCCGCTGTAAATTGTTCACACAATTCTGACCGACGTCCTTGTTATTGTTACATTGCATCTCTGTTACATCCTGTGTTGTTCCAGCAGGGTTTTCCTGGCAAATTAAAGGTAAATAAAATAAAGACTGGGCTGTGCTCGACCGGACGGGCGCGCTGGCTTACCCACGATCCTCTGCCCATCCTCCGTCCTCAAGCGGACGATCTGCATTTTGACGTTGGTGCCGCTGACGGAGGCCAGGACGCCCTCCACCTTGGTCCAGACGCTGAGCACCGAGCCGCACAGGACGTAGTAGGTCCGGCAGCGCAGCCCGATCTCGCACTGCAGCCCCAGCGACGCCTTCTTACAGTTCCCCCGCCTGCAGGGCGGCGCCAGGGAGAGAAGCGCCAGGTTAACGGCGGCCGTGGCGGCGTTCACGGGCAGCCATGACACTCCTCACGTTCACGCACCAACGGCAACAGTTTTAGACGCATTCTGCACTCCCTCAAACACACACATTCCGGGTTCCGTCTCCCGGGGACCATGCAGGGGGCCGTCTGTGTCTGAATGAGTTTAAACTGTGTTCACATTTAGCAGGCCACCAGGGACACGAGAGTGCAATTTAATCAGGAACATTTTTAACTCTGTCTGTAGGGTTCTTTTCCCATCAGGTGCTGCACCACCAAGGCGGCAGACCGTACCCTTCAGGGACCATGTTTGAATAGCCCTGTTCTACTGGATGAGCCACACTAAAAACACAGATTTCAGACACTGATTCAGGGTTCAGACACTAATTCTGAATCAACGTCTGAGACCTGAATCAGTCAATGAAACCTGGTTTCAGACGCTAATTCAGGTCTCATACACTGATTCAGATTTCAGACACTGATTCAGGTTTCAGACACTGATTCAGGTCTCATACACTGATTCAGATTTCAGGCACTGATTCAGGTCTCATACACTGATTCAGATTTCAGACACTGATTCAGATCTCAGACACTGATTCAGATTTCAGGCACTGATTCAGGTCTCATACACTGATCATAAAGACTTTAGCAGGCACAAGTGCTACACAGCGTTAGGGGCCTCGGACACGCGCGCGGTTACCCACCAGTAGGCGTGAGAGCAGGTATCCGCTGAGGACAGGTACTGCTCTATCCAGCACTGTTTGGCATCCTCCGAAAGCACCTGAGAAAACAACAGCGGTTGACATGTTAGGAGGCACACGCGTGTCCCATGTGTGCGTGTCCGGTGCGCTTTAAACGGCAGGAGAGGTTAGCTTACAACCCAACAGTGACAGACACAAGGCTCGAGGGTTTTCGGGACCGGTGCGCAGGAGCGTGTGGTCGTTTGAATGGTGCGAATCGCTAGTGTGGAAGCATCAGACTGCGTGTGAACAGGCTGCAGGGCTGCCGCTACCTTTTTGCACTTCTTGCGGACGTCTGCATAGGTCTCCAGCTTGAGCTGCTTCCCTGTGTTGGGTCTGTAAACCAGGAAGAGCCTCTTTTTGGTGTTGATCTCCTTCACCAGGATGGCAGTCTTCTTATTGTTCCTCACCTGGAGACGTATCACACAAGTAAAACACAGATTCTTTAGGGCTCATGTTGGGTTCTAGTGCACAGGCTGAATCCCGACCACGGGTTGGTCTAGTCCAGTGCATGGACTGAATCCCGTGTCAAATGCTGACGGTAGGCAGGGCAACACACGTAATTATAATAATGTAACTGACGGCAGGGTTGGTGATAGGGACATTTCAGTGGGCAGGGATCAGAGCGCCCCGTGCTGATCATTCAGGCGCCTACGGTCTGCTTGCAAAAGCTGCACATGAAGCGTCTGCCTCTGACTCACGTCTGTGCAAAGCTTGGGTTGTGGGCCACGGCGTGAAAAGAAGCAGCTGGTCATACCACATGCTTCAGAGGAGAGCGAGTGCCTGTCTACACTCCCCTCCACCAGCAGGGGGGCAGCAGCATGGGTGCGGCAGTGAACCTTTGGGCATTCCAAATGCGGGAGGAACTGGGAAACAAAGTGCAGAAACTGTCTGGAGAAAACAGCTCGCACGACTGTACGCGCCCTCACCTGAATGTAGAATCCATCGTCTGGTCCGCTCTGCTCGGCCCAAATGTAAGTGGCATCTTCCCAGGACATCCCCCTCTCTACGCTCATCTACAGGAAGCAGAGCAAGCCTACATTACCCACAATGCAAGAGCATAACTGCCACTTCAAGTCATACTTCATTCAAATGGCAGCGGTGAAGGTTCAGGAGGTGAAACTGAAAGTGCACTTGGGATTTCCATGCAGAAGGTGCAGCTGAGGACGAAGTGAAACCAAAACTGACTTGAATAGCGCCACTCTAATAGGTTACGTGTTGTTGTTCCTGTTTGTGTAGTAACATACGAATGTTACTATTTATATTTTCTACTACTAAATTGACTATTATAACTATTGGAATATAACCATCATCTTACAGACATTACAAAATCTACAGTTATTCTCAAACTGCGTTTGTTACATTGGGACTTATGTAAATTCACTCAAGTGAACACATTTTTTTCAACCTCAAATAATAGGGCCTAACAACTAATACATATCATAAACAGGCAAAAGCTTGACATTTCCTGATAGGGACAAGTCTTGTGAAGAAAATGTGGGGTGTATGAGGGGTTATCCATTAGAGAAGCTTGTTTAAAGTGAGGGCCAAAAATAAATGTCAAAGGGCTCAAAGAGTTAATGAAGTTTTTTGTGATTAAATTACAGCCCTTAATTACAGCCCTCAAGGCCAAGCTATCTATCTGAAATTGTTCAACAGTACGTTAAGACAGGAGCAGTTTGCTGCAAAAACTCTTTGTGAATACCCAACAGCCTCAGGGACATGCACTCGCACAGTAATATTAAGAATCGTAGCCCTGATGGTGCACACTTACCGTGTACAGCTCCACGTGTCCGGAAGTGGAGTAGCCTGGGGTCAGAAACTTCTTCACCTCCACCTTTTTCACCTTCTCATCCCCAGAGCCCAGGTCTGCAGAGAGGAAAAACAGCACCTGAAACTTTCTGCCCAATGAAATGAGACTGGCCATGGCAACATGCTAATTTACAGGCCAAGCAGCATCCCTTCCATGCAGAACGGCTAACTGATATAGCTAACCTTGATATGCCCCCCTATGTAGCCTGGCTAACAGTGATATACTCCCCTATGTAGCACGGCTAACCGTGATACACTGTCCGTTGTAGCACAGCATTGCTCTCCATGTTTCCTGTATAGTGTGTGACCGCTCTTCTTGACCCGGCGCTGGAATAAAAGGCGAACGGTTCAGTTCTTACCCAGGATTCCCATGTCGTATCGGCCGTTCTTCTTGGCGTTCTGTATGACGGCGTTCAGCGTGTCAGAGAAGTACTGGAACAGGGCGTTCTGCTGCTGCACCTCCATCCCCAGAATCCGGTTCAGGAACTTCCCCATGTTGTTGTAATCTGCCCAGGAACCAAAAGAGAAGCTTGCAAACTGATGTTTCCATTTCTCATTTTTTTCCCTCCTCATTTAGAAATCTCAATCTGTATTTGATCTATATTTGTAGACATGTTCCATCACAACCAAACTTGAGCATGACGAGGCATTTAGATGGTCTCTTGGTCTCTCTGGTGAGAGAGTACTTCCTGTGATCTTAGAAATCTGATGAGTACTTCCTGTGAACTTAAAAGCCTAATGAGTACTTCCTCTGAGCCTAAAATACAAACCACACCAAGCAGCATCTGGAACTCGTATACGTAAATAAATAAAAAAATTTAAAACGGCAGCAAAATTGGGCCTGCTTCAAGAATAACCTTCAGGCTGGTGCACAATGCCATTGCGTCACTTCCCGCCCTCCAGTACCGATCAGATTGACAAATGAAAAGCACACAGACACCATACCCAGGCAAGTCAAAGCACCTGCAAATATCCTTAAAATAACACAAAACAACATGTCTGACCTTTGTCCAGAGTAAGGATGCCCGAGCGATCTTCCACATTGATTAGACCCACACCGATCAATCCGTGCCGAATTTCTGCGGGGAGAAAATAACACGATTAGCACACGGGACACAGCAGCATTTGTCCTCGGGTGACGTTATTTTCTAAAAGTTAATATCTGCTTAACTAAGCACATTTAAGTAAGTCAATAGAAGTCTGTGTTCTGCTCGTCAGACAGGCATTGCCTGAGAACCTTATTCAATTTTGAATCCTAGTAAATAGGATTGCTCGGTTTATGCTAGCTAAATAAAAGGTTCCCCTAACAATATTCTACTTTGAAATGATTCATTTTCCCCCATCACACCTAACACTACAGCACATAAGAACACTTGGATCTCAGTACTTGGTGCTCGTCGTAAGACCATGACAACTCTACAGAAAAGACCCTGGGCCAAAATGTCGTTCCACAACCCGATCTGAGACCATATAACAGAACAAAAAGAATACCATATAACTGAGGTAGAGCGTGGAAGAACATTCAAACTTAATATTCCACAGATCGTACCCTAACCGCAAAAGGCTTTTTCAATAATATATGGCCTCGGGTCACCAGAAATGTCTGATTTATCCAAATGTCCTTCAGCCTTTTTTTCACAGCAGCGTTTTTGAATTCCATCCAAACACCTTTTCCAAATGTTTAAGTTTAACCCCAATACCTTTGAAGAAATCGCCGTCAAAGTTGGAAGGCGGAGAGACGAGGGGAGAGTCCAGGTTGACGATGGACTTCATAACGATTTCCAGGGCGTTCCGTCCGTACTGAGGAACAGGCAGAATGCGTTCAGGTGAAACTCTCAGAATGCGTTTAGGTGAAACTCTCAGAATGCGTTTAGGTGAAACTCTCAGAATGCGTTCAGGTGAAACTCTCAGAATGCGTTCAGGTGAAACTCTCAGAAAGCGTTTAGGTGAAACTCTCAGAAAGCGTTTAGGTGAAACTCTCAGAATGCGTATAGGTGAAACTCTCAGAATGCGTTTAGGTGAAACTCTCAGAATGCGTTTAGGTGAAACTCTCAGAATGCGTTTAGGTGAAACTCTCAGAATGCGTTTAGGTGAAACTCTCAGAATGCGTTTAGGTGAAACTCTCAGAATGCATTTAGGTGAAACTCTCAGAATGCATTTAGGTGAAACTCTCAGAAAGCGTTTAGGTGAAACTCTCAGAATGCGTTCAGGTGAAACTCTCAGAATGCGTTTAGGTGAAACTCTCAGAATGCGTTTAGGTGAAACTCTCAGAATGCGTTTAGGTGAAACTCTCAGAATGCGTTCAGGTGAAACTCTCAGAATGCGTTCAGGTGAAACTCTCAGAAAGCGTTTAGGTGAAACTCTCAGAAAGCGTTTAGGTGAAACTCTCAGAAAGCGTTTAGGTGAAACTCTCAGAAAGCGTTTAGGTGAAACTCTCAGAATGCGTTTAGGTGAAACTCTCAGAATGCGTTTAGGTGAAACTAACAGCCCCAGGGCTTCAGTGGGACACGACTGGGTCCTCAGGGGCTCGATGGGACACAGCTGAGTCTGGTGGCGAGAGCGAGGTTACCTTGTTGTCGAAGTTGAACCTGCTCAGGTCCCTGGTCTCTGTGGCTCTTCTGTCTCCATGTGTGAGCGCACCCTGGCAGAGAGAGTGCATGATTAACCCAGACAGACGGACAAGACACAGACACACGCAGACACCATCACGCAGGCACGCACACTCGCGCAGACACACACACACACACACACAAAGGGACAGTCAGACACACACACACACACACGGGGACGGTCATAATCAGAAACCTGTGAAGCTGCTACTCACCAGGCTTTCAAGTCGTTTGGCCACGATGGAGGCGAATCGCTGCTCTCCTGCAAGTTCTGAGATGAGGAACACATACTCCGGAGCTGTGACCTGATTGGACCGGTGTGTTCTTCCTGAACGGGGTAAGACAGACAGACGGGCTCCATGAGGGCAAACCGCGACGCAAAAAAAACTATTACACTGCAAGTGGAGCCGATCAGCCACTCAGAACCCCAACCACAGGCTCTGTGACATTATATTACATTACAGGCATTTAGCAGACTCTCTTATCCAGAGTGACTTACACAACTTTTACATAGCACTTACATTGCATCCATTTATACAGCTGGATATGTACTGAAGCAATGCAGGTTAAGTAAGCATTGAAGGGTTCAATGGCAGTGTCCTACCTGGGAATCGAACCTGCGTCCTTCAGGTTACAAGACCAGCTCCTTACCCATTATACTGCACCGCGGCCTGACATAACAGCAGAACGCGTTCTCTCAGATCCAACATCTGCAGTAAGTGCTATTCAGGGCTTGTGTGCAGCAACTATCAGCTTAAAGCAAATAAATAGGCAGGGGGAAAACCCTGCCTCCAGAACAGGCTTTGCTCTTTGGAGCCAAAATGGCCGGAGGAGGAGGAAGTTGGGATAAATCAGGGAGAATACCACCTACCGAACTGCTGGATGGCTCTGTCAGCGCTCCATGGCAACTCCAGAGTCATGTGCACCCTTCTGCGCTGGTTCTTCACCCGGCGGTCCGCCTGCAGCGAAATGCCCGAGCTGGCAGCTTCCGAAATGATGGCAATGTTCTGTGTGTGGAGACAATTAAGAGCAAAAACAAATGTAAAAAAATGACATGCAAATCAATTCAAAAGTATTTTCTTTATATAGCACTTTTTCCCAGAGCGCAATAAAAACAAACACACAGTTACACTAGAAAACATGGAAAATTTAAATAGGGCATAGCCTCGAGCAATGTACTTAACTTGAACAGTTTCAGTAAAAAATATACAAGAAATACATAGAGCCACACATTGCCCTGGAAAAAGCAGAAAGGTACATTCGGCAGTTCAGAGAGGATGTGGATGTGACAGTGAGAGCAGAGTGTCTGACCAACCTTCTCCCCCTCCATGAACCTTTGCTTCTCAGTGAGGTTGAGGATCTCCACAGGGACGTCCAGCTCGGAGCGGGACTCGTACGAAATGCTGCCGTCCTCATTGCTCACCACCCTCCCTTTGCGTCCCGTCATCTGTGGGGGGGGGAGGTCAAACAATAGTCATCAACTATCACAGGCAATTTACAAACTTTACAACCAAATAGTCAACCGTTACAACCAATAGTCATTCAGAAATTCAAAACCGATTTAATAGAGGGGTTAACAGTTTTTAGCACATTGACTGGACTGAAAGATCAATTCAAGTTAAGTCATTTACAGATGCAGTGCTGGATAATCCAGTCTGTAGGGAAATGGAGAGCCTAGATGCGCTGAATGGCCTGCTTGCATTGTTCTGTATAGTTTCATCACTATCTTGGGTGTGACAGCCAATCACAATCCACAGTAAAACCCTTGAAGTATTGTTACTAGGGGTGATCAATGTAAGCACAATTTTTAAGGTTCACTATTTTTTTTTCTTGAAAGGATTAAGGACCAAAGAACTGGATTAAGTTTAAGCACAAATACAGAGACCCGCTCCCCCCCCCACATAGCTAAGGCGTCGCTCAGGACAGGGAAATTTCACCTGCACTACACCCACACTGCGTTCTACACTGACAGCCATTTTGAAATGTACAGGGGGTAAACAGTAATGCTTTATATCTGTGCTCATGTCCGTCCCGGGACCCGTGCAGGTTTTGGGAGGGGCCCCACCTCGGCCACGCTGTCGGGCCCTCCCAGTTCGTCGATGAGCTCGTCCAGCGTGTTGGGCGGCAGCTCCTCGGCCAGCTTCTCCAGCTCCTCCAGCAGCTGCCTCTTCATATGCTGGGCGTCCTCCACCGCGTCCTGGCTGGTCACGCACCCCCCGTCCTCGCTCTCCTTTTTGGCTGAGAGAGAAGGCCCCCCCCCCGTTAGACCGCCACCGCCGCTGTCCGCCCATGTCTTACACACGGACCCAGAGAACTTTCCATCAAACACGGCACAAACCAAAACACACTCGCATGACAAACATTCTGATCATAGGTGAAAACTGAGGTTTGTCAGTTTGCAAATTTGTGAGAAACATGTAGGAAACTGACTGGTGCCTAAAAGGTAAAGTACAGGGTAAAGGGTAAAGTACAGGGTAAAGGGTATAGTAGAAGATAGAGGGCAAATTAGAGGGCAAAGGGAAAGGGGTTGACTAATGGTTAACAGGTAAATGGTGTGAAATTAGAAAACAAACACACGGCAGGACCACACCATCAGCAACCATGTTGGGTAAAGCCTTCTACATACTCTACTTGAGCAACAAGTCCTGGTTTCTGGTAAGGGGCGGTCGAACAACACCTACAAGTTCAGAAGCAATTATTCCTCGACAGTAGCCGTATTTAAATTCCCCTCTTAAAGGTTATTCGCTCTTACTAGGTTAGCCTAGGCTGCCACAGTGTGGATGAGTAGTTTATAACGTCAGGCCAGAGCTAAAAGCAGCCAATAAATGCACTAATGGAAAGCAAGCAAAGAGCCTGTGTAGAGTATGCAAAAGACCTAACTGTGGGATGTCTCGTGCAAACCGACTTGTGCAGCAGTACAGCTTTAATACGCTCTTCACCTCAGTTAGCCCCGCGCTGCTTTAGATTCAGCAGAACGCAGGCCAAGCAAACCCGGGGGTAGTAGCATGCAAAACCAGCTCACACTGTCCAGCAGGGCTGCTGCTGCACAGCTCGGTTTTGGGGCTCACCTATGGTGGGTGCAGTGCTCAGAGGGGTTTTGGGGCTCACCTATGGTAGGTGCAGTGCTCAGAGGGGTTTTGGGGTTCAGAGGGGTTTTGAGGCTCACCTATGGCGGGTGCAGTGGTGCTCAGAGGGGTTTTGAGGCTCACCTATGGTGGGTGCAGTGCTCAGAGGGGTTTTGGGGGCTCAGAGGGGTTTTGAGGCTCACCTATGGTGGGTGCAGTGCTCAGAGGAGTTTTGAGGCTCACCTATGGTGGGTGCAGTGGTGCTCAGAGGGGTTTTGGGGTTCAGAGGGGTTTTGAGGCTCACCTATGGTGGGTGCAGTGGTGCTCAGAGGGGTTTTGGCGGCAGGGGCTGAGAAGGCAGGCCTCGTTGAGCCTAGTCCTGAAGCCAGTAAGGCACTCTGAATGGAGTCCGGATCGATGCTTTTCTTCTTTTTCTTACTCTTCTTCTCTTTGCCTTTCTTGTGCTCTTTCCTGAACAGCCAAGGATCTGGAAAACAAGATGGATGCCTGACACCGAATTCCAAGAGCAGGGGGCAGGGTGGTCAAGGTACTCAATCCCCAAAGCACAGTTTTGAAGTACTTGTTTCAAGCTTTCTTCCTTCTTTAAAACAAAATACAATACATAAGCCAAAATGTTATTTCACACATTCAGGTGTAAAATAATATTTTGGACAGAATAAGCCAAATTGTTTATGTATTTATCAGTACCTTGCCTGCAGTATTGAACAGAGAAACCCTTAGTTAGCATACAGTAGCGCGGAACAGCGAAACCCTCAGTTAGTCCACAGTAATGTGGAACAGTGAAACTCTCAGTTAGTGTATAGTAGTGTGTTACAGGGAAACCCTCAGTTAGCGTACAGTAGCGTGGAACAGCGAAACCCTCAGTTAGCGTACAGTAGGGCGGAACATCGAAACCCTCAGTTAGCGTACAGTAGTGCGGAACAGCGAAACCCTCAGTTAGCGCGGAACAGCGAAACCCTCAGTTAGCGCACAGTAGCGCGAAACTGAATCTCCACGGTGCTCACCGTCCTCTTCGTCCGCGCTCGACTCTTCCCTGAAGGGGTTGAAGTCGTCCTCCTCCCCGGAGCTGACGGACTTGAAGCTGTCGTCGCTCTCCGCCTCCTTCTCCGAAGCCTCCGAGTCGCTGCCGCTGTCGTCCGAGCTGCTGCCCGAGGTGCCCCCGCGCCGCCGCGGCTTCTTCGCCTCCTTCTTCATATCCTGACCTGGGGACGGGGGGGAGGGGCGAGGCGCGCAACGGTCGGCATGGCAACAACCCAGCATTCTCTCTCTCAAGTCCGATTTATAACTTTTTCCACAGACTGCGAGTTTTATTATTTTACAGACGTATAATAAAAAAGAACTTGGGAACTTTTGCGCTGGAATAGTCAGGCGGCTACTGTAGTCTTGGGACATTTTGGAGCATAAATTATTTTAAAATATTCAGTGTCTACAATAGACAGACACTTGACACTTCCAGTGACCAAAAGATAAACCAGTGAGCTAAACAATCCATTAGCACTACCGGCTTAAGAGAAAGAGCAATGTGTTTTCACTTGTTTTTTTGTTCCTTTATTTTCAAAAGAAAACTGCATTTTTTTTTTAAATCTTCCATGATTTTCCAACCATTTCCATGGGTTCTGAATGGGAACCCTGTTGGCTGGATGTAGCAGCACAGCAGCAGAGGCGGATGGGTACCTTTCCTCTTCTTGCCCTTCTGGTCTGTGGAGGCACTGTCGTTAGGGGATGGCGTTTTCTTCGCTGACAGGTCAATGCCCAGCAAGCTGAAAAGCTTCTGTCTGTCTGGAGCGGGGAAGTGCTTCTCCACCAGCGACTGCAGCACACCCCTGGAGACGAGGGAACGCACCCTCAGCACAGACGCTACAACACACTTAAACCCTAGTTCCAGTCACAACAAACTAGCACTCACAAAAACAAACTGCACTCAGACACTACAGTACACAAATACAAACTGCACTCAGACACTACAGTACACAAATACAAACTGCACTCAGACACTACAGTACACAAATACAAACTGCACTCAACATGAACACTATCACGGCTACAAAGTAAACAGACAAATCTTAACTACACTGAACAGAAACACCATCGTGTTTCTATACTTGAGCTAGTCGGAGTGGACAGTGGTATTGCTATACAGTGCAGGAGAACTGCAAACTCACGCATGTTTTACGTTACTGAATGAATCCCAAGCCTTTCTGTGCTGGCTGTACGGTGCGTTCGCAATTTGAAACCTACTTTGCTGTGGACACAAAGTCGTTCAGCTCTCCTCCGCCCTCTTCTAGGGCTTCCAGTGTTCGGGCTTCTCCTGTGGACTGGAGGCCAATCACCACACACTGCGGGAGAGCAGCCAGCCAATCAGCCGTAAGGAGAGAGCCACATCAGTCTCAGTTTACACACAGGTCTTCCATTCACACATTAAGGCGACGCGTGTGCACGTGTGATCATTTGCGGCCACAGGTGGGACCCCACACCATCGCCCTTTCATCAGCTGCATTTCAGCGCAGAGCCAAGAGTCTTTAGATTACCTACATCCAAAAACAGCATGCAGCCTGGAGCTAATTACAGCTGCTCCCAAAAATAAATGAACGCAACCCTGTATGTGTGAAATTAAAACAAAAAATGACAATGCATAAAAAAAAACATTAATAAAGAAACAAAAACAAATGAAAATCTCCCATGAAAATTTGTTTTTCTATTTTTATTTTTTTTTGCTTTTTTGTTTGGCAGAGGAGGAGGCGGTGTAGAAAGACCAGGACAAACCTTTCCGTTTTTGACCTCTTCTCGAGCGAGCTCCACCACTCTCCGCACCTTGGAGGCGATGCACAGGTACTTGAAAAACCTCTGGTGGGCCGACCAGAACTGGCCCCACATGGACTTCTTCATGCGCTGCTCGGCCTCCATGAGGTTGGCGGCCTGCTGGAACTTCTCCCGCGCGCTGACCCACTGCAACAGAACCGGCGTGTGAACCAAGGAACCTCTCTCAGGAGCATCACCCACCATGTAAACCAAGGAACCTCTCTCAGGAGCATCACCCGCCATGTAAACCAAGGAACCTCTCTCAGGAGCATCACCCGCCATGTAAACCAAGGAACCTCTCTCAGGAGCATCACCCACCATGTAAACCAAGGAACCTCTCTCAGGAGCATCAACCCACCATGTAAACCAAGGAACCTCTCTCAGGAGCATCACCCGCCATGTAAACCAAGGAACCTCTCTCAGGAGCATCACCACGACCTTCATACGTTAAACCAAGGAACCTCTCTCAGGAGCATCACCCGCCAGATAGAGAAACCCAGTAAACCGCCTCTCAGAGCATCACCCGCCATGTAAAGGACCCTAACGGAAACCTCTCTCAGGAGCATCAACCCGCCACTAAACAAGGAACCTCTCTCAGAGCATCACCCGCCATGTAAACCATTAGGAACCCCTACCTCTCAGGAGCATCACCCACGAACCCTCTAGAGCATCACCCGCCATGTAAACCACTAAGGAACACCCCCTCTAAAGGAACCCGGAGCATCACCGCCATGTAACCAAGGAACCTCTCCAGGAGCATCACCCACCATGTGTAGAGCTCAAGTTACCACCTCTGTCAGGAGCATCACTGCGAGCGTCCATGAGATCATGCGATATGTTTTTACCAATTATAAAGAAGCTGCAAGGCCTTGCTGCCGATTGGTTGTTTTATGGTCACCCAATAGATAACCGAGGTGACGCTTTTGTCTGGAAGCATTTCACACAGGCTCTGAAGCGTGGTTGTTCACTACCAAATCTTGCACAATTAAAGAGAAAAGGACAAAAAGAAGGGTAGTACACCACACAAAGGTGACGACTGTTATTAGATTCGATAATTATTGTTACGGTATATCGCCCAGCCCTACTCTGATCTGAGGACTGGCTATGGTCCACACAGACATCATGCAAGGAAGAGAGTTGCCATGGCAATTTGGGCTTTTACAATCCGCCCAATTTAAGAATCTTGACAATCTACACTGAGCAACTGTATAGAGATTAAGTCTTCCTGCTGCATAAAGTGAGAAAAACAACTATATACTACAATGAAAAAAAAACTCAACTAAAAAACCCACATTGTGACAAATGTTTAGGCTCCAATCTACCGAAACATTAAGCATGAAATCATTACACCGAGTATCATTTTGTTCTATTCCTAGCTTTAACAGCATGTTTTGAAGCCCCAACAGTTCACAGATTTTGTGGCAGCAGGAAGCGTATCCACTGCCAGGTTTGCTTCAGGCAGGTTTTTTTTAAACAAACAGAAAAATGTTTATGGCTCATAACCGCGGATTCATCTCTATGAGTTACAAGGCCTTAGTCTGCTCATAATCCGTGTGTTTGGGAAATGATACGGTTGCCAGTGTGGGTGAGCAGCGAGTGATCCCTCACCAGGCGGACTGCTTTGTTGTACATCTTGATGTAGCTCTGTGTCAGAGGGACCTCTTCGATCTTGAAAGTTACCCCGGTGAAACTCAACTGCCGAGCGATGTACATCCCTCTCAGCTTCATATCCATGGCAACGATCTCCATGGCACCCACACCTCTGAAGTAATTTAAACACATCGTGAAATTATTTATGTGAGCTTCTCCTGCCCCCCCCCACCACCCCCACACTGATATCTTGCATATGAAAACACCCACTACTTCAAGAGAACCGGAAAATGCCAAAAAAAAAATGGATATCCTAACTTTGTGCTGATAAGCTGTGAAAATAATCATCAGCAGGAAAACACTAAAATATGAATTATGCAAATAAACTCTTAAAATAATGGGGTACTTCCATCATGGACAAAACAGTTTGGAAAGAAAGCCTTCCATTACAGTAACATCCAAGAGGAAAAGGACCAAAACTGTGACCATGGAAACCATCCAAGCTATTTGATAGGCTGGACGGTTTCAATGGAGCTTCGAATTGGGGAAGAAAAGATTTGCAGGAGACCGTTTCCCCACTGACCTGCGCTCCACAGCTTGGATGAAGTTGCTGAACTCCTTAAAGGGGGTCCCCTCCCCCCAGATTCCAAGGCGGTTCATGTAGGCCATGTTCCTCGGCTCAGAGGCACCTGCGAACAGCAAGAGCGAATGCACCTTCATCAGACCCTCCTCTTCACCCACACTAATGCAGAACAGCAGCCAGGACATGGAAGCACAGCTTCTTCAGACCAACAGAGCGCTCCCCGTTCCCAACATCCAAAGTTCTTCCTCCTTACCTTCAGCTGAATCACTCCACGCATGACCAATCACACCACCATGGCAGTGGATTTTTCTGCGTAAGGACGCGCCTCTTAATAAATATTCATATACACCAGTAGAACACATAAGCCCCCCCCATTGGACTGGAAGCAGGACTCGGGGGAGGCAGAGGAAGTGTAGGAGCCATCATTTGGTCTAATTGGTCGGACTGGCGGTTGAAGAGACCCACCTGTGGCACTGGCGTAGACCACCCTGGCTTTGGGCAGCTTGTTCTGCAGTTCCAGCACTGCCAGACCGGTCTTGGTGGGCTTGGACGAGCCGATGGGGCAGACGTTCTTCGCTTTGTGACATTCGTCAAACACAATCTGAGGGGGGGAGGTTTGGTCAAAGACAAATCTTACGGCCGTTACGGAAGACCAATATCACAACAAGTTATCCTCAACAATTTTGAAAATACAACAGCATGAGAAATAAATAAGCATTTTAGGTAAAGGTGGTGGTGGTGGTCAGGAATCCATCTCGGGCTTCTACGCCTCTTAGAACGTCCTTTTTGACAGTTTTTATTGATGTCTGAAGGATACCACTCCGTCGAAATCTTCCCCGCACCAGTGCAGCAACTGTTTGAACCTCGTCTTGTATTTCCCGCCGGACTGGCTTTCTCCAATCAGGGAGGAGTATGTGGCGAAAATCACACCCTTCTTCACACTTCCGTTGTGTTTAGAAGAGATTTTGCCATATTTAAACTGAGGAGGGGGCAAACAAAATACAACAGCTATTGAACACAGAAAGAACAGCCGTGATGTTTATATGCTTTGCTCTGGTAAACGCCCACACAAACTGAAAGTCTGCAGCCTCGTTCGTTACCTTATTCAAGGAATGGACCTGAATGTTTTTTGCCCCGATGTCTCTCAAATCTCTCTCTGCATCGTATTTCAAGTCATTCGACACACTGAACCTGGATAGAAGAAAGAAAAGTCACATTTTTAATGGAGGCCGCCTTGGTCTGCCTACTTCTCCAACACCTAAAAACAGCACCCACATCCTTAAGGTGCCTCACAATACGAGTGCTGATCTAGGGTCAGTTTTTCTATTCACCCCATAATGGATAAGGTTATCAGAATTATTTATTCGCCAAGTACGATGTACAAGGAATTTGCCTTAGTACAAGGTGTCAACATACAATCCAATACAATAACAAGAGCTTAAATGTTACAAATACAGACAGGGAAAACTGATCCTACACCAGCCGCTCCTCATTGTAGATCTAGGTCTATATTCATACTGGGCCCAGATCTTGGATCAGCCAACCTCTTTACCCCCACAATGGCTACGGGTAGGGCAGACAAACGGGGAAAACTGATCCTACGCCAGCCCTCCTGCTCAGACGCTGCATGAACAGGAGCTCAGATTCCTGGGGGGTGCTTACCAGAGGGAGCGTTTCCGGCCCAGGAGATAGTTTTCGTAAATGATCCCGGCGATGGTCCTGCCCTTCCCAACACCGGCCCCGTCGCCTATCAGGTAGGACGCCCTGTCCCCGTTGGGGAGGAATGTCTCGTGTTGCTTTAAGAGGAAAATAAACGAGGCGCATTACCGCGTGTTTGGGCCTGCCTGTGCCAGAAAGAAGCTGCTTCACAGGAGATTAAACAGATAATTGGCACAGTTAGGCCCACTTTATCCAATAGGTATAGAGTGGAACCCGGAAGAGAGTTAGCATTGTTGAGCTACAGGTCCCCCAGCCAAATTTCCAATGCCCCCGCCCCCCACCTCCGCATAAGGTTTCATATTTCAGTTAGTCTGTGACTAAACATAAGCTTAAAAGGGTTACTTTTTTTGTTCTACAGCATAAATTACATGCTTTAAAAAAACAGGTTGCCAACAAGGTGCTGCATCGAAACTACAACAATGGTCGCATTCCGCCAATGTTCACATCACCACCAGTCAAGTTTCACAATACCCTGCCTGCACATGACAAGGACCGCAGTTTCAATACAGCAACTTTTTTGAAGCACATAACGACTTCGAAATTCACGGTTGAGATATTAACGAGTGTAATTTACCTCGTAGAACAAAACGTCAAACACTCTTAAGCTATTGACAAACACAGAAATTATTTTCTGCACAAATGGAAAACCTTATGAGGAAAAAAGCACTGGAAATCTGCAGACAGAGCCCAATCATTTCCCCCATTTTTATTTTTCTTCTGCTCTTTGTGAAGTGTTACAGAAAGCTGCCAAAAGTGTTATTATTATTATTGCTATAATTATCATTATTATCATTGTTATTATAATACCTGAGCAGCATAGGTAATGGCCTCCAGCTGCAGGGCAGACAGCCAGCCCCGGTCGATCGTCTCCTCCGGGATGCACAGCCGGTACCAGACGTTGGGGGGGTTGACGCTGGACAGTGAGCTGGTCTCCACCACGGGGTCAGGGTGGCGCAGCCCAATTTTCACTGTGGGGAGGGGGGGGGGGGGACAATTCTATGAAATTTGCATGCATAATCTGATTACAAACACCATCATGAATATACTTTACAGGAAAATTGTATTAAAAATATATATATATTTGCTTTAAATTGGAAATACAGGGCTGAAACCCTCCAAAAAAACAATCAAGGGAAAAATAAATAAATAAATAAATAAATAAATAAATAAATAAACACAATGTAGTGAGAACCTCTACATCTGCATAGGAACCCAGGGGTAGCTACACTCTGGCAGCCTCGTCTGTAATTATGCCCCAATAATGAGCAATGCCTTCAGCGCCCTCAGGGTTAATACGTCTGTGCCGATTCCCTCTGATGCACCTCTAACAGGAAGCACAATCTGGCACTTTCACTGACCACTGGTTCACAGAGGTGAACACAGGTAATAGAATACTCTATGCAAGTGTGCTCTATAAATGCGTTTCACACTAACATATGCTACTGGATGATTTTAAATGACTGTAAAATCTCACATATCTCCGATACGCTGCTGGCCAGAACAGATGACACACCGCAATTGGCGATCAGCCTCAGGGGGTAGAAGCAAGAACGTAACACAGCGATCACACAGGCGAAAAGCCAGGGCCTGGTCAGGAAGCCAACCCCTTCCGCAACTCTTACATTTCATGGGCATGTATTCAGCGTACGTTTCGGCGTGACCCAACTCTTCCTCCTCCTCTTCCTCTGGCTCTTCCTCTTCTTTAATTCCAGGTATTTTCTAAAAGCAAATGTTTACAGACCAAACATAAACTAAAATAATTTACAAGAATCTGAACAGCAAGCATTTTTTAAAGCAAGAAAGCTGCCCTTCTGCTGGTGAGGTGAACAATTAAGAGGCAGGCTAACGTATTCAACCTATTCTCACGCAGGGCTACAATCCTGGCTACGTGAAAGTTTTTATATAATGCATGCAGCTGCTTGAGCGCAGCATGAACTGTGCAGCACAGCCTAACTGCACAGGTGCGCTGCGCAGGCTGACTGCACGGGTGCGCTGCACAGGCTAACGTATTCAACCTAATCTCACACAGGCTACAAACTTTGTTATATAAAAGTTTTTATATAAAGCATGCAGCTACTTGGATGCAGCATGAAATGCGCAGCACCTGCTAACTGTGCAGCTGTGCAACATGGGCTGACTGCATGCGGCGTGGCCTGGCTAGATGCGCTGCACGGGCTGCAGGCTGGCTGCGCAGCTGTATGGTTGCATGGCTGCGCAGTGCTCAGACTCACATGCGTGGGCGAGAAGCTGCGCATTTTGAGGTCGTCATTCACCCAGAACCTGGCGACGTCCTTGCCGGTCACGTCCTTCTTCACGCCGTTGTTCAGCTCGGCTGGAGGAGAGAGAAAAAATCAGGGGGGAGAGAAATCGCTTATGGACGAAAGAGAGGCCGAATGGAATCACCCTGTAAGGTGCACGTGAGGGTAGTGTGCCCCAGGACCCTGCAGACGCCCACACGCCTACACCCCAGTGCACCCGGTGAAGTGTGGAACCAGCCCCTACAACACTCGCATCTTCCCTACCTGATTTATTCACCATCTTTGTAGACACCAGAATTATTTCTGCAAGAGGAAGAACGGTCCCAGTTCACAGCAAGTAAACCTGAACATGCGGGGATTGCACAAACCCCTACAAACGCCATCCAATCATATTAATCAGCACCATCCAATCACAGTAACTGGCACACTTCAAGCAACGACTGGTTGGGGAATCAGGTTTACAATCCACTATGTACCAAAAAAAGAAAGATTGAGACAGCACAAGGTTTACTTATAGAAAACGACAAAAGCAGGCAGCACACACAAATACTGACGACCAGCAACAGGAGCCAATCGTGGCCCGGTGACTGCGTCTTGATTGGCCACCGAGCCAGCAGCTGAGCCTAGGCAGAGGCCAAACTCACCGCTGCAACTGTGAGCTAAACAGCCGTGAAAAGCCAACGGGACCGGGGGGTGGGGGTGGGGCTTACTGGTGGCCGTGGCGACGGGCTGGGCGATGTTGGGCGGCGGCTTCAGCTTCATGAGTTCGCCCAGGCTGCTGGTCTTGATGTTGCTGGTCTTGAGCAGGTCCTTGAGCTGGATCTGCTCGCGGCCGGGGGGGGCCACCGCCCGCACGGTTGCTGTGCCGGGCCCCCGGGCCGAGTGCACCACCTTGGCCACGGTTATGGTCTGCCGGGAGGTGGTGCCACCCGCGGACGGCTTGGTCACCACGATCGTCCCCAGGGAAGGCAGCTGGTTGAGCTGGTTCAGCACGAACGTGGTGGTGGAGGGCTGAGGCTTCTGCTTTAGAGGGAGGACAGAGGAAGAGGAGCAGTGAGTCGTCCCACAGCTCAGACGAACACAGCTGGAGGAGCACGAGGCCACCACTCCTCATCAATGGGGAAATACATCCAAAATACTTTTGGACACCTCACATCTCTGGGGACCACCTGTACTTTGCCCCCCCCAAGCCTAGGAAGGCGCTTAATAGCTTTGCTTATTTGCCCCCGGCTCTGTATTTTATCATTGATCGGGGGGTGGGGGTCAAATCCCTGCAATGCTGTGCTGAGCATTCTAAATAATTTCACCTGCTAGAGCAGCCATTTTCAGTCAGCCAGGAAGCTCAATCATGACCTGCCTGACTTTAATTACTATTCCAAGGCAGACAATGACATGTGGTAAATAAGATCAGTCAAGATTATACAAGGTAGGGCCACACTGGCACTGGTGTGAAAAGGACTTGCATTGCTGATTCACCATATCCGCTGATGTTAAGTACAATCAGAATGGTGGATCTGAGGGTTACTTTGCGAAAAAGGCACAAAGGTATAAATGATAACAGACATGCAGTAAAACAAGCATGTCTGTTTACCATACAGCATCGCTCTGCATACACAATAAGAGCTCTAAACAGGCAGACACACACATGAACAAAACCACCCGACGTAACCAAAATGATCCGATTCACGGCACCTAAACATGTCATGAGTGGATGGCCAATAAGCAAAGCATTGGTTCAACCCATCCACATAGTGCTGGGAATGAGGGAGGGAGGGACGGACGGACACGCACACACGCACACACGCGCACACACACACATATACACACACACAAACACACACACACACAAGGGGGAGTCTCTACATTGTTGGGAGTAAAACTGTAGCTAATTTGAGTTTCTAATGCAATGTTCAACACACCCAGCTCATTACTGGTCACTTCCACCAGACAAGGCCACCAGCGGCCTTCCTTTGCACATCAGAATGTGATTTTCCTTTTTTCATTTTCCTGATTAAATGATAAATTACTGATTACTGAGGGTGAGTCTAATGGTGAATAGTAGCTCTTACCCTCGGGGTGAGTGTAATGATGAATAGTAGCTCTTATACTGAGGATGAGTGTAAAGGTGAATAGGAACTCTTACACTGAGGGTGAGTGTAAAGGTTAATAGTAGCTCTTACATTGAGGGTGAGTGTAATGGTGACTGGGAACTCTTACACTGAGGGTGAGTAATGGTGAATAGTAGCTCTTGCACTGAGGGTGAGTGTAAAGGTTAATAGTAGCTCTTACCCTGATGGTGACTGTAGGAGTAGGTGGAGCAACATGCTCGTGCCTCACAGTGACTGCATCGGTTGCCGGGCCGATATCCAAGGTGCTTATGGGAACTGACTGAAAGGGCAAATCACAAAGCTCAGGTGAGGGTCTGGTGCTAACAATGGAACTCATTCAAGCACGCTGATATGACTGTCGATGGCTCGCTATAGGGCAGGCTCTTATTCAAGCCCTTAAGCGGAGCATATCCGCGGCCCTACCTGTTGTGCAGGTAGCGGCGGCGGCCCTGCGTCGGGAGGCTCCGTGTCGAAAAGGTCGTTCGCGCTGATCCCGCTCTCACTCAGCGCAGCCAGAAGCAAATCCTGTCCGGGATCCATCATCTGCGCAGATAGCGAAACAGAGACAGGCAGGCAGGCGTACAGGTTAGCAACTCGAGGGCAGCGCCAGTGCGTTTCCACTGTTAACCTGCACTAAAGACGGAAATGGCAGCGTAGTCCGCCATCCCGGCCTGCTAACGGCCCGTGACTCCACTCTCAGTATTGATCAGCAGAGCCACTGCGTGAGCACATTAGCCTGAGGAAGAGTGGAGCACGCTCAGCCACAATGCAGGTTTATTTTCCCGTTTCTCTCTCACACTGCAGGGGTTATAAAGGAAAGGTGATGCACATTATCACTTAATGCCACAGTGCACAAAATTTTCATGAAGCTAAAAACGTTACGTTGCATATTAATAATTACAAATAACTTATAGCCATTAGATATTACTTGCAAACTTTAACAGTGACTAAAGTCCAAATTCTTAATGTATACATACAAAGGCATACACAGATATTAATCACTTTTAGGTAATGACTGCTTTCAGAATGTTGAGAAATTTATTTAAAATGCATTTTGCATAAATAGTCAAGAGGCCAATTACCCTTAAAAAATAACCTAGAGAAACGGCGGTAAACAGCCTCCCCCAGAATGCTAGCTTGAAAAACTCTACTCCAGTTTCAACCTCCATGTGACCTACAGCTGCTTACACACACGAGGACATTTGACGAGAGCATTTGTTGCTGCACGGAAACCTTATGCGAAGTGTCCCTTTCTTTTAAGCACGCTAGCCAGGAGCTACCAGAACACAGGTTTCGTTTTCCATGCATGAATTAACCCGTGGGGCCGCTGCGTGATTTCTGAGAAGGGGACAGTTGCCCTCTAGTTTTACAGCAAACGGAAATTATAGCACTGACTTTTTAACTAAACTAGAACTAAACAAGGTAAACGTCACCAGGCATCAGACAATAGCAATGCCATAGCGACTGTTTAGGTGTAAAGCACGCGGCCAGAGGAAAAAACCGAATGTGACACATTAAGCAAGAAAGTTGGCTAAAGCCAGCCAGTTCGTTGAGTCCTGGTCGCAAGCATTTTGAGCACTGCTATACTTATCTGGCTATCATTTTGACAAAACAGTAATTAGTTACAACGTGAAGATGAATAACGTTACTATGTAACGACAGAAGTTCCACTGGCCATAACCCTGGGTATGAGGACAACGTGTGCAATCTGCACCCAACGTGCCCTCATCAACTGGAAACTGGGCAGCGTAAAATACCAGCTGTACCCATTTAAAATACGTAGAACAAACACCTTATCGTTCATACGCACAGCAAGCATGACAGAAACCAGCATCAAGTATACGAAGACCATTAAGTTCTCAATCAGGCGTCTAGCTAGACTTTAGCTAAATGAAGATGGTTTACATTCTCGTCCGAGGTAAATGTCTTGTTCCGTCAGATCTAGAAACAGGAAGACCTGATGAATTCAAAACACACAGCACGTATCTTCAATTTATGGGTACGAAATCACACATTTACCTCGCTAACCAGCCACATCGCCTTATCGATTCACACACGTGTTCACACAACATAGTAAGCTACACTTCCGGGTCTGACGTAACTTAGTTACATACAGGTCGCTAGCGAAATACAATTTAATGTCTCCAGTAACGCTAGCTAGCTAACGTTAGCAACCTGGTTAATACAGACACTAGTTATAAACTAGCTGCTGTGCGGCTAAGGTTGCCATTATAATTATTTAGATACGCTGGTTAGCCACCCTGCTGGCTTGTTAGCAAGTAAACAAGTAAAAGTGATACTAGGTATCTTACCAAGCTAGAAATAAGCCAACCATTTTTTTTACACGATCAATGCAAGGTCTCCACCAACTTCAGTTAAATGTGACAAGTACACCAGCGTTAACTGCAGCATGCATCATGCAGCGAACAAACTGGCTTTGGCGTTACTTTGCTTCCTAAATACATGAATTCTGGACAACTGTAGTCAACTTAAGAAAAAAACTATATTGTTAGTGAGTAGCTGTTCAAATCCTGTAAACATTAACAAGACAATCGGGCTACCAGCTAGCATTCGATCTATTTGCTAAATATTACATATTACCACAATAGTTAGCTACGTAAGCTAGCTAGCTACCAGTCCCGAGGTTTTCTTGATTTCGACACACTAGAGTGGGATGTATAGCTGCCTGAGGAACACAGAATAAGCTACGCGATTGACAGAATTCACACACCGGCATGTGCCAGTTTGGATAGCAGTGTAAACTGCCAGTTCGTCTTCTTGTTTGTTAGCGAGCAAGCTAGCTAATATGCTCAGTCACCGTACAATGCTCCGGCAAAACGAAAATAAAACAATACATTTGTGATCAATTGACATTATCTTAAGAATTTATTTACACACGAGGGGAGTCCTGGGAAATCTGGCGACTGTTTACGGATTTTCCTGTGTTGCTGAAGCACTTACTTGTGGGCTTTCGACGCTTCCAAGCACTGCGGTCGACTCGGGCTCGCTGCTGCTTCGCTCCGCTGCTTTCTACACACCCGCCGCCATCTTTACCCAACGACCAGACCCGCGTGCTGGTCACGTGACATCCACCCCCGAGAGGAGAAATTTCCAGTAGCGAATTTCTACCGTTACAGCCGAATGAACGGCTTCCAAACAGATCTTTATGGAGATGCAGACAAGCTACACGCGGTGATCCATTAAAAGCGCCCATTTCAATGATATATTTCATATTTTAGACCGATCGGAGAAGCAGACAAGTAAGCTGGGATCACGTGACCAACGGTCTTTTCACAGGAAGTGATGTTCTATTTAGGAAGTGACGTAGGATAACGTATTTCCTTTACCGCGAATATGACCCCACTGCAAAGTAGGTCGAGATGCCATTTTGAGAAGGTCTTCTTCATTACATTGTTTTGAACGATCTAAAAATCCTAAATGTAAAGAGAAGGCTCTGTATGTGTGCAGGAACTTTGCTTTCCAGCAGTAGTTAACCCCATTCAAACAAAAAACAGTATTATCTTATTTGGTAAGGGTTTCTGTGGACCAGTGTTTGTTGTATTTAGATTTCAATATGACATGGGAATTATATGAGCTATGTATCCCTAACCTATCTATTACTGTTAGTTATTTTATAGATGGTGGTAAAACTCTCTTTCATAAAGACACACAAGCACAGCCTACACAGAAACTACTGCACAATGCACATATATTATGCTGTGGATTATGCTGTGCTTTCTGATAACCTCTGACATCACTACATTGTCAAACATACATGGGCCCAGTCCTGTCTGACCACACTCAGTTGAACAGGATAATAATGAGTCAGCCGTTTCCATGGCATTGCACATAAGTCTCACTGGTTGCCATGCAATACATGCTTCCGGAAAGAGAAATGCAATACAGGGGGAGCACCAGTACAAGGACAACGGTCATAACTGCAACAGTCATAAGTGGAATGCATTCCACTGGCTTAATCTTTTTGGAATCTGCCATTTTTTAAAGGCAGTTAAGGACATTTTACCCAAACCTACAAAAGCTTTTTTGGAAACTTGGGTGGGCCATACCTGTTTGTATTGGTCAGTCTCAATAATAAGACCAATCTCTTTTAACTGAATCATGAATTGAATATGTTAAGGGTAAATATCAAACATTGATGTGTGTGTGTGTGTGTATGCATGCTTATTTTTTGATCATGTTTTAAATAGTCTTTTGGAATATCTTGCTATGAATTCTGTAACATAGGAAATCAATAGCCTCATAACAAGCATAACACTTTATTGCCCATGAACTATTAACTCGAATATTTTGTATTTTTTTGCATATTGCTGCATAGACACAGATACTGAATATAACCAACAGATGGCTTTTTTAAAGCAAAAATGATAATATAATGTCATGCGTTGGAAAATATTTTTGGAGAGCCTCTATATATTCAAATGTATTATTCAATCAATTACAGCACATTGTCAATAAAAGCTAAAATAATTTGTTGCATACAGGTATCAATCATTATGACTATGACCAATGTGTTAATATTCAGCAAATATGTATATTTTTCAGAAAGGGTTATGGTATATTTAATTACTCAGAAGCCATGGCAAGTGATTCACATATTTTTCTCATATCAAGTTTATTTATAAAGCACATTCTATACACATGGAAATCCAATGCACTCCACAGAAATGTACACTTGCATATATGCATATATAAAATAAAGAGGAAAAAGAAAAGTGAAAAATTTTGATAAACAACTGTTGATCATGAAAATATTGACTTGCGCACCCCTGACCGTGGATACCAAAAGCTGGGTAAAATAAGCAATAATGACGACATAAAAATTGCTTTTGAAATTCTGAGACAATTCTAGTGTGAGACTATTTCCCAATCACTTTGCCACAAGCTATCAAGTTGCATATTTTTCACCGTCAAAAAATGATATTTAGACTGTAGCTCATTACGTTTGTTAATAAAAGACTTCGGAGTGCCCCCTGCCGGAGGATGCACAGCTCACGCTGCACAGTCCCTTTAAATGTTCACGTGGTCCTTTTCTGCTCTGAGTTCAGCTAAAGACATGGCGGAGGGGAGGAACTGTAAAAACTGCTTTGGTTTAAGAATGAAAGCAAAACAATAGTGGCAGTCTCGGAAACCTTGTGGAAGTAATAAAATCGCAACTACTGAATAAAATGTCTTAAATTTCATGCCTCAAGGAAAAAACGCAGTGCCGACCGCAACTAAAAGTAAGCCTGAAGACGCCACTTGCACAGAAGAGAAAGGGATAAAAGAACACAAGCCAGAAATGAACGGGGTATGTCGATAGCTGTCCACTTTAATGGTGTGGCTGCTAGCTACATGATTAATATGGAAAAACGAACAGGCATTTGGAGAACGGGAAAAGGCAAAGAAGAAGACACGCCAAGTTTTATTCAAATTTGCTGGCTAACATTTTACGTATGATTATTGTGCAAAGCTAACGTTATAGTATCTAGCCGGCCAGGTGGCTATTGTTTCAATATAAAGTTAGCTAGTTAGCTTAGCCACCTAGTGTTTGAAGACCTAGTTGGAAGGTTAATTTATTGTCTCATTTGGTTTGTTGCAAGTAGAAATATAAAGTGTTTCATGAACAGTCAGTGATATTACCCTGCGAAGTGTTTAAAAAGTATTCTTAAATACTGCGCCAAATTATTTTTCCGACGTGTTGCAGCCACTTGTCCGAATAGCCAGCTGACAGGAGGCCCATTTAGCCCGCATTCTTGGACGGCTGCATTACAGTGGGTTTTCTTCATTGTGGCATTGACGCTTTGCGTTTGCGGGTTGCGTCACGAAATCGGTGTGTGGTCATATAGGCCTAGCTTGGTTCCAACTTTCTGATTTAACGCTACACTGTGATCATTCGTGTTTTTAATACATTTTTGTGACTTCGCCGATTCATTTTGACCTGTGCCAGTTGGGTGGGAGAAGATGTTGACCAACACTGACCATATAGTAAAAAATAAATAAAACATGTGCCTATTAAACATTTATTTCACGTACAGGTCAAATCAATTGTATTTAATGCTGTGCCTAGCTTGCCCTATATGAAGTTAAAACAACTAGAAAGTAAGCATCGGGCGGATTCATCGTTTGGAAACCATGCCTGATCACGCCCCTCTGTCGTCCGTGGTTGCTGCTCGACACCTTTCTGTTGTTTAAGTGCAAATATTTAACGCTTAATGTCTCCGCGTTGAAGGACGTCGCATGTAGTCGTCAGCCTGCGAGTCCCAATTTTAAGAGCCTCGACAAGCAGCACTCCCCTCACCATGACGAGAACCACGGAAAGCGCACGGCCCACGGGGACAAGATGATGTACGGAAAAGGTACAGTATGCTTTAAGCCTCTCGTGCTGTCTTGATCCCCCATCTGATGCTACCAAGTTAACCCCCACTGTCATATAGGCCGTTTGTATAATAAACCAGCTCTGGATTAACAATGTAAACAAGCCCTTTTTTGTTTGGTTTTGATTTTTATTGCAAACTCATTCACAAATCAAAACAAATAGGTTTTTAATTTTTATAAAATTATAAAAAGCTTAATTCATTTTCGTTTTAATTCTAATCATTTTAAGATTGCATCATATGGAGTGCCGTCAGTAATTAACATAAGTTCTGCACATATTGTAGGATTTTGAAAACCTGGTAACTTCCACCTAGTGTATGATACAGGTCTTCCAGAACACGTCTCCTGTCTGTTCTGGCCCCACGATGGTGGAATGACCTCCCTGTGGAGGTCAGAACAGCTGAGACTGTGACCCATTTCAAACAACGACTGAAGACCCACCTCTTCAGGCTGCACCTCTCCCCATCCCTCCCTTCCCCCCCGTAAATGACTAAACTTAGGGGTGTAACTAGGCAGCTGTTTAATAGGTGACTTAGTTGATGCGCCAGTCTTAACGACTACTTGTATTTTTATTTATTTTTATTTTTCCATAGATTGCGTTGTTGCCGTTCTCGTTGTTAGTGTTAATCAGTTTAACCACCAGGGTCCAAGTTGAACTATGCGGTTGTTCCCTGTACTTGGACCGGTACTTCTCTCTAGGGGTTTCGTCATACTTGTTCCTGGTTATGGTTATACACTTTGTTGTACGTCGCTCTGGATAAGAGCGTCTGCCAAATGCCTGTAATGTAATGTAATGTAATACACATGGAGACAATGCCTTCTATCATTTTTCATTGAACAATTTGCAGAATACTGTTGCCTTACTTTTAGCAACTTAACCCATTTCTGCAGGTGTCATGAATAAAATGAGAAAGACAATGTTCAAATGTATAAATATGAAGAAAACTGTATTCCTAGATCTAACTCACCTACCCCGCAGTGAAAAGCAATCACCCAGAGTTGTGTGCAACCACCTCCTGCCTGCAAAGAATCAGGGGTGTGAGCTGGGTGTGAACCCACCTGATTGGTCCTCCTCTTCTTCTGTGGTACAGCAGTCAGGCTGAACATCATGAATTCGGACGGCGGGCTTCCCAGAGGGGCCGAGGGTAGACTGGGCCCCTCCTGCGTGCCGGGGGAGCAGGGTCGACAGCCTCGCTGCACCGAGGCGTATTTACGCGGCCCGGCGGACCCCACCGCGGACAGCAACGGCACCTCCCGCGTCCGTGGCCACAAACGGCAGACCTGCTGTCGCAAGGCCAAAGTGACGAAATCCACCCTGAGAACGTAAGAGCCTCGGCAAGTCTAGCGTGGGCGGGGCAGCTTGTGTTGGATGGTTCCATTATTTTATTTCAAACTCCTGAAAGAAACAGGAACTGAAGGTGGCTGCAGCACAGGCCTGGCAGAGCATCACCAGGGAAGATAGTGTTAAATATGACTACTTCATTTAAGATTAATTTTGTCTGATTACTGTTAGTCCCTAAAAATGGGGGGACTGTGTGTCAAAAGGGCTGTAATTCTCACAAGGATTGCTGGATATGGATGTAACTACCCTTAAAACTGACAGTCTGTACTTCAACCTCACATTCATTGTTTTATTTCAAATCTAATGTGCTGGAGTACAGAGCCAAAAATACAAAGATTGTGTCAACGTCCCAGTACTTTTGCAGTTAACCGTGTATATACGACGTATATATATAGTCCATGGTTACAAACATTTGAAAAACTTGCGCTCTGCTTCAAAAGATGACAAGATCGCAAAATTAAAAAAGTTAATTCCAAAAGTGATTTGATGTCTCAAGCAGACTTCACTCTCTGAGATTTTAAGAGTGTTCTAATATGGAAATTGACCATTGCTGCCTGACCACAGAAAACAATTTTTAAATGCATTTTTTTTGTTTTCACAGAGCAGAATACAGGAACTCCCAAAACAGGAAGCTCACAGAGTTCTACCCCATAAGGAGGAGCTCCAGGAAGTGCAATGCAGAGCTCAAGGTCAGCAGCATGGATGCAGAAAACGTTTACAGTGTCCATAAATCGCAGATGCATTAATACTGTAAATCTCACCTCATTAAACCGTAACCATGTGTGAAGCTGTATGTTCACATGGCAACTTGACATGGCTGTTTATGACATGGCAACTGCTTCTTAAAAACAACAGGTATTCCTTCTGGTTATGGCTAGCTTTCTGAGCACTTACAGGACTGTTAGTGAGACAATTGCTCATTTCTTCCTCAAAGCATGTTTTGCCAAGGGCTCGTCTATTAAGTGAAAAACAAACAAAGAACAGCCCAAGTTTAGAGATGGTCTTGGGCTGCAATAAGGTGATATGCTGAAAGCTGAAAGGTGATTCAGTGGCTTAAAGCACTGTCAGTGAAATTAGTCATTATGCCCAGTAAACTGAACTCACTCCTGCCAGTTTGTACTTTTGTCACCATGAAATGGGAGCCATTTTAATCGCAAGACTCAAACTAAGGCCTCTCTGGGTCATCAGATTGCTCTGATTCTGTCTATTCTACGTCAGTCGATATCCATCTGCAATTAACAGAGCACAAACCCACAGTCTCTTAAGTCCATTGCGATTTCACTGAAAAGTAAAATTCACACAGAATACAGAGCCATGACAGCATCCCTTTCATCCAAATATCTTCTCATTTTAGAAAAAGTCTTAAGCAGGGGAAAATAAACTGATGGATGTTTTGCACCAAGACTACTAAATATTGAACTGTCTTCTACCATTATACCATCCAGCACAAGCACTTACATGCAGATTTTATTCATAAACATTAAGTGTGGAAATCGTACCCACACTACTGTCAACATGGGGAAAAAAGCACCCAAATACGACTCATTTACTCTAGAATTACTGCTTATAATTCAGTCTGGGCTGCAGTGTGTGCCATAGAGAGTGTAATGGAAGAGCAGTGCATCAGCTCAAAACCAGATGACGCGCAACTCGCACTCCGTTTGTGTCAACAGTGTGAAGAAAAGAAACACATCGATGAGCTGCTCAGTAGTGGGACTGAAGAAGGAATGAAGGTAAATTCTCTTCGTAGCGTTATAGTGGGAGTTTGGCGTATGACTGTGGATCAGAAGTGTATGATCTGTGGTCTCATGCCACTTGGACACAAGGACTTGACCATCCCTGGCTGGGTGGCCTGTGTTAGGGGTGTATGATGTTGGCGATTAACACCAATGATTGTGTCTTTAAATTTGCGCCGCCACACCAGCTGAATGTCTACGGGCCGAATGATCACCTGCGCGAAACCCCCAACAGGTGCAGCACATCGAGGGGAAAGGAAGGGGGGTTTTCGCCACCAGAAGTTTCCGGAAAGGGCAGTTTGTCGTGGAATACCATGGGGACCTACTGCAGATCACAGATGCCAAGAAGAGAGAAGCTAAATACGCACAAGACCCTTCTACGGGCTGCTATATGTACTACTTCCAGTATCAGAGCAAAACGTACTGGTGAGTCTTCACCCTGGCCCCTTTTCGTCCTCTGTAGGGGACACCCTGGTGCAGACGTACTGACCCTCACACAGCCTTACCGGCTCTCCTGCACCATGTTCGCACCAAACGGCCAAAACCAGGCTGTGTTTCTGAAGCTCACTTGTCTTGTCTTGTTGAGGGACGTTGCTCACTAGCACCAGTGCGGTTGGCTCCAGTATAGGTGTTTTAGCCACCCGTTTTAATGTAAGTCAATGGTAACAATACAGTCAAAATACGAAGTCAATAATTTTTTTCCCACAAGAAAATGTAGTCGCAATAGGTGTGTGTTTTTTTTTTTTTTGTTTAATGTCGCTGCTTTAAGTTTTTCTGCTATTTGGATAGGACTGCAATATTTTGTGTACGAATCAGGGACAGTTTGCATCACTACCGAGTCACTGTATCACACGCGGTTAGTGGACGACCAGACTTCAAATCCCTACTACGCAGTCGCTCCAATTTGTACAACAGGGTGGCATCCACAAACTACACTTCCCGTGCTTCAAAACCCTTTTTACCAAGCCCATGGAGAGTCAAAGGGTAACGTCACAGTGACTTTGTCCATATTTTTCTACAGTCTATGGTTCACACTCTCCCTTAAAGAGAAAGCGCTCAGGCTGTTATAGGTTTGATTTAGAGCATTTAAACAACAACCGGTTGTAATTCTTTGTTAAATTATATATGAAAGTGGTACCTGCATGGTGTTGTGCACCCCCTGTCACTCAGAAAAATGTGGCGCTAAGCTAGTGCTACAACGTGTGAAGTGGCCTACGCACAAACACGATCGAGTCTTACTCAGATGTAACAAACTGCTACTAATTAACCTACTAATTAACGTGGCTTAAGGAATATATGGAGGACACATTCTGTTAAATGGCATCGACCATCCTCAAACCAAATAAACGTAGAATATTTTCACCAGCACTAAAAGGTACATATAAATGTTTAAAGTGAATGTTTGGGGGGGGGGGGGGGGTTTGGGGGTCTTGCTGCTCCTCCTCCTTTAAAATCCCTCGCTTCCGTTTCCAGTGTGGACGCCACTAGAGAATCCGAACGCCTGGGGAGGCTGATCAACCACAGCAAGAACGGCAACTGTCAGACCAAACTGCACGACGTCAAGGGAAAGCCTCACCTGATCCTGGTGGCCTCCAGGGACATCGAGGAAGGGGAGGAGCTTCTGTACGACTACGGCGACCGCAGCAAAGCTTCCATAGCGGCGCATCCCTGGCTCAAACACTGATGTACTGCACTCTTCCTGTGTGGGGTTCTTTTGTTTTGAGTTTGGTTTTTGTTTTTTTCCTAGTTTGGCGTGTTCTAAGAAGGGACAAAATGCAAGCAATGCAGCTTTGTTGAGAGACCATTTTAAAATACTGAAAATTGCCTTAGCAACAGAATGTGTAAATGATTTTTTTTTTTTTTTGTTCTGGGGTAGTTTGAAGTTGGGCGACAGACTACAATGAGTTGTATTAACAGATAAAGGCAATCTTTAAAATGTCCTAGAAGAATACTTTTTAAATTCCTATCTATATATTAATGCGAGTTTTCAAATGCATTTTTTGTATATTTTGTACACCCATAGACCAGTGCTTCCAGAGCATGCAGGTATAGTTCAGAAGTTCTGCATTTTTATACTGGTTTTCTTAATCTATTGTCTGGTAGTTGAAATATGCTTAGCAATAATTATTTATGGTACCGGAATGTTTGTGGGCCATGCAGAACCCTAAGACATGCTGTAGGAGAGTTATATTTAAATGGTTCTGAAAACTGGAATGTGATTCCTGTCAATAACTTACACTTTATTTTTAATGTAACCTTTTGCCATGTTGGGTGTAGTTATTTCATGAACTTGAACAAATATGTACCTCTAACACACAACGCTGTTAAATGTCCACAACCAAATGCTTTATGTGAAAGTATTTAAATAAATCTGTATGCTGGGTTAGGGGCATTGTTGAATAAAACAGTTTTATGCAAGTTTTATTCAGGCTTCATACATTTTTACGTTGGACAACTCAATATTTAAATATCCTTTCATTTGGGCTGTAAAATGAAATCCTTTCATTAGTGTTGGAGTAAGATTAATTATGTGACAGTCGACATCAATTATTTTATATTGGAATGCATAAATGGTCAATTGTGTACATGTACGCTCCAAAATGTAATAAATATACTGCAATATATTGTATCTAGAACTGTCAGAAAATATTTCACAGCAATGTATTTAATCTTGGAATGGCAGTAGATTGTATATTTGCCCAAACTAAAGTGTTGCAATGACTATTCTGACCTTATGTACTTGTATTTAAATGTATTGCAGTATATTCTGTTTATATTACGGTTAGCCATGATTGTTGCATTTATCAGATAAATGGGAAGAAGTGCTTTTCCTGGACAGTGCATAATGATCTCCTCCTTGCTCTGATCAGGCAGAACCGCTCGGCAGGAAGTGAAATCGCTACACGCGCTAAAAAGGAAGGAGCCGTGTGTGGCGGTCTGCGGTGGGAAGAGCGGGTCCAGTTAGCCAGTAGATCTGTCGGGATGGCTTTGTGATGCTGCCTGAAGGGATGGCGGCGTCAGCACAAACCCAGAGCATCGCTCAGACAGCCCTTAAAGGACCTCCCGGCTCGCAGCTGCCAAAGTCTAGAGAACGCCCAGTCAGCACAAATAAATGCAGACGTGTCAAAAGCAGAACCAAGCAGAAACTGCTCCTGGGTTGTCCTGCAGTGTAACCGCAGAGAGGTTCTGATTTATTTATTTATTTTATTTTTTATTTTGTTTCATGTGGATTTCCTTTCCACAGTCTGAGGCCATGGCGGTCTTCTGAGAAGCCTTCTCCACCAAGGGGAATCACTTCAGTGGAAAAGGGAACTGGGGTGGCAGCAAAACGAGTTGGTTTGCAAACCTTTTCCAAGTTCGGACAGTCAGAAGAAAAAAAAAACCCCAAGATGGGAGAAGACAGCCTAAAATGAAGACTGAGAACTGAGGACCAAAGAGGACATTCTGACCAGCACAATCCCCTATTTGCTGAGGATGTTGTTAACAGGACATCCAACAGAAGACAGAACTGAGGCAAATTAATTGCAGGTTTCTAAAAGAAGAAAAAGAGGAGAAAGTGATAAACTCAGGAACGGATCAGCAGTTGGGAATGGAGGAATCGGAAGACACTGGTGAAGGTTATATCTGCAAAGTTTACAGTTCAGATTGTGCAAATTCATCTGGGAGATGTCTGATAAAAATACTGAAAATGCAGAATTACAAAGAAATATTTTTGTACCATCTATTCTAGTGGGAGTTTTGGGGCCAGTGAAGAGAATGCAGAGGCTGTTACAGAAAGAAGTAAGCCTAAAGGAGCATTTCTATGTTGTTACAATAATAGTGTAATATGTACTTTTTAAAGGTAAAAATGCTTATCATTGCTATGATAAGCAGCACTGCAGCATTATTGGTGACACTGATGTTTTTCACATGTTTTTTTGAGTGCAAGTTGTTCTGGAAAATAATTTCTGCCAAGTGCCCGTAATATAATTTCAGGAAAAAAAACTGAGTCTGTTTTCTGGCCTTTTCCAATACAAGCATTGTTGAAGGTTGTGGTGAATGGGGTAGTTTCATAAATGAGGTTTCAGGAACACAAAAATGCAACGAGTGAAAGTCAGCTGCAAATCACTTATTTGGACCAATCAACATGCAGCAGAACAGACTGGCTATAATCAGTGTGTCACTGACGGCAAATGGTAGCTTCATACATTTTGGTTTCATGAAGCCAGGGCTAATTAAAGTGTTGTGGCCTCTAGACTCTAACATAACCTGAGTTCAATGCCTGTGGTGTCTTCATACACCAACACAGAATTTAGCAACTTTATTTTAGCCGTATAATGTCATGGTTTTTGGCCTCTTCCGTAGGCATATTCTTTATCCTATTGTTTGAGATTTTGAAATCAGCCAGTATACAATGAAAAGTACATTTGAGAGCCCGAGGTTGTTGTTTAGATCTAAATGTGCTATATTTGTTTCTGTTAAAATTCTAATATAAAGTGAGATAATCTGTTCATGTCTATACCATCACAACATAGGAGCAAAGTAAAGTGGAAATCGTTTCTACACGGAAGATTTAGCAGATGCACCCTCGTTACAACCACGGATCAAAATAAACGGTTGCTCTTTGGTCAAGAATTTATTCAGTAATTGGAGTACTTTGTAAGTGTTTTGCTTTGATTAATTCAAGTTGTGTGTACGTATTTACGTTCCAACAGACGTCTTATCGACACATTATTACACATCATTTAGCCAAGTCGTTTACGGTAGCCAATGTAATGCCTGTATCGGAGACTGTATCTAGCACGCAAGCAAAGCAGATTCGACGGGGTTCACACATGAACCAGTAAACAGACTATTACAGTTAAACACTCGTCGTGGTGCATTTTCTTAGCCGTGTCGCATATATCTAAGCAATAACCTAGTCGTGCAGAAGTAGAGTAGCTGAAGTGCTCATCATTTTGTTTTCCCACCAAGTAGTGACAAGAAAGTGTTCTGAAGTTAGTTTCGTTACTACCTTTGCTGATGGTGAACAGCCTTTTAAATTCTCCTCACGGCATCTTTCTTTATGTCTTGTGTGAAGACCATGACTGAGTGGAATCCCGTGGCGAAGGTGTACGACCCTTTGAAAGCGGGGAGCATCGATGGCACAGACGTGGAGCCGCACGACCGCGCAGTGTGGAGGGCCATGCACGCCCGCTACGTTCCAAACAAGGGCGTGGTCGGAGACCCCGAACTTACGCTGTTCGTGGCGCGCCTCAACCCGCAAACCACCGAAGAGAAGGTTCGCGAGGTTTTCTCAAAGTACGGGGACATTCGCCGGCTGCGCTTGGTGAGGGACATAGTTACCGGCTTCTCCAAAGGGTACGCCTTCGTCGAGTATAAAGCCGGGCACCCACCGCACGCGTATCGGCCGCGTGCGCACTACGCGCGTATTACGCGCGTAACTGAAGCGTAGTTGAAGTACTGTTATTACAACGGCAGTGGGCGACGTCGTCTCCACCAGATGCGAACGCGTCGCGTACCGGCTGCGAAGCTCGCGCGACACAAGCGAACTGAAGCGTAGTTTTTCGCTTCAGTTCTATTTTTTCGGCTTGTCGCGCGTCACGATGGCCTGTTTATACACAGAAATATGCTCTAAAATGCTAGTTATACATGCTCTGATTTATATTTCATCCTTATATTACTGGGGGTGTGTCCCTAGTTACCTCCCAGATATTTTATAAGCACCAAAAAAAAAAAAAAAATACAAGCCTTTTCGTTTTGTAAAAATAAATAAATAAATAACTGGAACCTGGGGAAAAGGCAAACATTACTGGGGGTGTGTCCCTAGTTACCTCCCAGATATTTTATAAGCACCAAAAAAAAAAAAAAAATACAAGCCTTTTCGTTTTGTAAAAATAAATAAATAAATAACTGGAACCTGGGGAAAAGGCAAACATTACTGGGGGTGTGTCCCTAGTTACCTCCCAGATATTTTTTAAGCAGCTAAAAAAAAGTACAAGCCTTTTCGTTTTGTAAAAATAAATAAATAACTGGAACCTGGGGGAAAGGCAAACTTAGTTTCGCTGTCTTATTTTGCGGAGGGGGTGGGGTAAATTTGAAAATACACCACAGAAAGACGTAGCCTATCGCACTTGTACTTCAAAGCTTCCGGTGTTCATGGCGTTGTGGTGTTCATAATCCCTTCAAGATTAAACCGTTACTGTCTTTTTCATGATTAGCTGATTTTACTAAATCTGATCATATAAATGTTTTGACGTGAATGACAAGACAACACAGGAATTCCCAATGGTTAATTACGGATTATTTATTATTATTATGATCATTACATATTCTTCATGAAATTGGCACGCTTGTTAACCAAGCAAATAAATTAATACAGTTTGAGATTGATTGTTATGCAGGCTACGTTGCGATTTAAGTTTATGGTACTTCTTGAAAGCGTTTACTTTCTCACGTAGGCTATTTACGAGTTAACGAAATATTACCAAATTAACAAACTGAAAAAGGTCTCTCACCAAAGTATTCACTTAACCCATAATCAACAGTCGTGAACAAACGTGAAATACACGATGTAAAAGCCCACTGCAGACTGCGAGAGCTACTAGGAATATATAGCTTTTACGCAAGCCTTTGCGCGACACAAACGGAACCAGTGGAGACACCCTACGCGTCGCGCCGTGCTGCTTCGCCCTGCTGTTTACGCGACGCATACGCGACGCGTGCGGTGGGTGCCCGGCTTAAGGAGGAGCGCGCGGTCACAAAGGCGCGCCGGGACGCCAATAAATTGGTGGTGGACCAGCACGAACTGTTTGTGGATTACGAGCTGGAGCGGACCCTGAAGGGGTGGATACCTCGCCGTCAGGGCGGGGGGCTGGGAGGGAAGAAGGAGTCGGGTCAGCTAAGGTTCGGCGGGAGAGACAGACCTTTCCGGAAGCCTATCAATCTGGCACCCATGTCCGGTGACTGGGGGCAGCCTCAGGATTGGTCCGGAGACCGACGATGGGAGAGAAGTGGAGAAAAGGGGGACAGAAATAGAGACCGGGACAGGTCGCCAGTCAGGGAAAGAGACCATGAGCGGGTGAGAGAGAGACGAGAAGAACGCCATAGAGGGCGAGAACGGGACGACAGAGACCGACACAGAGAAAGAAGAGAAAGAGACAGAAGTAATGAGAGGGATATGAAGAGAGAAAAGGATGAAAGTAGGCACAGAGATAAGGACAGACACAGAGACAAGAGATGAGCTTTGTGATGTCATTTCCTGCATGTGAGCTATTGGACAATAGACTTGGTATCTAACTTATTTACTACTTAACACCCTCTTTTAAATGGATGTCAAGTGCTCAACCAGGACTTGGGTAAAATCGTTTTTAACGAATAGTTGAGTAGGAAATTAAACCCAGCAATAAAGATTGTTTGCAATAAATGTTTTTTTGTTGATGTCTTTGCATGGAATTTGTACAGCAAGGCAGCCATTTGAAACTTCCCTGGGTAACACAGTAGTCCAGTCTACTGGACTATCCAAGTTTTATCTTTTCCTAACCAAACATCTTAAAAAGTGTCCATGTCAGCATGGCATAAAGCAACATTGTGTGAATTCCCAACGTTTGAGCCTTTTTGTAAGAAACGCTGCCAAAGGATGACAATTGAAAGGTCCAGTCCATTACATTATGATTCCTTGTCAGACACTCTAATGCAGATTGACTTACAAAAGTGAGTCAGTTAGTGTCATGAATAGTAGTGACATCACAGAGAAGGCACAGAAAGCCCATTTTTAAAAAGATAAAGCCAGCTGATCAAACCAACTATTAGTACTGTAAACATAAATACCACTACATAGCTGTACTAATAACATTACTATCCCCTGGGGAAATTCAGAATGAATGAGGATCACTGAATGATTGAACAGATCCATACATACATTCTTGTAGACATCAAGGAGTGATTGCAACTAATATAGTAGGAATTTAACCCCCCCCCCACCCCAGACCACAGAACCAATTACAACTAGAACAGCTGCTGTTTATCTCACACATTAGAAGTAGCTGTTCCAGGTCGCGTGCAGTTCTGTGGCCCTGGGGACTCATCGTGTCTGCAGGACCCTCCGTGGCCATTTCTCGTCCTGATGTTTAAACCTGAGGGCAAAACTCCTGGTAAATCGGTTGGGTTGAAATTTCCCCTCTGTGTTTCACAAGTGTGGTTATGACACACAAAAAGTCATTTGGGGTAAACGCAGTAAGTGCTTTATTGAGCAGGCATGACTGACACAAATACTGCACTGCACTGGGGGCGGGCTCATGAACAGCAGTCTTAAATACCAACCAATGTCCTGAATACAAAAACAGTAACGCAGAGTCAAAGCAAAGCATTTTGAGTGGCACTGAAATCACAGACTGCTGTATTGTATAAATAAAACTCAGCTATTTTTTTCTTAAAACACAGCAAAATAGAAAGCAAGAGGAACAACACGTCAGTGTTTTCCTAAATGAGATCAAAGCAGGCCAAGTGCAAGCTTAATTCCAAGCAATCAGAGAGTAGCGTTCCCTTTAAATAGGAATTCCAGTATCAGTGTCATCCATCATTAAAATCCCTTTCCCACAAAAAAAATGCTGCCTTATTTGCGTGTAACAGAAGTTTAAAGCAATAACCTGTCTCTCACCTTCACATGACTGTTCACAGTAATGGGCTGCCTTGTCATTCTCTATGCTAAAATATGTTTGGGAACCAGCCACTTTAAAAATCTCACCCCTTTACACAATGCACATGTATTAGCTTGGGTGGCATGACAGCATGTTTTAGAAACAGGGATTGCAGCTACAAGGTTGCGAGTTCAATTCCCAGGTGGGGGCACTGCCATTGTACTCTTCAGGGAGATACTTAACAGGAACGACTTCAGTAAAATAGCTAAATGCTGAAATGTAAATGTAATTTTGCTCAGGAGCTGAGAAGCCTCAGAAGAGGACAGGCTAGGGTTATATGCATGAAGACAGCACAGGATCTGTCTGTCAATTCCAGGCATATAAGACAGGACCTCAGGCCTCAACACATGTCCATACGTCTTTACGGACAGCCAGAAACAGAGGGAACAGTTTTTGAGCTTCTTTGGTTGTATAAGGGACATTTTTTCCACTCATATATTCTTCGGGAGATTCCTGCTACAGTACTAGTCCTTGGTGTGGCACACGATGCGGACCCAAGTCCCAGCCAGTGCCATTTTGGGGCTGCGGTTTTTTGGGGGCGATGCATAACTGGCCAAGGAGGGAGGGGTTCCGTCAGCAGGTAACCCCCACCTCATTAGTCCAGCAGGGGTGCACAACCAGGGCTGATCTGTTTCCGAATTTTTTTTGCCAACTTCTGCTCTTAATTATTTAATCAGATCAATCACATCTTGATCTGACATTTGTAGAAGCACCTACAAATAGAAGCAGACTGCAAGTTGTGCACCCCTGAATTAGAGACAACTGGTCACCCTGGTGCCTACCACCGGCCTGCCCCAGCAGCAGGAGGCAGAGCTGGATTCAGCTCCAGGACACAGAGCTGGGTTCAGCTCCAGGACACAGAGCTGGGGTCAGTTCCATTAAAGTTCAGTCAATTCATGGCATGAACTGGAAAAATCCTCATAGAACAGTGGTCCTCAGTCCTGGTCCTGGACAGCCATGGGGTCTGCTTGTTTTTGTTGTAACTCAGCACTTGAGTAGCACAGCAATTGATCAGTTAAAGCAGATGATTACACAGCTGACTCAGGTCACATGGCGTCTTGGGTCTGAATCAGTTGCTGATCTTAAGGTGGAAACAAACACCAGCAGGTTCTGTGGCTCTTCCACCTTAAGATCAGCAGCGATGATAACTGAGGATGATAACTGATGAAAATTGAGGATAACTCATGAGAAAATCACTGTCATGGATATAATTTTACATTCATGAACTGAATCAAAATCAATTTCCTGGACCGACTCAACAGAAAAATGAACTGAGGCCTGCCCTGGCAGAAGTGTAGTCCCCAGCACAATGCCTCCACAATTCAAACCTCGGAGACAAGAGAACAGCCTTCAGAGGATGTACACGCGAGCCCGGCCATTCATTAAATCAGCACACAAGTTTAAAAAAAGGATATATAGTTGTTCAAAAATAGTTTTGCCATCACATTCCATTTTGTAAGGTACAAACATATATTTACTCCAAACCTCACCCCCTCGGAAGTTGCCTGAAAATGCATGAAATCGGTATGTGTTTGTCACACATACCACCCCCACTCACTCACAGAGTTAGCATTTCATGTTCACACTCATTCTGAGGTGTGGATAATGCATGGGACACGGTGTGCTTTGTTGTACACATCATTTAAATACACCATGTAAAACACCACTGGATAAAAGTCACATCAGTCCAGTTCCTTTCAAGGAAAAGCCCATCAGGGTGAAGTTATAGCAAAGATACAACCCCACGCTATGGCTGTGGGGCTCCCTGGTGTAGAATTAATGAGAGTACAGGGTGAGGCGACTGTTGCGTATTGCCTTGTTCACAGCTTGTTTGGATGAGGTCCAGACTATGCTTTTATTTCTTTGTTAAGTAGCTCTCCTTCAGGCCCTGTTTTGTCTCTCTCCTCACGCTACGCACTCTCCTGGTTCATCTCCACACCCTCCTCTCCCTCAATCTTGCCCAAGCCTTTAATAAAACTTGTGACAGAACTTTTCTTAATACATTTCTTTCCCAGTGGCGCTCCCAAATTCCATCCTACTTTTATAAAGGACACCACAGAAAAGAGCGCCACAGATTTTTCACACTTCCGGTCCGTCTGCACCGTGCAGCGGAGCCACCCTCTGGAGCACCTTGGACCTGCGGCCTGGCTACTGCCTTACGACCAGACTCCTGTAGGGCTCGCATTCATTCACAGGCAGAAGCTCGCCGGCTCATGTCTCTCTCTCTCATATTACCCACAATGCACCTGCGATGCTGCACACTGATGCCACGTTTCAGGGGTCCATATGCCCCAGCGTCACATGGACACATTCACCCTCATCTTCACACACCTTTAGTCCAACCAGAGCTGATCATTTTTTGTTTTTCTAAAATTCTAATAGTGCTATTAAAGCTGCCCGATGACTCACCACTCCATGCCCTGCCCCCTTGTGGTGGCTCCTATTGTTTGCGGCAGGGGAGGGGTAGGATATGGATGGGGGCGGGGGGTTGTATAGAAGGGGACCCTAATAATGTGAATGTGGGGCAGGGTCAGAGGTCACAGCGAACCACACGTCCTGTTGGTTTCCGTGGCTACAGGTGTTGCAAGGCCTCCTGGGCCTGCTCTGTGTACACGTCATCCTTCCCCGCCCACGAGCTCAAACTGTCGTCGAATTGGGCGTTCCTCTGGGAGCTCCGCCTCTTGTCTCGCGAGAAGAAACTAAACCTGGAAAGCAGGAGGAAGAGGAGGAGGAAGGCTTTAACTTGGCCTCATTAAGGGAACTGTACAGGTGAACAAAATTTCTCTGGAATTTTCACTGCCGTAATTCCCTCCATCCATCCATGGTCTATACCCACTTATCCTGAGCAGGTCACAGGGGGTTCTGGGTCCTATCCCAAGGTGCATTGGGTGAGAGGTAGGAATACACCCTGGACACGCCAATCTATCGCAGGGGACTGTCGTAATTGTACATCGCACATGGCTATTAAAAAACTTCTGGCCAGCTTATAATTGAGTTTTTAACTTTAATACCAAAAGCAATTACATAACATGAACTCTAATCTAATACTCTAGTATTTAAATTCAGGCAACAGGACAGGGCGAGTGGGAGATTGAATGCATTCTAAACAGCACAAAGCGAGTGAATCTAAGAAGGTATCTATGGGTCACTGCTGCAAGCAGTAATAAGAGAAAAGACTACTGAGGAGTTTACATGTGCCTATTTTAATTGATTTTAACTGTAATTGTACCCCAAATACAACTGTTGTTGTACCCCACATACAACATATTTTTCTCTATTTAAAAAAAAAAACTGCTCTGAAACAGAAACCTGGTATCAGGACCACCCTGAATAAACTACAGTCAATAAAAAAGTATAAACAACTGTTAATGGAAACTACACTAAAGAGTACTAAAGGAAAGGGATTCTAGGAAGCGTGCACTGCTAGATTTTAAAAGCTTTTACACAGATCCTGCTGAGGAGTTTCTCACCTCAAAGGAAAATCTTTGACCGATTGCAAGCAGGCAGACAAAACAGCAAACAATCATCTCAGAATGACAGTCAGTAAATGCCAGCGAATCAGATTGATGTGCACCTGTAACGCCACTGGAGACTGACCTATCAATGGAAACACCCCATGTTTTTGGTTGGTTGGCCAATCAGAACTCAAGGCTGGGCAAGGTCAAAGGTCAAAGTATGTGAGGTGAAGCTGCAGCAGAGGAGTCTTTTCTACTCACAGGCGTTTGATCCCTGACTCTGGTTGGGCGTTGGGGAGGGGGCGGGCCCGTGGCACGAGGGAGGGATTTGGCGTGGAGGGTCCGGTCTCTTCCTCCGGATCCTCACTGATGAGAAAGATAAACTGTTCTGATGACAGCCCGACCAGTGAAACATCAGTCTGTGTTTTAACTGCTCTGTGATATTTTAAAGGACTATGGATGAGGAACCTGTGTTATGAGAACATGTGCTTTAAAATCTTGTGTTAGAAGAACCCGTTTTCAGAAGATGCACAATGTATGGTAAATACAGGACTGCTAAGTATCCTGGCCAACCAGCTATCAGGATTACCCTTTAATAAATAAAATTCAAACTGAAGGTGCTAGCTGTTGGCTTTATGAGTTTGACACAGTTATAGATGCTTTATGAGTATGACACAGTTATAGATGCTTTATGAGTGTGACACAGTTATAGATGCTTTATGAGTGTGACACAGTTATGGAGGCTTTATGAGTGTGACACAGTTATAGAGGCTTTATGAGTGTGACACAGTTATAGAGGCTTTATAAGTGTGACACAGTTATAGAGGCTTTATGAGTGTGACACAGTTATAGAGGCTTTATGAGTGTGACAGTTATAGATGATTTATGAGTGTGACACAGTTATAGATGCTTTATGAGTGTGACACAGTTATAGAGGCTTTATGAGTGTGACACAGTTATAGAGGCTTTCTGAGTGTGACACAGTTATAGAGGCTTTATGAGTGTGACACAGTTATAGAGGCTTTATGAGTGTGACACAGTTATAGAGGCTTTATGAGTGTGACAGTTATAGAGGCTTTATGAGTGTGACACAGTTATAGAGGCTTTATGAGTGTGACACAGTTATAGAGGCTTTATGAGTGTGACACAGTTATAGAGGCTTTATGGGTGTGACACAGTTATAGAGGCTTTATGAGTGTGACACAGTTATAGATGCTTTCTGAGTGTGGCACAGTTATAGATGCTTTATGAGTGTGACACAGTTATAGAGGCTTTATAAGTGTGACACAGTTATAGAGGCTTTATGAGTGTGACACAGTTATAGAGGCTTTATGAGTGTGACACAGTTATAGATGATTTATGAGTGTGACAGTTATAGATGATTTATGAGTGTGACACAGTTATAGAGGCTTTATGAGTGTGACACAGTTATAGAGGCTTTCTGAGTGTGACACAGTTATAGAGGCTTTATGAGTGTGACACAGTTATAGAGGCTTTATGAGTGTGACACAGTTATAGAGGCTTTATGAGTGTGAAACAGTTATAGAGGCTTTATGAGTGTGACACAGTTATAGAGGCTTTATGAGTGTGACACAGTTATAGAGGCTTTCTGAGTGTGACACAGTTATAGAGGCTTTATGAGTGTGACACAGTTATAGAGGCTTTATGAGTGTGACACAGTTATAGAGGCTTTATGAGTGTGACACAGTTATAGAGGCTTTATGAGTGTGACACAGTTATAGAGGCTTTATGAGTGTGACACAGTTATAGAGGCTTTATGAGTGTGAAACAGTTATAGAGGCTTTATGAGTGTGACACAGTTATAGAGGCTTTATGAGTGTGACACAGTTATAGATGATTTATGAGTGTGACAGTTATAGATGATTTATGAGTGTGACACAGTTATAGAGGCTTTATGAGTGTGACACAGTTATAGAGGCTTTATGAGTGTGACACAGTTATAGATGCTTTCTGAGTGTGGCACAGTTATAGATGCTTTATGAGTGTGACACAGTTATAGAGGCTTTATGAGTGTGACACAGTTATAGATGCTATCTGTGGGGTCAATGCTGGGCTGTAACGCCATGGCTTTTGAGATCTATAAAGACATCGGGCACTACAAACGCTGCAGTGAGGGGACAGGTGCTCTGCAGTGGGGCAGGGGAAACGCCTGCCCTTTACCTTCGGTAATACGCAAGCTCCTCCTGCAGCATGAACACTTTGGCTTTCAGCTCGTTCCTCTCATGCAGGACGTCCCGCAGCTCCTGGAGTGTGAAGCGCGGCCGGTTGTGGTCTTTTGGGTCAAGAGCGCCCCTCTCGCCTGCCTGGTCTTCCTCACACAGCGCCTCCTGTTGGAAAGGACGCAGGTGAGATGCATGGCGCTGCGACTTGCAGAAGAAGAATGAGGTGTTTCATGAAACCAAAGTGGGCGGAGCTATATAAGCCGTCAGTCACTTCAGTAGTTACTCATTTTAACTAATGACTGTTTTTGCTGAATCTTTTGATTGGTTTAAAGAAGTCTATGATTGACAGTTCATGGTCTCTTCACCCATTTTGGAGTCCACCGAAGCGCACTCTGTTACTACATCTCCCCTGCATGCATGCTGATCTCTAAACACCATTTGGGAAGCACATTCAAACCCCAGGTTAGCTGTTAATACAAATCACCACCAATACTTCATCTGAATAAAATTCCAATAATAACATCAAGTTTTTTGTAATGACACTGCAATCTATTTCTTCTGTGGCACAGTGATAAGTTGTTACACATGTATCCTCTGATGCAACAAAGACAGTTCCTGGTGCTTCCACATGGGGGCGCTCACTGTATGTGGTTACACGTGGCACAGCAACAGTAACTCAAGCAGACAACACAGGCAGCTGATAAACTAGCGCTCTCATTGGTTCGTTTTATTTCAGCAGTTTCCTGTTTCATGGCTCAACTGGCATGCTTTCAACTGAAGCAAAGCGCAGGTTAAAATAAGGTCATCAGTTGTCATGGGAGACGGAGCTTTCATGAAATCAGACATGGGTGGGGGCAACTGTGTACTATCACTGACTCGCTGATTTGAGCCAATCATTGTGTTTTGCAGTGGACAGCAAAACCTTCTGATTGGTTCAAACAGGCCAGCGACTGATCCAAAAAATAGGGCTTTTTTAAAACCTCCCTCTCCCATCACCAGTTTTCGCCCAAATCCTTTCACACGAACCAGCGCGATGGCGGCTTTTGTAGCAAGAAGGTCCGAGTGGCACAACGTCGAAAAGGATCCAAACCACTTTCTCATACGTGAGATGAACTAGCGAGCAACAAAGGGTTAGGATCACAGCACACCACTCTGTCATCAACCTGTCGCTAGGGAGGGGTTTACCCATAGCAACATCGCCTCCTCCTCCACCTCCTCATCATCATCATCCCCAGCACCTCCCTCCTGCTCCTCAGAGCCCCTGTTCATAAATTGGGGAAAGGGGGAGAGGCGCCCCTCTGGTTCAAAATGCTCCATCAGGGTTTGGGGTGGGTCTCTGTGGTCTGACATAAGCAGACTCTGGCTTCCTGTAGCTGCTACTTTTGAGAGCTGGGCAAACAAACAAAACAAAACAAAAAAAATGAGGGACATGTGGTGGAACAGTCATAGCACTGAAAAACAAAGGTCACGCAAAGTCACTCCCTCATATTAAAGAAAAGGTCAGCGCTCGGCCAATATTGTTTGAATCGTTGCTTTTTCCCTTTGCAAATTTGTCTCAGAAAATTTATTTTGGTGATCATCATCAAACTCGCTACACCGTGTTCGTGCATAGTTATGAACAGGTGCATTCATCATGAGTCAAAGTTACAGACAAAAGATGACTGAATTTCAGGTCTTAAACTAGCTGCACGGTATTCCTTCAGTGAAATTCTAAATATAATATTCCATGCTGGGAATGTACATTTCTAAAAAGGAAAAGCAACAGAAGATTTATTTAGCATATTTCACCATGATATTCACTTTTAACATTTCTGCTAGGGTTTTTATACCATCTCTCTTTTATACAAAAAAATTCATTAATTCCCTTTGTGTAATTTGTCAACCCTTGTACCGTGGATGTGAAATGACTGGTTTGATTACATTTTAATTATTGACAAAATAACATATTAAAGTCAAAATGATAAATGAGGTTCCTTCAGAAACAGCTTGGCACGTATACTGTCTTCCCATACAAGCAGGAAAAAAAAGTTGGACAACAGTTTTCTTTTTCCATTTTGTATTTTTGCCTCCCAAACAAAAACCAAAATGCTACCGAGAAAAATAGCAGAGGTGCATTTGGTACACTGGTCTTCAAAATAACCGCAGCACCACAAACACAAAATCGGCAGAATTGGCGTAAGCAGGGGTCATGTTGCTTTGATATCATTATCGACCAGCAGACACGTTTGCAGTGAAGGCGGGCCCGTCTCAGAGCTGGGTGCCGAACGGGCCGCGTGCCCAGCTGTCGGGCCTGTTTACTGAGGGTTCTGTCACACGGCCACTCACACGCTGGACTGGTCTGTCTGTGAAAATCCTCATCGCTGGGCTCAGACAACAGCCAAGCGTTTCTCCCAGCCTGCGGGCACTGGCATTTAACACACCTGTCTACTGACTTTAATAACGATGACATCACCATCACCATCATCGTCGTCATCATCATTATTATTTTCATTATTATTACTATTATTATTGTGTGGAAGTTTTTACATAAAATTACTGACTGTTCGAAAAATTTTTATTTGATTTTTGAGGTCCGTGGCAGCAAATTTTAAAATTTCTATGACAGGTAGCTTGCACTAACACCCTTCCAATGAAGCAAAGTGAGATTTTCCTCCATTGGCTTCTGGTGTAAAGCCAAGATTCCTGACAGCCAATCACTCTTCTTTAACTTGCATGCGGAGATCTACCCGGTAACACTGAAAGTGGCAGCCGGCCTGCCTTTTCTCTCCTTTATTTAAAGTGTGAATAGATAGTTTATGAGGCTCAGTGTGGAGGGGGCTCCTCAGTACAGGGGCGGGGCCTCAGTACCTCAGCCACATTTCCCACCCTGTCTCTCCAATCATCTCCCACTTTAAACGGCTGAATTAACTCCTCACTCGTGTGACGAGTGTTACGGCACAAAATGGCTGCCATAGAGCTTCCAGGCGAGTGCTGTGTACCCCCCAGATGGGTGCCACATACTGGCGATGAGCTGATGGATGAGTCACTTGCCCAAGAGAATCTGAATGGGGGGAGGGGGGGGGGGGTCAGAGCCTAGAGTACTATAAACATCTCATCACATCTATAGAGACAGTTAGGGTCTGAATAGTTGGTATTTCCTGATATTAATCGGGAGAAAAATTAGGAACAATATCATCCCTGTATCAAATGGGGAGAGAGAAAGAAAAACAGAGAGGGGGGAGAAAGAGAGAGAAAGAAAAAAAGAGGGAGAAAAATAGAAAGGAAAAGAAAGAGTGAAAGAGAGAGAGAGACGCTGGTGTCGCTCTACCTTAGCTAGAGTGGGCGGCTCCTCGCCGTTGTAGTTGGGCGCCCCCTGCTGGTGCTGGCGCAGCTCGCCCACCTCCTGCCGCAGGCTGGCCAGCTCCTGCTGCTGTGCCTGGGCGGAGGCCTCCAGCTCCACCTTCTGCTCGATCAGCGCCTTGCCCTGCGCCTCCACCACCGTCATCCTGTGCCGCAGGTCCTGGTTGATCTTCATCAGCCGGCTCTGCTGCTGCTGGAGCTGTGGGGGACGGGGAGGGGGCAAAGCACCGAATCAGAACAGCCAATTAGAGCACCCAATCAGAGCGGCCAATCAGAGCCAGAGTATCCAATCAGAGCACCCAATCAGAGCGGCCAACCAGAGTACCCAATCAGAGTGACCAATCAGAATACCCAGTCACAGTGGCCAACCAGAGGACCTAATCAGAGCACCCAATCAGAGCGGCCAACCAGAGTACCCAATCAGAGTGACCAATCAGAGTACCCAATCACAGTGGCCAACCAGAGGACCTAATCAGAGCGGCTAATCGGAGTACCCAATCAGAGCACACAAACACAACGGCCAATCAGAGTGGCCAAATATATATGATACACATTCATACACTACATTTCCAAAAGTATGTGGACACCTGAACATCACACCCATATGTACTGGTTGAACATCTCATTCCAAAACTATGGGCATTAATATTACATTACATTACAGGCATTTGGCAGACGCTCTTATCCAGAGCGACGTACAACAAATATGGAGTTGAAGCCCCCCTCTGCTGCTATAACAAGAGCATTAGTGAGGTTGGGCACTGATGCTGGGCATAAGGCCTGGCTCACAGTCAGCATTCCAATTAATCCCAAAGGTGTTTGATGGGGTAAAGGTTAGGGCAGACCAAGAACAGATTATTTTTACATGCAACACGCTTCAGCATTCGGAAGTCCTCTTCTGTGAGCCAGTGTGGCCTACCGCTTCGCGGCTGCGCTGCTGCTCCTCCTAGACGTTTCCACTTCACAATAACAGCACTTACCATTACCCGGGGCAGCGCCAGCACGGCAAAAATTTGATGAAGTGACTTGTGGTAAAGGCGGCATCCTATGACAATGCCACGTAGAAAGTCACTGAGCTGTTCAGCACGACGTATTCTACTGCCAATGTTTGTCTATGGAGATTGCACGGCTGTGTTTGATGTTATGCACCTGTTAGCAATGGGTGTGGCTGAAGAGCTCACTGACTTTCAACGTGGCGCTGTCATAGGATGCCACCTTCCCAGCAAGTGAATTCATCAAAAGCTGACTACCGAGTTCCAGACTGCCTCTGGGAGCAACGAAAGCACAAGAACTGTTCGTCAAGAGCTTCATGAAACGGGTTTCCATGGCCGAACTGCCACACACAAGCCTAAGGTCACCATGCGCAAAGCCAAGCGTCGGCTGGAGTGATGTAAAGCACACCGCCACTGGACTCTGGAGCAGTGGAACTGAGTTCTCTGGAGTGATGAATCATGCTTCACTACCTGGCAGTCTGACGGATGAATCCGGGTCTTAGCGAATGCCAAGAGAACCTGCCAAAATGCATAGTGCCAACTGTAAAGCTTGGTGGAGGAGGAATGGGACTGTTTGTCGTGGTTTGGGCTAGGCTCCTTAATGCTACGGCATACAATGACAGTCTAAAGAATTTTGTGTTTCCAACTTTATTGAGGAAGTTTGAGGAAGGCCTTGCCTATTTCAGCATGATAATGCCCCCGTGCACAAACTGAGGTCCATAAAGATATGGTTTGCCAAGTTTGGTGTGGAAGAACTTGACTGGCCTGCACAGAGCCCTGACCTCAACCCCATCGAACACCTTTGGGATCAATTGGAATGCCGACTGCAAGCCAGGCCTTTATCGCCCAACAACATCAGTGCCCAACTCACTAATGCTCTTGCGTTGTTCCACAGCCACATTCCAAAATCTAGTGGAAAGCCTTCCCAGAAGAGTAGAGACTGTTATAGCAGCAAAGGGTCCAACTCCATATTAATGCCCATGGTTTTGGAATGAGACGTTCAAAAAGCACATACGGGTGTGATGTTCAGGTGTTCACACACCTTTGGCAATGAAGTGTATAAAATAATAATGATACATAATGATAATTATATTTATATAATGTAATTTACTGTAATTTGATCTGATGTGAATGTGTTTCCCAGCAACAGGCTGGTGGGTGGGGCCTTACTGCCTCAACGTCCTCGTTCTTCAGCGTCAGCTCCCGGTCCTTCGCACGGATCTCATCTCGCTGCTTGTCCACGACCTCCTTAAGCTTCTTCATCACTTGTCTCTCCCTCTCCGACATACCTGGTGGCCACAGCAACCAGACGGATGCGTCACATGACCATGCCAAATTCCCCGCCATTAAATTCATTTTACAGACACTCCTACCCACAGCAACTAACATACTGTAACATACAGTACACTGCTGCAATACAGACCAGTTAATTACATTATTTCAGTTATGGCATTGCACAGCTGGACACTGTGCTGTGTGACACTGTGCTTGGAATAACGTACTGGGCTGCACTGTGGTATGTATGAGTGCCAGTCAAAAACATGTCCTCTGCCAATCAGACAGGGCAGTGGGCATGTTCCCATGGCGAAGACAGATTTGGGTGCTGTATGACATCCTGATTTAGAGTCCCAGCCCTCTGTGTGTTTATATAGATCCTGAGAGGAGCCCAGCCGGGTTTAAAATAGCCCCTAACCTCTCACCATGAAGAGCAGCACACACACACATACAAGCACACACACATGCTTACCCAAACATACACATACGCACACTCACATACACACAAACTTACAAACACACACACACTCTCTCTCTCTCTCTCTCGCACACACACACACACACTCTGTCTTAGAAATACACACATACACTCTCTCTCTCTCTCTCTCTCTCTCTCTCACACACACACACACACACACTTAATCCCCACCCCTCACCTGGCCCCACCTAGCACCTCAGGGCTGTATATGAGATCTCTGATATTCCACACAGCATCGTTTCCATTTACAAAGCAGTCTACTGTGCTTTTCTCCTCAATTCTCAGGAAATCAATGTTCCAAGTTAATCAAGATAATCAAATGTGCCAAGACTAAAAGCCTTGTGGGAATGGGGGAATCCACGGGGGAATCGATTCACACGCCGCGTCCTGATTCTCTGCGATACTGCGCAATCCCCATCACCTGACGATGCAGATTTGTGAGTGAGGGATTCCTGGGTCTTTGGGGTCTTTGTAGATGCAGCTGGGCCTGTTCAAAGGGCCGGAAAATAAGGCCATTCAGGCCCCACTGCTGCAGCACGAGGGGCGGAGTGACAGAGGAGCTCTTTATCAGGACCAACCGGCCGCCCCAGCACTAACGCTTACCAGCCAGGCCTCACTGGCAGAGAAGGGCAGCTTGTGTGTGTGTGTGTGTGTGTGTGTGTGTGCTTGTGAGTGTGAGTGTGTGTTTGCGTGTGTATCTGTGTGTGTGTCTGTGTGTGTGTGTGTGTATGTGTGTGTGCCTGTGAGTGCTTGTGAGTGTGAGTGTGTGTGTGTGTATCTGTGTGTGTGAGTGTGTATGTGTGTGTGTGTGAGAGTGCGTATGTGTGTGCGTGTGTATCTGTGTGTGTGTGTGTGAGTGTGTATGTGTGTGCGTGTGTATCTGTGTGTGTGTGTGCGTGCAAGTGAGTGCGTATGTGTGTGCGTGTGTATCTGTGTGTGTATGTGTGTGGTGTGTGCTTGTGAGTGTGAGTGTGTATGTGTGTGCGTGTGTATCTGTGTGTGTGTGTGCGTGTGAGTGCGTATGTGTGTGTGTCTGTGTAAGTATATCTGTGTAAGTGTGTCTGTATGTGTGTGTGTCTGTGTGTGTATGCATGTGTCTGTGTGTATGCACGTGCAAGTGTATGTGTTTGCATGCGTGTGTGTGAGCACGTGTATGTCTGAGAGAGAGAGACAGTTTGTGCGGATGGGCGGCCATCATAAGTAGCCCTCTCTCTTCACTCTTATTATTCAGGACAATGAACTGACAATGACATTACCCACAAATCCCTGCTTCCCCTGCGGGGACCGAAACAAAGGACAAACGCTGATCAATACAGCCTGTCTCATCCCCTAGGCCCTGCCCCCACACACAAACACCACCCCCCACGTGTGTGTGTGTCTCCCCACAGTGATCACAAACACAGGCACTGCTGCAGCACTATTTCAGCCAAACTCCCCCTCCCCTTCCCCTCTCAACAGGGTTCAACTCACAGTTATTGTTTCTAAGAAGAACGACCAGCCCCAGCCTTCTGGGGGGGGGGGAGGCAGAGTTGGACTAAGTGGCCACATGCTAGGCAGAGTTGGACTAAGTGGCCACATGCTAGGCAGAGTGGGGCTCAGAGGGTACATGCTAGGTGGAGTGGGGCTAAGTGGCCGCACACTAGGCAGAGGGGCGCTAAGCAGGCACGTGCTAGGCCACCATGCCATCCCGAGGGTGGCCCGGGCACATCGAGCCGCTTCACGCCGACCAAAATCAGGAGAAGCCTTGCCCATGTGGGCTAGCCAGCCTCAGACATGGCCCAGTCCGGAGCTCAGTCAGACAAGTTAGAACGTTCATTTCCAACTGAACACTGAAATTCATTTTTCACTTTCCAGTACACAACTGAAAATGAACACCACAGAACACGCCTGGTAGGACCTAAAGAACACATACCGACTCACTGGTCCTCATAAGACACATTTATACGTTTCTGGTACTGTCCAAAACAAAAAAAACAAAAAAGAAAAAAAGAAATTCCCTGGATTTCAGTTTTATCACAGAACTATCCTTCTTTCCAAGCGGCTTTTGTGTGAGTTTAGTTGGTCTGCGGCCCAGACAATCTAAACTAAGAGATCACATGACCAGAATGTTGGTGGGCTGCTGTTGTTGTTTTTTTTTTTTGCTTTGGGCTGATGGGAGGAGGAGGGAGCTGCACTCTGTCCTGGGCCACAATCGTTTTTATTGGCTCCCCCGGATGAGTGACAGAGAGGGGAATTCCACAGGGAGTAAACAAGACCTCAGCTTCCAGCATGTTAGCCTCAGCCCAGACAGAGGAACGGTATGTTTGTACACACTGAGAACATCAGAGGAATGTGTGCACAGCCCTTCAATTCATTCACATGACAGTCCCACCCCCCCACCCCCCAACCCCCACCCCCCAGCAGAATATCTCACTCCCATTTTTCAGGACTGGATGGTATAGAAACATACATTTCTGTCAGTAATTCATTGCAGTGCCAGGTAAACTACAGCAGCCATACTACACACAATATTGAGAGCGTATTAGCATTACGTATTCGGCCTAATCATTTTCACACAGTGTAATTTCAAAAGACAAAGTCTGGAAATCTACAGTCCATATATTTACATTGGCCAGCTAAACTAATTCTATTATGCACTTCTTTAAAAGCTGACATGGGCAGGTGTTAGATGTTAACAGTAATAAAGTGTCAGGATCCAGTAATGCATTATATTAATGGCTGACAACAAGCAAGCTGAAAATACATCAAGCCAACAGACACTCAATAGTCTGCCGACAACAGGCAGGGCCCTGTAGGCACTGGTCAGGGTTTTGCACCGATTTGCATTCCTCGCTTGAGGCATGCAAACAAAACCACAGTGAAGGCCGAGGACTCGCCTCGTCTGGTGTACACACAGCAAGGGAACAGACAGCGAGAGAACAGCGAAGATGATGTCCGAGTCCAAGTCCCAACGTAACCTGCAGTTTGCACTGCCGTTATATTACATTACAGGCATTTAGCAGACACTCTTATCCAGAGCAACTTTCACAACTTTTACATAGTATTTTTCTCTGCACCCTTAGCTGGATATATACTGAGTGCCTTGCTGAAGGGTACAACGGCAGTGTCCTACCTGGGAATTGAACCTGTGACCTTTAGGTTACAAGACCAGCTCCTTACCCACTATGCCACACTGCCACCAGTTATCAAACGTGGCCTTGTTGTTTTGCGATGGAGAACAAAAAGAAAACAGAAAAGGCGTATGAGGTGTTAAGCCATGGCTGCTACAACGACAAGCACAGGGTGCCTTCAGGAACGTGTGTCGCAAACTGGGGGGAGGAGAGAAGGCAGGTTTTCAAGTTTCTCCTGGACGCTCCCCACCCAGTTTTACACGTTGGAAGAGTTGGCAACTCCTCTGATACAGCGGCAGAGTTTGCATAGTACCTTCCTGTCTCTGCAGGTCCTCCTCACTCATGGGGGAGTCTTTGAGGGACAGGTTGCTGAGCAGGGCCTTGTTCTCCTCCTGCAGCTGGGCGATCTGCGTCAGCAGGTCCTGGGCCTCTCCTCTCCACACATCCTCCACCAGCTCCAGCTCCTGGACCCAACAGACCGCAGCTCAAACCAAGGGGTCAATGCACTAACAGACACATGCATGCCAAATCAATTAATTCCCATTGAATTAATTTAACCAGGATGCCCAGCTCAGCAAAAACTGCCATGGATTTCCACAGAGTCTCGGGTCCAAAAAATAGTATGAGACACTAGAACAGAATAGAATAAAGTTCAAAACAATAGAGTGTACACAATATCACACACAGTGTACACACACTCACACTCATCAACATACAGTGCCCATAATACACCTTGCAACTGATAGTAAATCTGAATTTAGCTAAACCTGTTAGCAGTTTATCTAAACTTAGTTAAACCTGTCAGCTCTCTCAATTACGAATAGATTTCACCATCAATATTTTAATGCTGTCTTTTTAAAATATATTTGAAATATAATTTTGTAATGGCTGCACTTGTAAAGAAATTAGAAAATATATTTGAATAAAATACATGACGAGTATGTCGTAAAAATTCACAAAATGAGGTAAATAAAGTATATAATATACATTTTAATATAATATGAATATAATATAGGCCTACGTATATATAGCTTTTATAACGGGTCCACGGTTTATTCTGGCTTTCAAAATTAGTCTCAACATTAGTTCCAAAATTTAAAATGAGAAAAGATATAGAGCGATAGTACCTTCTCAGGTACATAACGTGGGCCAACTTTAAAAACAATTTTAAGTATGTCGATGCAAAAATGGATCTGGTTTCAAGAACACGCGCCTGAATAGGTTTCTTTACCAACTTGTTTTTTTTAAATTAGCTTTACATTTAGTAGCTACAGTATAGCAGTGTTTTAACGACGTATTGTGATTACAGTAAAAACAGTTACGGTTTGGTTAATTCGGTAAAACATGATACAAAACACTAACAACTATAAACTAACACACATTTTGCGTTGTTGTCATGTGTCAAGTTCTGTTAAGACAGAGTTTAGATGACCACTGTGACTACAGTGTATCCGTTTGTAGTTTGTAACAGCGAACTCTGCAGAGCTCGCGCCAGGCGTGGACAATCATACATTTCGCCAAAATCTTCTTATGCATCCACTGCTGGTAGGTCCTAAAAATATAGTATGACTCAACTCATGCGCTTTTGTCGCCGCGGCTCAGTCTGGCGGATGAAATCGAACGCCCAGTTAGGAGAGGGGAGGGGGAGAATGGAACGGCTGGGATGTCTGGCATGATGGTACAGCCTAAACAGAGCGGCGCAATTTCCCTTTTACTGACAATACCGCACCTTTTTGTGTTTCTTTTCTTTTTCCAGTCGGTCCATTCGTTCCAGGCGCAGTCTGTCCAGTTCCAGCCGCAGCTCCTCGGTTTCAGGGCTGATGCTATTTCGGCTAACCAGCACCTCCAGGATTTCCAGTACCCGCACCACTTTAGGCATCAGACGTGACAACACCTCGCACCCATACTGGTCAATTATACGCTCGAACTCTTGTCCCACGACCGCGGCGATGTCGTACACGTCCATTACCGTCAAATCCGAGGCATTCTTCTCTAACGCGGTCCCGAAATCTTCCATGGCTAGCGTCCTGTCTGTGCAGTTCCTGTTCTCCTGTTATTTCCTTCGCCACAACCCGAAGTTCCTTGACTTTGCTAAGTTAAGCGCGTCGCATGAATGTAAACTCCTGCCGAGATTTCCCCCCCATTTACTCACTGCAGTGTAGAAATCACCGAGGTTACTATCAGTGACATCTGTCCGTTAACCGCAGCCATTTTGTCACTGATTTAAGATTAATTAGATAAAAACGCCGGCAGTCCCATTTGGCATCTACAGTTTTCGGTGTCCTAATCTCTGGACATATTGCAGTCAATGTACTGCGCATGTCAGAATTTCAGACGCACGGAAGAGGTCGCTGCTGTTGTCATTTAGGAGCGCAACATTTTAAAAAAACGTACACTGGAAAATCTATATTCGCATATTCCCCTGTATGCATGTCGGGACACTCAAACTAATGTACTGCAATCAAAACCAAGATTTGTCACATAAATCAATTTCCGCAAATGATCAGAAAGATGATATTGTAACCTCACACCAAAGGTCAATTGAATATATTTTTCTTCATGGTAATGAATTAGTAAAGAGTATTTCCTTTTCATTTTCGCCACAGAACAGAAATGCATTTGACTTTAGGCAGTTACCATGAGTTTAAGATTCAACTTAAGTAAAATTATTATTTAAAAAACATATCATTTAAAAATTACATTTTTGTTTATAGTATGCTTTATGAACAGTTGATTCGTATATCAGTTGTACTGAGCAAGTCTACTTTTTTTGTTGACAAAATAGTGTAACTGGAACTTAAATTTTAAACCTCTGTAGGAGCTGTCTCTTAACCTCTGTCAAGACATTCAGGAAGGCTAATTGGAGACTCTAAAATTTTCCATAGGTATGACTGTATGAGTGTGTGTGTGTGCAAATGGTGTGTGTGGGATAGATTGGTGGCCTGTCCAGGGTGCATTCCTGCCTCTCGCCAAATGCACGCTGGGATAGGCTCCAGCACCCCCCTCGAACCTGCTCAGGATAAGCGGGTATAGATAATGGATGGATGGTTGGATTGGTGTTATAAAGCAACTTAGTGATGTCAACCATGAAGCTTGTATAAACCTGTGAGCATGTAGTTTAATGTCAGCTGATGTCCAGAGCTTTAGTAATTATGAGATAGGTTTGTATTCATTCATCATTAACCTTGCCTTGCCTTTGTTTTCTCCGGTTTGCAATACTGTTCAAAAATACACAAACTGCTGCTTTCTGATGTGCGACTCTCACGTAACACTAATGTGTAATCAAAGACAGAACAAGATGATGAAGCTGTTCTGTATATAATCTCTAACAAGCACCCTATTTTAGCGATTGTTTCCGTGACTCACATGCAGATGCACACATGTTCCTACACTTCTGTTTTTATAGTTTCCTGCAATCAAGGCCACCTAAAATAGTTTCCACTCTACCTGGCAGGGCTTGTGATAGTTTGTCCTGTGGGATATGACCACAAGCCTCATCTAATGATAATATCTATTATCCCCAACAGGGGGCGACATATTCAAATGACAATCCAGTTTGGTTACTGTTTAAAATGGGCTTGTTTCTAGTTTAAAATGAATATTCTTTCCTTCAATATCACATGTTTAGCCAAGTACAAAAGCCTGAGGTTCAAAATAGCGATATTCTTTGGGAGACACTCTGGGATCAATACAAGATATGGCATAAATTATGAAAAGAGGGACACTATGCATGGTCTATTAGATTATTCAGATCTGTAATTATGAGACAGAGAAAAGTCCAGTGTGCATAAAGATTTATTGTTAATCCAAGCTTTACAATTATTACAGAAAACATAGTATCATAATCCTTACTAAAATATATTAATACATCTGATTGTATACATGAAGGTTTCATAAAGGAAAAGAACCACAGAGCAAAGCATATCTCAATTCGATTTCCCCATTTTAAAAAAATTATTCATAGTTAAAATACACCCATAGAACCACTTTAAACCTTGTTAAGAGGGCTGTTCGCATTTTAGTGAACACCTAAGGTTTTCAATTAACGCTTAGTGTGACAAGAATTACATGTAGGCCCATGTGTTTTTCCTGAACCTGTGACCTGGGAAATGATAACTGAATCATTAATGGAGCTCAGTAAGGAACTATAATGTGTTGATGGCTTAACATGCAGATTTATAAAGTCCCATATTGACCTATTGGTTAAAAATAATAATCTGGGGGGAAAAAAGCACCAATAATATAAGAGGAACTGCAGGGTTCACAGAACTCAGAGGCTAGGGAATCAGTAACTGATGAGCACCTGGTCTAATACTAAGCTAAAGGACAAGTAAAGAAGCCTTACTCTGGACTGTCATGGAGAGTGTTCTCCAATGGTCTGCAAGGTCAAACAGCAGATCATCATGGGTAATGTATTTCAATAACCCCAGGTTTTTTTTTAGGCAACGCAACAAAAACATTAGGGTCACATTCACTTCCCAGCTCTGCCTTACACAGAGGATCACAGCTGACGTTCAGCAGCAGAATGTGGTTGTGATATATTTCAAAATATGAGTGATTGTGATAAAGGCAAAAGTTGATTACAAAAAAAGTCATTTCAACTGAAAAGCCAGGTTTCATTAACGACTGTGAGAAATTTTAAAACTAAGTGTTTCCTCAGAAATCACGTCCTGCTCTTCACTGGCCGGACACAAGTGATCTGTGTGCTTTGCTACCTAATTTTGTGCTTGTGCATCAAACCTGAAAGAAACTACTAAAGAAAAAACAAAACCCAATCCATTGAAAAGAAAACTAGACTGAAATTCTGGATAATAGATGTTACTTCAGTTATTAGTGTATTTTTGTGCCTATGCAAACTGCAGCACTGCTTTAAAGACTGGAAAGATTTAGGACTTTTAAGATTTTAAAGATTTAAGGCTTATAAGATTGGAAAGATTAATGACTTTTAAGATTTACAAAGATTGCTCTAAAACCCTGTTAAATGTGTGCCCTTATACCGATGATCTACATTAAATGGCAAATGCACTAGAAAACACAAAGCATTTACACAAAGCATTTTTAGCAAAAGACTGAAGAAAACTGGACTGAAATAAGAGTTGCATATTCTGATGTGTATTCCACAGGTTACTAAATATCTGTTTACAGATATGATTCATATATGTTGCAATGTCTACAGGATAAAAACATAAAAAAGAAAATATAGGTCATCAGTTTTTCCCTCCCAGACACTCCTTGTACAAGACTGCATTCTATATTCTGATCAAAATATTTCCATATGCTAATGTACAGTGCAGACACAAAATATCGACAAAAAAAGAGGCACCATCGCCAAGTTAAAAATACAAGTTTTCTTCAACCTCTAAAAGCACTACATTAAAAAGTATTTTCTTATGCGAGCAGCAGAAGATCTTTACAATGGCCACTTGAGCTCAGCATTTTCCCTGAATATATTCTACACCTGCTTGTGCAAATAATCCTGCAGAGCTTTGTGCAACCCCAATGCAAGCTGCAGGCAGTTGGATAAGGCGGAGAGAGAGAGAGAGAGAGAGACACGTTATTGTTCTTTCAGAAACAAGGCAGAGCAGAACTCAAAGCTATTTTCAGGTTTGTCAGTAGGAGTGAAGTGGGGGGGAGGTGGAGGTGGGTGGTCAGGTGGTTGTAGGGTGGGGGGCAGTAGACGCAGTCCTGGTGTAGAACGAGGGCAGCCATGATGACAGAGCAAAGGAAGAGAGGATGCTGGGATATGCTGGCAATGGGGGTGATGGGACTGGGGGGTGCCACACAAACGGGGGAGGGACATCCTGTCTCTTTTGGATCTGCGCAGTCGTCAGGCCAGTGGAGGTAGTCGCCTTCAGCTGCTGCCTAACTTGAACTGTAATTCAAAAAAGGGAAGGGAAGGCCAGGGGGGTCAGAGAGAAGGAGAGAGACATGATGGATAAACCTGGATTATTTTCACAGAAAGGTCTCAGCTTGAGGATTTGACAGTGGGGGTTGGGTGGAGGCTTGGCAGTGGGAGGGGCTTAGAACTGGGAGGAGCATTTAAGTTGAACAGTTGGAGGAGCTTAGCAGTGGGAGGGCCTTTTGAGTTTAACAGTAGGAGGAGCATTTAAGTTTAACAGTAGGAGGAGCTTAGCAGCGAGAGAAGCATTTTGGTTTAACAGTGGCAGGAGTTTAACAACGAGTACTGGGTATAACAATACGAGGAGCAGCAAGGTACTGGACATTTGATAGAATTCTCCCCATGTTTTATGTTACTGAGATAAACTAACAGCTAAAAACCCATAAAATACAATTAAACACTGCAAATAGCTGAATATGACTGAATATGACTATGACTGTGCTAAAACTGCTGTGTCAGTCATATGGGGTTCTGACGATGACTGTGCCCAACCGGGCGACATAGCTCAGGAGGTAAGACCGATTGTCTGGCAGTCGGAGGGTTGCCGGTTCAAACCCCGTCGTGGGCGTGTCGAAGTGTCCTTGAGCAAGACACCTAACCCCTAACCCCTAACTGCTCTGGTGAATGAGAGGCATCAATTGTAAAGCGCTTTGGATAAAAGCACTATATAAATGCAGTCCATATACCATTTACCATCTCTCCTGTGCCAGTCATACAGGGTTCTGACGATGACTGTGCTAAAGCTGATCTCTCCTGTGTCAGTCATACAGTGTTCTGATGATGACTGTGCTAAAGCTGATCTCTCCTGTGTCAGTCTTACCGGGTTCTGATGATGACTGTGCTAAAGCTGATCTCTCCTGTGTCAGTCATACAGTGTTCTGATGATGACTGTGCTAAAGCTCATCTCTCCTGTGCCAGTCATACAGTGTTCTGATGATGACTGTGCTAAAGCTCGTCTCTCCTGTGCCAGTCATACAGTGTTCTGATGATGACTGTGCTAAAGCTCATCTCTCCTGTGCCAGTCATACAGTGTTCTGATGATGACTGTGCTAAAGCTCATCTCTCCTGTGTCAGTCATACAGTGTTCTGATGATGACTGTGCTAAAGCTCATCTCTCCTGTGCCAGTCATACAGTGTTCTGATGATGACTGTGCTAAAGCTCATCTCTCCTGTGCCAGTCATACAGTGTTCTGATGATGACTGTGCTAAAGCTCATCTCTCCTGTGCCAGTCATACAGTGTTCTGATGATGACTGTGCTAAAGCTCATCTCTCCTGTGTCAGTCATACAGTGTTCTGATGATGACTGTGCTAAAGCTCATCTCTCCTGTGCCAGTCATACAGTGTTCTGATGATGACTGTGCCCAACCTGATCTCTCCTGTGTCAGTCATACAGTGTTCTGATGATGACTGTGCCCAACCTGATCTCTCCTGTGTCAGTCATACAGTGTTCTGATGATGACTGTGCTAAAGCTCGTCTCTCCTGTGCCCGTCATACAGTGTTCTGATGATGACTGTGCTAAAGCTCATCTCTCCTGTGTCAGTCATACAGTGTTCTGATGATGACTGTGCTAAAGCTCATCTCTCCTGTGCCAGTCATACAGTGTTCTGATGATGACTGTGCTAAAGCTCATCTCTCCTGTGCCAGTCATACAGTGTTCTGATGACTGTGCTAAAGCTCATCTCTCCTATGCCAGTCATACAGTGTTCTGATGATGACTGTGCTAAAGCTCATCTCTCCTGTGTCAGTCATACAGTGTTCTGATGATGACTGTGCTAAAGCTCATCTCTCCTGTGCCAGTCATACAGTGTTCTGACGATGACTGTGCTAAAGCTCGTCTCTCCTGTGCCAGTCATACAGTGTTCTGATGATGACTGTGCTAAAGCTCATCTCTCCTGTGCCAGTCATACAGTGTTCTGATGATGACTGTGCCCAACCTGATCTCTCCTGTGTCAGTCATACAGTGTTCTGATGATGACTGTGCTAAAGCTCATCTCTCCTGTGCCAGTCATACAGTGTTCTGATGATGACTGTGCTAAAGCTCATCTCTCCTGTGTCAGTCATACAGTGTTCTGATGATGACTGTGCTAAAGCTCATCTCTCCTGTGCCAGTCATACAGGGTTCTGATGATGACTGTGCCCAAGCTCATCTCTCCTGTGTCAGTCATACAGTGTTCTGATGATGACTGTGCTAAAGCTCATCTCTCCTGTGTCAGTCATACAGTGTTCTGATGATGACTATGCTAAAGCTCATCTCTCCTGTGCCAGTCATACAGTGTTCTGATGATGACTGTGCTAAAGCTCATCTCTCCTGTGCCAGTCATACAGTGTTCTGACGATGACTGTGCCAGAGCAGATCTCTCCCGTGTCCGTCATACAGTGTTCTGATGATGACTGTGCTAAAGCTCATCTCTCCTGTGTCAGTCATACAGTGTTCTGATGACTGTGCTAAAGCTCATCTCTCCTGTGTCAGTCATACAGTGTTCTGATGATGACTGTGCTAAAGCTCATCTCTCCCGTGTCCGTCTTACCGGGTTCTTTGCTAGCAGGCTTGGTTTCTGTGGCAGCGTTGGTTTTTTAAAGACGGAAGGCTTGGCCGGTTTGGGGGAGGAAGGAGCCGGGGTGGCGAATCCGTTGCCGTCGGTTTCCTGATCCGCGGGAACGCCGGCCAGGTCGTAGTGCTTCCTCCTGAGCTCCCCGAGCCGAACGCGCTCGTTCTCCAGGTCAGACTCCAGCTCCAGCACCCGCACCTGCACAGAGAGAGGGAGAGAGGCTGCCAAAGCAATCTCAACACATACAAACATATGTACATACATTCACACCCACACACAGACACCGACAGGCATACACACACACACACACACACACTGACACTGACACACACATACACACAGAAAGCTAAGCTCACTGACCTGTGACTCAATCTCCTCTTTCTTCAGCTTCATCAGGGACATTCCGGAAAAGTCCATGGTGTCTGCAGAGCAAGGAAAGAAGCAAGTGAGGCCTTCAGTTTCTCCTCGGCCAGTGGTAAGGCCCGAGCGCTGGAGGTGGGGGCCAGTGGCTGGAGGCAGGCGGATGGGGGGAGAGGGTGGCAGAGAGGTGGACATGGGAGCAGGCAGGTGGGCAAGGGTGGTAGGAGACAGGTTTGGGGGCCGGGGGGTAGGAGGCAGTGGTGGGTAGGAGGCAGTGGTTGGGGGCCAGAGGGTGGGGTAGGAGGCAGGTTTGGGGCCAGGCGTGGGGTAGAGGAGGGTTGGGGGCCAGGGGTGGGGTAGGAGGCAGTGGTTGGGGGCCAGGCGGTGGGGTAGGAGGCAGGGGTTGGGGGCCAGGGGTGGGGGTAGGAGGCAGGGTTGGGGGCCAGGGGTGGGGTAGGAGACAGGGGTTGGGGCCAGGCGGTGGGGGTAGGAGGCAGGGTTTGGGGGCCAGGCGGTGGGGGTAGGAGGCAGGGGTTGGGGGCCAGGCGGTGGGGGTAGGAGGCAGGGGTTGGGGGCCAGGGGGTGGGGGTAGGAGGCAGGGGTTTGGGGTAAGAGGGCTCTCTTTTCCACATCATTCAAAGGCTGCCGCGCCCTCACCTTTCTCCTCAACCTGGTCCTGCCCGGTCCTGGTGGAGGCCACCACGTTGGCAGCCATCTCGTTAACACGACGGGAGGCCTGCTGCAGGGTCACCAGCCTCGTACTGCTGCGGTCGGCCTTCACCTGGAGGGAGGGAGAGGGGGAGGGAGAGGGAGGGAGGAGGGGAGAGGGAAGGAGAGGGAGGAGAGGAAGGGGAGAGGGAGGAGAGGGGGAGGGGAGAGGGAGAGGGTGAGAGGGAAGGAGAGGGGGGGAGAAAGGGAGAGAGAGAGAGAGAGAGGGGGGAGAGAGATTAGGGGGGAGGAGGAGAGAGGGACGAGAGGGGGAGAGAGATGGGCAGTGAGAGAGGGGGGACAGAAGACAATAGAGTGTAAATACACCATCAGACCTCTATACAGAGTGTACAGACAGCAGTGTGCTACAGTGGTTAGGAAGCTGTGCTTGCAGCGCCAAGGTTGTAACCTTAATTCCCAGGGGGGACATAAATGTTCAATCCTTGAACAAGGTACTTAACCCGCATTGCTTCTATAACTATCCCATTGTATAAAAGGATTGTGAGTGTGCAAGTTGCACACCTGGAGTATCCGCTAAATGCTTAAAGAAAGAAAGACAAAGAGGAGAGGATGCTGGTGTTCCCCTGACCAAAATGTCTCCAATCTTTGTTTTTAAATTTTTATTTTTCCCCCAAATTTTATTAAGGCACTAGTTATTATCTTCACATAACTGATACACGTTTTCTCAATCAGCATTCAACAGTTTGGACTGTTTGGGAAATGAAACTTCTAGGGCTAGTGGGGATAAATCAGTAGAAACAGGTATGACTTGGGCTGAGGATGGGGATGGGGGTGGAAGGTGGGGCCTCTGTTGACATGGCGACCGGAGTAAAGATGGTTACCTTGGAGGCGGCGACCAGCTGAGCGGTGCTGGCGGCGATCTCGTGGGAGCAGACGATCAGCTCCTCGTACTTCCCGGTGTGCAGGACCACCTTATCGGCCGACTCGCTAGGAGGGGGGCAACGGAGAAGGGTCACAGGCGCCACTTGGGGTTTCGCTAACTTTACATTTTGCACATTCAGCTCATAGATTTCCCATCCAGAGCAACTTATACTGCTCACATTTTTTATGTACAATCTATTTATGCTGCAGCTTCGGAGTTAAACGTCCCGTTCCCTAACCACTGTTTTACACTGATACCCATCTTTATTACATGAAAAAACAAGCTTATTTTTGCTACACCCACAGCTAGTAATTTACAAGAAGTATTTTATCCAATTTCAGAAACCAAGGCATTTTGAAGAGTTGTGCCTATAATACCTATAAGAAGTTGGACCAATGAAAATGAATTATATTTAAGCAATTAATCGGGCAAAGTCACAACGTAAGTTGAGGGTAACTAATGAAGCCCTGTCCGTCCGTCCATCTGTCTGTCCCTCTGTCTGTCCAGACTTACACCATCTGAGTGGCCCCCCATCCCACAGCCTTGGAGGCGGAGATCAGCCCCTCGGTCCAGCGAGAGTTCCTGGCGTAGAACTCCTTAATGGAGGCCGCACCCTGTGAAGAGAACGGGTGAGTCAGTACCACACACACAAGCCAGCGTAGCGCCAAGATCAGCTAGCATAGGGCTGGGATTAGCCAGCATAATGCCATGATCAGCCAGCGTAGCGCCGAGATCAGCCATCTTAAAGCCGAGATCAGTCAGCGTAGCAAAGCATAGTGGGGCCTAACTGCTCCATATGGCTCATCTGAGCCCAGTTCTGCTGGTCAGTGTGTTCCGCCACAGTCACTACTCACCCGTCCACCCTCCACAATCTCCTTCTGCAGGTCCTTGGAAGCAATCACCAGCAGGTGGATAGCCTATGAGCCAAGGGAGAGGCACACTGTTACAGAGCAAAGAACTGGCAGCAGATGATGCCAGTGACCTCATCATCTCACTCAACAGAAGTGGCCACTGAATTATCACCACACTCAAACAGGAAGTGGCCACTGACCCCATCATCACACCCAACAGGAAGTGGGCACTGAACCAAATCTTACACCACAAATCAAAGTGGCAGTTATCTCACCTTCATGAGGTCAGTGCAGGAGTAGAGGATTCTGGAGGGAAACAAGCAGACAAACGCAGTGAAACACAGAAAAGCACAAGAAACCATAGAGACAGAATTCAAGCGGGGGAAAAAAATCACACCTGCACCGTAAATGCACGTGTTGCACAACATGTTCTTCATTTATGCTGAGATTATTATTTTCTTTTTACAAATAATACAGCTCTGAAGCCTGGGAAGGCATTCATATCGCATTTCAGAGTAGGTGTGCTGATCTAGGATCAGATGTCCACTGGCCATAACCAAACCTTATCCATTATGAGCCAAACTACAGCACTGTTCCTAGATCAGCACTATAAATGTGTTACGAACATGGGTCCAGGTGTTTTTTTAATTTTTTAAAATTCTTTATAATGGCGTGCTCTACCACTAAGAACTGTAGTTTCTGAAAATCTTATGGTATTTATGATATCCTGCTTACAAAGTCAAGTGCACTCATGTAACCAGACCTGGGTCAAATACTATTTGCTTTGGATTCAAATACTTTTCTGTGCTCTTGCCTGATGTAAATGAGCCTGCGAATATGACCAGAAGGCGAGGTTTTTATGTTTTGAGAGTATTTGATTGGTTCCAATACACCAGACAAGATCAGTAAAGTGTAGAAAAGAATTTGAATCCAAAACAAATACGTATTTGACCCAGGTCTGCATGTAACGATACTGTACAGGCCCACAGCCACCTGATATCTCTCTAACAGAATCAGCAGTTTCCTCATACAAAGGTAGAAGACTACATTATAAATGATCTAGTGGAACGACACAACTGATAATGAAAGCTGCAATCACGAGGGTCAGATGATGCTTTGGCTCTGCACTCCTGATTGATTTCTCCCATTTTTATTCTTTCAAAACCATAACACAGTGTGTTAGTGCTGCCAGTGAGATGCATTAGCCTGAATAAATGCTGAGAATGCACACCATTCATGGAAGCCAAATTACACTCTGATTTATGTAAAGCAAAAGACAGACTGACTCAGTACTGCATTTGTGAACAGGAACACAGGTATTGTAACAGAGACATTTAAAAATATTTTTACACTCGACTTCTGAATATCGACCTCCTCGAGAGACCATGATCAGTGAAAAAGTTCTAAGATAATCTCAACCTGACTAGTCACCTCAACACCTTCCTGGCTACTGTACACACCTAGAAGCAATTCTGACCTCCTCGGGATCGACTATTTGTTTAAATGGTTATCGACTGATTGCTTGACCAAAGAAACTTCCGAACCAATCGTCTAGTTAGCAATGATGGCTAATTAGCATAGCATTCCAGCCATTGGTCCTCAGTGTGCTGCTCACCTCTCATTGACCTCCAGTTTGACCCCACTGGTGTCCCTCCTGGCTTGGTTCATCATTTCCTGTTGGTAAAACAAACATACATGTAAACATAAAGGATACGGGATTACGGAGAAACCACATACATGTATAAGCTCAAGAAGAAGAAGAATGTAAAAAGAAGCTAACATGCAACAATGATGAGAACAGGCCATGCAGGTAACCAGGGCATCTATTTGACTTACAATAAAGCCATACAACCAACAACAAAGGCAAAGAGCTAATGATTATATGCCAAAAACAATTTAATAAAGTCTATATTTTAATTCAAGGAGATCATGACCATTGTTGAATATATTATAGGCATGAATGTACTGTAATTATGCAAAACGTTCATGGAACGTTCATGTTGTATAAACCCTGTATCTCTCAGGACAGCTGTGTCCATTGCTACTGGAGAAGAGGCATAGGGCTCCTGTTTCAGCCCAGCACTAAAACACCTAAATGAACCCATCAGCTGATCTGTGCCTGTAATTACAGGCGGGGGAAACAAGCTCTTACATCGATTCTCCGCACGGCCTCCTCGATGGCCGCCGATGTGGCCGCCATCTCCTTGTCCACCATGTCTCCCAGCTCGTCCTGCCGGATGTCCGACCCCTTGGGCCTGAGGTCCTGTGTGGGGGACGGAGACCTGTCAGTCATGGCCGTTGTCATGGCAACCAAGGAACCCTCTACTCTTCCCACTGGAATCTTTTTTAGAGCTGTGTGAGTCTGCCAACACTGCATTTGCTGTACGACCCCCACCCCCAACCCCCGCTGCCGCCACCCTCATCAATGTTAGTTTACTTTCACTATAAAAATTCTACCTGACCCTGATGCATTTAGCTAATATTTTCTTTACATCATCGACATTGTGCACGTGCTGGTTCGGACAGCGTGTCACTAATGATGGCTTCACCTCTCTCTGACGCTGACATATGCATCTACTGTATCACTGCTTAAAGACAGCGCGGATCACAGCTTTCTCACTGGTTGTCACGAGGACCACAGATCACCTGCAGCTCACCTGACACCACCACCTGAGATCACGTGAGGTCACCTGACACCACCACCTAAGATCACGTGCGGTCACCTGACACCACCTGAGATCACGTGAGGTCACCTGTCGCCACCTGAGGTCACACGGGGTCACCCGAGATCACCTCTGCTACATACAAACCCCAGCCTCTCTCTTTTTTTGGACGGTAAAGACGTGCGAAAGCCACCTTAGGAGAGCGGAGACCCTTGGCACGGGGGACCCTCACCTGGGCCAGCTGCAGGATCTTCTGGATGATGGTGCGGGTGGCAGCCGGGCTGGCCCTTTGCAGGGAGGGCTTGGACTTCAGCTCCTGCAGGAACTGCAGCGATTCCGTGCCACAGCCTCTGCAGTTATCCGTCAGGCCTGGAAGAGGAGGAGGATCGGGAGGAGGAAGAGGAGGAGGGGAGGAGGAGCAGGGATATTTATTTTTAAGGGCATACATGGATATTTCTGACATAGTGTGGCTTTAAGTGCTAAATCAGCCTTTAATAGATAAGAAGTCTAATTAGGAGCAATTAGTATCTAATTAAGAACAAGTAGAGCTTGTTACTATGGTTGGAACGAAAAGCAGCGTACACAGTCCCCAGCATCCCCAGGATCAGGGCTGAGAAACACAGCTTTAGAAGCAGAGAGGGTGGAAGGAGCGCAGGAGTTCAGTATCTGGTACGCCTATAGAATATATGAGGAGAAAAGCTGCTTTATGCTAGACAGAGTGGCTGGCACAGCATCAAGCTGCTGCCCCAGGGGCTGCTGGGAGATCAGCAGGAGTGTGTGCGGAGTTAGCGTTGGCGGGGGCACTCACGGTCGGCGTGGTCGGTGGGTGCCATGTGGGCGGTGGCGCTGCCGTTGACGATGGTGTCAGCGGCCAGATGGGAGAACTGGGTAATGGCCCGCAGGAGCCCACTGGCGTCTAGGGGCGAGACAGGAAGTGAGCGCGGGGGGGGGGGAATCACATCCTGTCACACGCCATCACTTACCGTCGCTCACCAACACCACACCACCACAGGCCACCACCAGGGGTCACAGAACCTCTAAATCATTGGGGTCCAAAATGTACAGGCCCAATGCCCACTTACTGACCAAACTGATTTTCTGTGGCCCCATCTGTGTTTCTGTAACCGGACATGAACTCAAGAATGAACCGAATGTGTCTTTATAGCATGTGCCCACATAACTGCACGTATTCAGTAACTTGTGCAGTGCAGGTAATATCTTGGGTTTGGGGTTTAGGGTGTTTAGGGAATGTGGAGTGGAGTGTGTAGGGTTTAGGGTATGTAGGTGGCAGACAGTGTTTGGAGTGTAGGGTGTAGGGTTTAGGGTATGTAGGTGGCAGACAGTGTTTGGAGTGTAGGGTTTAGGGCAGTAAACTGAGGATAGTCAGCAAACCTTTCATGTTCCTTAGGTAGTCATTATGGCCTTGCTTCACCTTGTCGATAGAGCCAAGAGCAGCTTCTGCCCTGCTTACAAGGTAATCTAGAGAGAGAGAAAGAGATAAAGAAAAAGAGAGAGAAAGAAAGAGAGAAAGGGAACAAGAAGGCAGATTAAATTGTGGCAGCAAATAAAACAGCTCAAACATCCTGGATTACCCAGCCTTCTGTTCACACACCACAAAGAAACTTCTGGAACAGAACCTGGATTACCCACCTTCCTGCTCACACACCACAAAGAAACTTCTGGAACAGAACCTGGATTACCCAGTTTTCTGCTCACACACCACAAAGAAACTTCTGGAACAGTGACGTGACTGGAACTGAGCGGTGCCGGAGGTGAGAGAAGGGCTGAGATGGGCGGGGTTACCTGGAGAGCTGGTGCAGCGCAGGTGTAGGGGGTCGTCCAGTTTGGCCACCGCGTCCTGGATGATGTTCTCTGCCTCGGTCACAGTGCCCTGCAGCAGGAAGAACTGGTCCTCCAGGAGCTGCTGCTCCAGCTGCTCCTCCCGGCTCAGCTGCGCAGACAAACATACAAAAACCTGATCAGGTGCGCATACACATCCACACACACACACATCTCATCAGCTGAGCAGACACACATACACACACGCATCTCATCATTATGACTGTCTGTGCGTCTGGCTCCAACCCAGACTTTATAGAACTTAGTCTACTGGGAAATATGAAACAAGCAAGAAAAGACAGCACTGAGGGGGGAAGAAAAAGAGAGAGAGAATTAAAGAGAGACAGAGAGAGGGAATGAGAGAGGGGGAAAGAGCAAGAGACAGCGAGAGAGCTTCATTGACAGGGTCTATATGTGACAGTGTTGTGCTGTCTGTCAAACATGCAAACTTTTTTTCCCCAGTGGTAATAAATGATGTTTGTAAGACACTGATATCATATCTGCTAAACTATGATGTTATGCTTGTAAGACAGTGATGTCAAATTTATGAGACTGTGATAACATGCTTGTAAGAATAGTGATGTCAAATCTATGGGACTGTGACATCATGCTTGTAAGAATAGTGATGTCAAATCTATGGGAGCATGACATCATGTTTGTAAGAATAGTTATGTCAAATCTATGGGACTGTGACATCATGCTTGTAAGAATAGTGATGTCAAATCTATGGGAGCATGACATCATGTTTGTAAGAATAGTTATGTCAAATCTATGGGACCATGACATCATGTTTGGAAGAATAGTGATGTCAAATCTATGAGATTGTGACATCATGTTTGTAAGAATAGTGATGTCAAATCTATGGGACCATGACATCATGTTTGGAAGAACAGTGATGTCAAATCTATGGGACCGTGACATCATGTTTGCAAGAATAGTGATGTTAAATCTATGAGACTGTGACATCATGTTTATGAGACGGCGCTGTAGACGGGCCCCTCACCTTGTCCTTCAGCTTGCTCTGCAGCTCGTCCATCTCTCTGGCGCTCCTCTCTCTCTCCTGCTGCAGGGATGACTGCTGCAGCTGCGCAGTCTGGCGCAGGGCAGAAAGCTCCGCCTCCTTCTCATTCGCGGCACGCAACAGCGCCTCCTTCTGGCCCTGCAGCCCCAGCAATTCGCTATTCAGCTTCTCCCCCGACTGTAACACATAGGCGCATGCACACACACACACACACGCACATGCACACGTACAGAGTTCACATTAAAGCAGTAGGTTCTGCAGCGTATCAAATATAACGCAAATTTCAACAAATCAAGTGAAGTAATAATTCTATGTCTGGTACTTCTTTTGGAAATTTCAAGGACCTTTTTATTAATGCAATCTTAATGGGGCGACATAGCTCAGGAGGTAAGACCGATTATCTGGCAGTCGGAGGGTTGCCGGTTCAAACCCCGCCCTGGGCATGTTGAAGTGTCCTTGAGCAAGACACCTAACCCCTAACCCCTAACTGCTCTGGTGAATGAGAGGCATCAATTGTAAAGCGCTTTGGATAAAAGCACTATATAAATGCAGTCCATTTACCATTTACCAATCTCTCTGATACAAACAGTGACACAGGACTGTGGCCTGCACCCACACACACAGATACACAAGGCCTTATATCGCGATCAAAAAAGGAGCGGTCACAGCTGTACCGTCCCATTACATCACCCATCCGTGGTACAAACACGACTTGAGCCGCAGGGGCTTCGCCAACGAGCTCGCTTTAAAAAACCACCGACGCCACGAGGTCCGCCATTTCACCGCCCGACTGAACAGGCACACAGCCGAAAGGCTGCACTGGTATCCCACACATGTAGGAAAAGCTGCCGTGTGGTGAGCGTCCCGGCACAAAATGGCGACCGTGCATCACCCAGGTGGGTGACTACACATTGGTGGTGGACAAGGTGAGTTTACCCCTGATCACTGTAAAGCACTTTGAGCATCAGGAAATATATTTCCATGTATCTCTTGAATTGTGGGCGGCAGTGTAGTACAATAGGAACTGGGATTGTAACCTAAAGGTGATCGGTTCAATTCCTGGGTTGGACACTGCTATCGTACCCTTGAGCAAGGTACTTGCTTCAGTGTATATCCAGCTCTATAAATGGATGCTATATAAAATAAATATATAAATGATTAAATAAGTTGTGTAAGTTGCTCTGTCTGCTAAATGCCTGTAATGCATTTAGTGTCTGCTAAATTATCCTGCGTAAAGGGCTGGTATCAGAGAACTGGATAAACACCGGCTTTAGGCATCCAAAGTGGTGGAGAGGATGCTGCCCATCGCATCTGGTGCCAGCGCTGGCGAACTGCTAATTCTCCTGCACAACCGCGCGCCCACACAGGGAAGAGATCCCTTCCACAGAGAAATCGTGTGGCACACAGCCTCACAAAATATGCACAGACCCGACCGCAACGCACCGGCTCACGCGCTGGAAATCAAAACGGCCCCTTCATGAGCACGATGTGCGAGGAGGACCCGCAATCATGGAGCCATCGCTGCTTAAACGGAATGTGAGAAAAGCACAGCGTGTCTCTCCAACACCTTCTAGACCGTCCAACATCATCAAACATCGCCTACGGAGGTTTTCGGACAGTTTGTTTAGCCGTGCTGTGGAAAGAGCGAGCGGTCTGCTCTGAAAGCCTTAGCATTACAGGAGCATTAGTGAGATGTATTCTCTATAGGCTGTACTTTACTTTAACCCTACTCCAGTGGGAGAGCAAGAATACCATTACAGGTGCAGCGAAGGTTGCTCCCACTCATGACATTAATGATCTAACATCCCAAAGGCACTGTGAGATGTGGTATATGCCCTTTTCAATATCAGGATAGCTGCATTTAAATTCATTATGTGAGCTGTCAATCATTGACTTACCTCACCCAATCAAAATGTTTTTGCTGTCTACCGCAAAACACAATGATTGGTTGGAAACTGTGAGTCACTGATAGCACTCGGTGGCTCCCCCACTTCCGGCCGATTCCCCGCTCTTTGTGACTTTGGGAGGGGGGGGGGGGTGGAGGTAGGTTGGGGGTGGCGGGAGGCCAGGACTAACAAACCTGCTCATTGGTCTGCAGGGAGGTCTGTGTCCGCAGAAGCTCCACCCTCTTCTCCTCCAGCTCCCGCCTCAGCTTGTCCATTTCAAACTTCTGCTCTTCCAGCTGCGCAGGGAGAAAGCAGAGAATCACTGCACATTAAGCAAGACCTTCCTCTTCCTCATCTCAAAACACACCCCCACACTCTGGCTGTCCACTCGAGTGAAGCAGGCGCCAGCTTGTGTGGGAGAGGGACTGCAACAGAATATAAAATAAAATAAAATACAATAAAACTGTAACACTTCACCTGAACTTGTTGACATAAAACATAACACTGTCATACACATGACATAACAGCTATCATAAGATAGCATAACATTTGATCTCAGTTCATGTCAAATACTTTTATCGGTAAGTGTTATGATGGTAACCTATGTTGTAACATTAACCAATAAAAGTGATGAAAGTTTGACATCATTTGACATAAACTGACATCATCTGTTATGCCATCTTATGACAGCTGTTATAACACATGTAAGACAGTGTTATGTCAGCCTTGTGTCAAAGGGTTCATGTAGTGTTATCAATAACATAAAATTCAATGTTTGTAATTCCCCCCCCCCCCGCTCCCCCCCCTCTTCAGGCAGCGTTTGGAGAGCAGAAGAGGAGGAGGACAGGCGGGTCAGTGGGGGGGGGGGGGTACCTTTATGTCGGCATCCTGCTTGATGCGGTCGACCTCGAAGGCCAGCTGCTGCTTGGTCCGGGCGACTTCCTCCTGCGTCTGCTGGCTGACCGTCAGCATCTTCACTGTGTCGGCACTCTGACCACGAAGCGAACGCACACTTAGTTTCAGCAGAACGAGTCAAAAACGTTCACAAACGTCAAACTGAATTCATTGAGTTCGGGTCAGGCCACTTTTTTCCTGAATTTGAGGGAAGTGAAGTGAAGTTTTGGCGCCCGACCCGACCGTGCAGGAGAGTTACAGAGCGCGACAGAAGTGACGGAACGTGACGGAGGTGACGGAGAGGGCGTGAAGCTGGGATGGGCCCGGTAGTGGTTACCTTACGGAGCAGCTCGGCGTGGTTGGAGACTAGCTCAGCATGCTTCTCCTTCAGCTTGGTGTAGCGTAGTTCAGAGTCCTGAGCCCTCCCTGCAGATGAGCGGGGGGGGGGAGGGGTGGTCAGCTGATCTCTACTGAAGGTGTTTCACTCGCTTCTGTTATCTTACCTCTCTAGTATACACACCACACTGCTGCGCTACGCTAAATCATGCGCAAATGCAAACACACCTGTTTACACAGCAAACCAGGCTTAGGCCTATGCAACATGCAGCACGACATCAGACCCATTTGCTACTTAAAACACTACATACCTACTCCTTTCTACCTTCTCCACCTGTTGTGGCACTGAATGTTTTAGTGTAATGCACTGACTGCTACTATTGACTGTTTTATTGATAACTTGGCTTGGTCTTGGCGCCTGGCCTGAACTTTTGTTCAGCACTTTTGTAAGTCACTCTAGATAACAGCGTCTGCTAAATGTAAATACAAGTGTCTGAGCAACAGAGCTGTAGCTGTGGTTTGAGTGAGTGAGAAAGGGTCAGTGTGAGATCTGGAGAGAACTGGTGTCTAGGCCACTGTCAGTATCCATGTGAGAGTCAGCTGGTGTTAGCTGGTCTCTATGAGTCAGTCTCAGTGCCTGTGTATGCAAGTCAGTGTTTGTGAGGTGGTCCCAGCGGGTCAGTCTAAGCATTTACGGGGTGGTCCCAGTGTATCAGTCTAACGGTTTGTGGGGCAGTCTCAGTGGGTCAGTCACAGTGTTTGTGGAGTGGTCTAAGAGGGTCAGTCAGTGTGTTAGTTGCTGGGTCAGTCTCAGTGGATACGTCTGAGTGGCTGTATGGTGGTCTCAGTGGATAAGTCTCAGTGGCTGTATGGTGGTCTCAGTGGATAAGTCTCAGTGGCTGTATGGTGGTCGCAGTGGATAAGTCTCAGTGGCTGTATGGTGGTCTCAGTGTATAAGTCTCAGTGGCTGTGGGTCAGTCTCAGTGGATAAGTCTCAGTGGCTGTATGGTGGTCTCAGTGGATAAGTCTCAGTGGCTGTATGGTGGTCTCAGTGGATAAGTCTCAGTGGCTGTATGGTGGTCGCAGTGGATAAGTCTCAGTGGCTGTATGGTGGTCGCAGTGGATAAGTCTCAGTGGCTGTGGGTCAGTCTCAGTGGATAAGTTTCAGTGGCTGTGGGTCAGTCTCAGTGGATAAGTCTCAGTGGCTGTGGGTCAGTCTCAGCGGGTCAGGCTCAGTGGCTGTACGGTGGTCTCACTGGATAAGTCTCAGTGGCTGTGGGTCAGTCTCAGTGGCTAAGTCTCAGTGGCTGTATGGTAGTCTCAGTGGCTGTGGGTCAGTCTCAGTGGTTCAGGCTCAGTGGCTGTACGGTCAGGCAGGCACACTCACTCTCTGCCTCCATGAAGGAGAACTGTGCGTTCTCATTCTCAGCGCTGTGCCTCCTTAGGGTCTCCAGTTCCATGCGCAGCTGCTCATTCTCCACCAGGGTGCGCTGTTTCTGTGCCCGCTGCTCCTCTAGCTCTGCCTCCAGGCTGTTGATCTGGGACTTCAGCTGTGTGATGTAGCGCTGGGCCTGGAATGAAGGGGACAATAGGTGGTCAAAGATGTTTCTCTGTCTCACTCTCTCTCCCACACACACACACACACATGCACACAGAAACATGGGCACAAATGCACATTCACAGATAAGCACAAACACACACATACATACACATCAGCACTTCAACAGCATTCAGCAATGCATGTCTGCTCTGCGGGTTACGGCAACAAGTTGGCAAACATTGTACAAACATAACAGTTAGAAAAGAAAAAAAAATGCTGTTTCTCTCTACCTCGCCTTTGATCCTCTCCAACTCCGCCTTCAGAAGTTCAATCTCCTGCTTCAGGCTCTCTATCTGCAAGTCCCTGTGAATGAGAAACACTCAGCCACGGCAGTGATGTCACAGTACCATTTGGAATGAAAAAAACACTCAACCGCAGCAGTTATGTCACAGTACCCCAGTTTGGAATAAAAAAGTCAACCACATCAGTGATGTCACAATATCCCAGTTCGAAATGAAAAACAGTCAACCACATCAGTGATGTCACAGTACCCCAGTTTGAAATGAAAAAAGTCAACCACATCAATGATATCACAGTACCCCAGTTTTAAATGAAAAAAGTCAACCACATCAATGATGTAACAATATCCCAGTTTGGAATAAGAAAACAACCACAGCAGTGATGTCACAGTACCCCAGTTTGAAATGCCCAATATTTTATCACTGTTCGTCGCTGCAACCTCCTCTATGGATTTGGGAGGGCACAGACAAGCATGATTTCATACAAAAGGTCCTAAATGAAGAGTTTGCTGCTTCTGTAGCCTGTTTGAGAACCTTCTTTATGCTGAAGGTGAGTCTACAGTGAATTTATAAAGGTATAAAAACTGTGTATCCAGAATTATCTTAATATTCAGTTACACCTTCTCTGGTTTTTAACTTCAGTGCACATAATCGGACAATCTGCAGTTTTAAACGCTTTTTAAAATTTACAATCAGCTACTGCCAGGTCAGATCATTACATTTGTATTACATTCAAGCACTGAGAAAATGCCCTTATCATATTTTACATTTTACTTATTTTACATACAGTCCATTTAAACAGTTGGATATTTGCAGAATATTTCAGGTTATTCCAGGCCACAATGTCAGTGCCCCACCCAAATAAAACCTCAGCACATTTCCTCAAACATTCTACTGCACTGCCACGCAAACAATTATGAAACATTGAAATAAGTTGATTTATGTAATGTTTGTACTATTACATAATTATGTTCCAATACAAGAATAAAAAAAACTGGAAAGCTTACTTGGGGTCGAATCCTCCATTTGGGGGCCCGAAGGCCTGATCAAATATATCAAGCTGCCAGAACACAGAGACAGAGAGAAATGCATGATTAATTTAAAGCCATTTCTGGTTTGGCGTTGTTCATTATAAAATCAGTTTGCAGCTAAAAGAAATGGGTCTCCATATATATCTGTTGTCGAGGTGGGCTGCTGCCATGGCGACTGCATCTATCAAGTTTACCATGGAGCGTGCGCAAGCCAAAAATTGACGCGGACTTTAGCGTGGAGAGAAAACCTCGCGGCGACAGGCGCAGCGCATAAAACGGTCCGCAGCAGCGTGCGCTCAGTCAGCCGGGGGGGGCGGGTGCATTCGCTGCAGACTCACCTGCGGCTGCGGCGGCGGCTGCTGCTGCTGCATCTGGAACTGCGTGTGATACTGCGGCGTCTCGCCGACCTCCACCAGCGGCTCGCCGCCGTCCTCGTCGTCCGGCAGCTCCTCGTCCGGGATCACCACCACCGGCTTCACGTGCTCCGCCAGCGCCGACGCCCGCAGGAAGTTGGGCGGGGACTGCGCGAGCGGCAGCGCCGACGCGGGACCAACACAGGGAGGGAAAATAACAGAGAGGAGAGTGAGTGACCGAGTGAGTCGGTGACTCGGTGAGTCTGTGAATCAGCGAGTGACCGAGCGAACGACTCAATGAGTGAGTCAGTACGCAAGGAAGCATTTGGTCATTTGGCAAGTGAGTGAGTGACGGAGGGAGTGAGCCAGTATGTGAATGAGTGAGTTGGTGGGTGAATGCATGAGTGAATGAGAGTGAATGAGTGCGTGAGTGACAGTGCGTGAGTGAGTGAGTGAACGAGTGACTGAGTGAATGCAAGTACCTGTGGCTTAGGCTCTTAGGTGGGAGTATTTGATGAAACAGCCTTGCCTGTGCCAACCCTCCCCCCATCCTCCCCCACCCTCCCCAATCCCCACTCTACAATCCCACTCTCCCCAATCCCGGCCCCCTCTCTCCACCCCTCCTCCCCCCCCCCCCCCCACCCCTCCCAGCCGCTGTTTCCCATGGCTTACGTCAGGCAGCTTAGGGATCTGAATGAGCCGTTTGAAGTACATCATGTCTCTGGCTCTGTTGAAGAAGCCCTTCAGGCTGAAAGACAAGAGGACAGTGATGTCAGGAGCCCTTTTTACATTTTCACTGTAAATTTTTCACTTTATGCAAATACGGCTCTTTATGGACGTCCCCTGGGGTGGGAAAGACCAGGAAACAAACAGTGCCCATTAAAGCCCTACTAGAGGCAGATCGTGTCTGGAGCCTCTCAATCTTTCCCCAAATCTGGGGGGCGCCAGAGCCGTGGCACGGTGACAGCTGGCTCCGGGACAGAGGCCACACTGTGTGACAACGCTCTTTAATCTTTTAATGGGCCCTGCCTTCGCAAAGATGCTAACTGAGTCGGTGCTGGGTTTCTTTACAGAAAGAGGTCTCACAACAGGTGGTATCTGGATTGGTCCAACCCAACATCAAATCATTATTTAAATACTTAAGGCACCAGTAACAGCTCCAGGAGATTACTAACAATTTTTAAATGAAACCTCTACTTTCACCAATATTGATCACAGAATTCATCTTCCGTGTTTAATAATAGAAAAAAGAATACATTTTATTTATAAAAAGGTTTTCCCACACACAAAACATAAATATAAATATAAAATAAATAAATATAAAATAAAAATAAATAAAGACAAGGATAATATTGTGTACAATATGTTTATATAGTTGGGCTTGTAAAATGTTTTGTTTGGAGAAGTGTTTTCACATTTTAACTGGACTCTTGAGAGTTTAATTGTTTGAAGCACATATCCAACTGTAGTTTAACACTGGTACCCACCAATGGCATTCAACACACGAGAGGTGTTGATCAGCATGAATCCACCCCCCAACCCTTCCCCCCTGGCCGCTGTGGATTTACCTGTGGAACTGGTCATGGAATCGGTCCCTGTGTCCCTGCAGGGTGTCAGCCGGCAAACCTGCAGCGCAAACCCCAGACTGAGAAGCCATCTCACTCACATCACAGATGCAACACAGAACCAGACCATATTAACATCAGCAGCACTGAAGATTTATAGGAACACAAGCCATTATGGGTGGAAGGGGTAGATAGGGACAGGGGTGGGGCAGATGGGGGCACAGGTGGGGCAGAATCACTCACAGGCGTGCAGTTTGAAGAGCAGCTTGACGGTGAAGTGGTAGAGGTGGCTGCAGTCCTGGATGACCTGGATGAGTGGGGACAGGCGGCACTGCCCTGACGTGGTGGTGGAGATGGCGATGGAGGTGTTCAGCTGCCGGATCACTTCAAGAAGAGGAAGAAAAGGGCATCAGGGCCCATGTTCACAAAGCATTTAACAGAAGGGTCAGGCCAATCTACAATCAGGTTTCCTCTTTCCAAATCCGGACCTTATCCATTAAAGACAAAATTGCTCCCAGATCAGCAGTCCTACTCGGAGATGCAATGAGTGCCCGAGCAAACTCCACCCCACTTTGTGTGCTCTGATTGGGCCCTGGCCAAACTCCACCCCACTTTGTGTGCTCTGATTGGGCCCTGGCCAAACTCCACCACACTTTGTGCGTTCTGATTGGTCCCTTGTCAAACTCCACCTCACTTAATGCAATTTGATTAGACAGGCTAGCACTAGCCACAGAAGGCTCTGAAAATTTGTTGGTATTAAATGTTCACTGAAATAACATTACCAACATCAGGAGTGAATCATCTTGTATCTCTAGTGGTTGACAAGCTTTTAACATTTTAGCTTTTGGCCAGACAGACTCAGTATATGACTGAGTGTCTGCCAGTTTGCTGTGTTAAGCAATCTTGCTCACACTGGTAATGCATCTCAGCTGGAGGGCAAGTAGTTTGACTCCCTGGCTCCTTGCAGTCATAGTGATAAAGTATGAATCTGCACAGACATCAGACCTGGGTCAAAAGCACATCGGAAATACTGCAGATGACCGAGAATCAGACCTGGGTCAAATATGTATTTGTTTTGGATTCAAATACTTTTCTGTGCTTTACTGATCTTGTCTGGTGTATTGGAACCAATGAAATACTCTCTAAAAGTGCATACCCGCCTTCTGGTCATATTGGCTGGCTCAATTACACCAGGCAAGATCAATAGGGCACAGAAAAGTATTTGAATCCAAAACAAATACGCATTTGTCCCAGGTCTTCCGAGAATTGTCAACATGTTGCCAACTGAAACCGTCAAAAGAAAGAACTTTTCCCAGACGGTTGGTAAAGATAAAAGCTTATTTTCACATTGTCAGTTATGTGTTGAGTTCTTACTGATATGGAGAGGGTTAAAGTGAAGAGTTATACTTTGTGAATAAGGTGTGCACTGGGCTGAGGCTCGAGGTGAAGGACACTCACCTGTCTCAGCCAGCTTCAGTTCCGCATCCATGTAATCCAGCACCTCCACGGTTATCTGGAAACTGCCAGACGGAAGCAAAAGGACCCTTAGATAAACAATATGGTCTTAAAGAAGAAGTGTACTTAGATATTCACTCTAAACTGCAGGGTCTTAAAGCAGAAGCACACTTAGATATTCACTCTAAACTGCAGAGTCGTAAAGCAGGAAAACACACTGGCTAAGCAGTCTGCATACCTTGTTTGCAAGGTTTTAATTGGCTGTTGACCGCCGGGCCCTAAGGCCCTTCAGGACGGGAGTTTTATATCATGGGTGTAGCCATTTGGTACACATCAAATGCTCTTCCAAATGCATGGATTTCGAATCGGCCCCCCGCTAATTTATGCTCCCATCTTGAGGTGGGAGGGCTCTCACAGAGGGGGTGGGGGGGTGGGGGGTATAGTAAATGCACTCACACATTGTTGATGTCCGTCCCAGCGACGCGCTCCAGCACTTCATCAGAAGCCTCGAGGTTGGCCCGGATCTCTGTGTGCTGAAATGGAGAGGGGGGGATGCTGGTGAGGGCCAGGCCACCGACTAACACACGTCAGACCCACTAAACTCATTCACTGGACTGATCTTTTGGGCCTTGCAATTTCACCATCAATATTCTCTGGAAGATTCTCGTTCAGAAAGGGGCCTAATTCCTGATCAAGGATGCTACTTTTCCTTGGTTTATCCATGAAATACCGATTTCCAGATCCTAAATGTTTCGACCAGATGCAGAGGACTTGGGTATGTCATGAGCACACACATCAAGATGCTTTGCAGCTCGGACAGCTGATAGAGGGAATGTTAAGCAATGAAGCCAGATACTAGTGGCCCCAAAGACATTTGGGGTATGGAAATCAGTATTTCTTAATTAATTTAATTAATCAGGGGAAAAAATATAAAAATCAGAAAAATGGACAATCCTGCATCGTACAAGCAAAGTCACCTTCCACACTGCTATGCTTTGGTTAGGAAGTTGAACATTAACAAATTCATTGTAATGAAGATGTCTGAAGATGTCTGTTTCTCCTTTTTTATTCTTTTTAAACAGTTTTTAACTGAAAAGCAGAATAATAAGTGGAACATGGAGGCTGATCTAATGAATAACCTCAAAGGAATTTTTGCTGAAGGACCTGCTATGATGGAGTGCACTTCTATACTGTACTGCTCAGAGAGCATAGTTCATCACCAGCTGCTGCAGCGCTTGGGGTGATGGACCCCTCCTCACCTTCAGGTGGAAATCCATTTTGGTGCAAAGGAGTCTGGAGTACAGGGCAACCAACTGTCCGTAGCGGTCGTGGAGATTTCCCTGGATAGGGGCAGAACAAGAACGGAGCGAGTCTCACTCAGAATTTAAAATGCCTTGGTGCCCACACACTTGACAATTTACATGTTGACAAAACAGTACATTTGTTCAGCTATCATCAGTGCTCTTTATATGGTTGTGTGAAGGATCTTTCCACAAGGACAAATCTTCTGCAGTTTGTTCCTTGCAAAATATCCTGAACGGCCCGTGCCTTAGAGGGCTGAAGAACAGGCGGGGTTCTGGGCAACTATGTCATCACAAGCGTTCATGTCCATGACTGGCACAGATAGCATTTCGATCAGGGAAGCACAACTCAATTTCTGGAGGACTGGTGTGTTTGCTGATTTTGGTTCCAACTATTTGTTCTGACTTGCATTTAGAAACAGCTGTTACAGCAGCGCTGGCTCACACCCGTATTGAACATGTCCAGTCTGCAGATGTAATTCACGACTTAATAAAAAATGCGAAGTAAATCGTTAAAAATCAAAGTTGGCATGAAATCGTGCAACAAACTGGTCTTCATTGTGCAAACTGATGAGCCAAGATAGGGGGGTCATACTGCCTTGTTCTGAAGGGCCACAGTGTCTGCAGGCTTAACTCCAGCCCTGGAGGGCCGCAGTGTCTGCTGTATGTTAGCTCACAGTACTCCATCAGAGGGCTGCAGTGCCTGCTGGTTTAACTCCACTCCTGGAGGATAGCAGTGTCTGCAGGTTTAACTCCAGTCCTGGAGGGCCGCAGCATCAGCAGGTCTTTTTGGTTTCCTTTCAGCCAGTAGCCAAGTTTGGCCTCAAGATGTGTGGAGCCCTTAGCCAATCAATATCTTATATTAGCCACTTTGGCACTGAAACACAACAAAAACTAGAAGACACCATGGTACTCCAGGTGTCTTACACCCCTGACCAAGATGGGCCAGAATGGCCTGTTCTCTTCATGAAGTGCTGGATTTGTTCTGTTCTTACCCACAGGTGTCCGATCTCCTTCACATTGCTGCTGTGTCTCGCGCAGTCCTGCAGGGTCTGAGAGACAGAAGCACAGCCAATCAGGGTAATTCGCCAGCATCTCCACACAAACGCCAATCAGCCCTCACACGACAGGCACAACAGACACATATCTAACAGCAGCCTGGTGAGTGTCCCTGATACACTGCGTGGAGGAAGAGGAAGGTGATGAAGAGGGGTCCCTGCTGCACTGTGATGAGGAAGAGGGGTCTCTGCTGCACTGTGGTGAGGGAGGAAGAGGAGGGCTAGGAAGAGGCACTCACGTTGTGGTGTCCATCGCGCAGCAGCTTGTGCAGCACGTGGCAGAACTTCCAGCTGAGGATGGGGCTGCTGGCCAGCGGGAGCCCCTGGGCGTAGGACCAGAAGGTGAAGGCGCCCTTCTCCCGGTGCGTCCCCAGGATGATCCCTGCAGGGTCGTCAAGGAGCCCAAACACAGAACGCACCGCTGCTCCTCCCTTACTGTCTCTCACCACACACACACACACACACACACACACTCGCTTTTCCCTTACTGTCCTTCACCTCACACAAACACACAGACAGACACACACACACACACACCCACCCACCCACTTCTCCCTTACTGTCTCTCACCTCACACACGCACACAGACACACCCCTGCTTCTCCCTTACTGCCTCCCACCTCACACACACACCCCCGCTTCTCCCTTACTGTCTCTCACCTCACACACACACCCCTGCTTTTCCCTTACTGTCTCTCACCTCACACGCACACCCCTGCTTCTCCCTTACTGTCTCTCACCTCACACGCACAGACTCACACGCGCGTGTGCGCACACACTCACACATGCACGGACACACACACGCACACACATTTTCTCTCATACACACAATCAATAAAATGATGCTACTTGGTAAATGGTAAATGGACTGCATTTATATAGCGCTTTTAACCAAAGCGCTTTACAATTGATGCCTCGCATTCACCAGAGCAATTAGGGGTTAGGTGTCTTGCTCAGGGACACTTCGACATGCCCAGGGCAGGGGATTGAACCGGCAACCCTCCGACTGCTAGACAACCGCTCTTACCCCCTGAGCTATGTTGCCCCTACTTTTCTTGATTGAACTGCTTACCTGTACAAAACAGTGTATAGAGTAAATATAAAGGTAAATATAGATATACTGTACATAATAAGTAATAAGAAATGTTTACTATGCTATAAAAACATTTGAAAATAAAGAACTAGAAAGCGCACACCATCAGGTCTGTACAGTCAATGTTCCATTGCACTTTGACTAATAAAGTTTACTTCAACCACCATGTAACTAAAACTAATTTAATAATTCCTTCTTTTCTCATTTCCTGAAAAGCTGTCTTGCTGGAGGCTTATTGTATTATTTCTGAGGGTTTACTGTACACCAGGATGCTAAATGAAACAGAAGGCCCTACGGCGTGCGCACGCGGCTGCGCTAGCGTGTGCAAGGATACTGCGGACGTGCTTCTCCTTCACCGGCGCCTCAGTGCCGTTGATGGCTTTGCTGATGCTGCTGAGCTGTAGTGGAGAGGAGGAGGAAGAGGCATCGGGTCAATAAGGCGTCCTCCAAATTCTGTACCCAGTGTCCCCGGAGCATTTCCCAAGTATGCCATAAAAGCTCGCCGAGTGCTCCTCGATCATTTCTGGAGCATTCTCCAAACATTCCCAGAGTATTCCCTGAGCATTCCCTAGACATTCCTCAAGAGTTTCCTGAGCATATCCAGAGCATTCCCCCCAAGCATTTCTTCCCAAAACATTCCCCAAAAGTTTTCCAAGCGTTTCTGGAGTACTCTCCAAGCATTCCTTGCATGTTCCCTGAGAATTCCCTAAATTTCCCTCGGGATTAATAAAGTACCTATCTATTTAAATATTCCCCAAGAGTTTCCTGTGAATTTCCAGAGCATTCCCCAAGTGCTCCCTAAAAATTCCCTAGAGTAATCTCAAGCATTCATGGAGCACTCCCTGGATACTCTCACAGCAGGGGTGAAAGCATCCATTACTGGAGCATCAGTGTGAAAATGCAAGTTTTCATTTCCATTATTTACACCCTGGCTCAATGAGCTAATCAGCTGTATAACCACCTCTGACATGACATATGGGAGCACAGCTCAGCAAATGTAAATGAACCTAAAATGTAAGTTCATTTAAACGGTTGGGCAAATCAAATTCAGAGCAGAAGCCTGCCTTTGTCACAGCACTTTCTGTACTGAGATGTCTGTAACCCTCACTGCTGCCCCCTGTCTGAATAAAAAAATTTTAAATGGAAGGAGGGCAGACTGCTCCTTTTCCAGAAAGTGATATGCCCCCTTCCCCCCGCACAGGGCAGAACCTCACACAGACAGTTTAATCAGATACACCCCCCCCACCTTGGATTCAGAAACTAGAACAGCAAAACAAATCACTATAACATCAAACCAAAATATAGCCGCAACCGGCGATTCCGGGGTTCAAGCCAACACGGACCGTTAGAAGGCGAAAGCTGCGAAGTGCAATAAGAACTAGTCAGAATCAGAGTCATTGTAATAGTCAAGTCCATTTACACATACAAGGACTTTGACTTGACACAATATGTTCATTCTCAATGAATGAATGAAAGGGTTTAATTGCACAACAAACTAACAGTAGCATAGGACCATCATCATCATCATGTCATACAAGAACTTATTTTACTGGTACACTCGAGGTGCCATATAATACCAGGATATATCCATATATACTCATTCGAGCTAAATCCAGTTCCAATTTACATTCTTGAATGTCATTTTTAGATATGAAACACCTTTATGACTGGCAATGTCACTAACTCAATCAGTCAGTAACTCAGTCAGTAATTCAGTCAGTTAATTAATGGTTCTTGAGGCAAATTTGTAGAGTGAGGATAGATGGATGTCTGTAGCAAGGTTCATGTAAATCGGACTCACGGAGTTATGACTTTTCAAATGTCAACATTTTGACCTTTAATTATAGCGCCCCCATCAGGCCGATTAGGGTCATATTTCTTGGGCAGCACTTGCACACAACTTCCAATCAATGGGAAGAATTTCATGTCTCTACCATTTACCATCTCATGGGAATTTGCACAAACATTTCTGAAGAAGATTAATAATAAACCAGCACAAAAGCAAAAACAAGAGGGTTTCGGCCCTTCGGGCTTGAACCCCTAACCAGCAAAATTAAATCAAACCGAAGATAAGTAACTTGGAATTGCTCAATCGACACTCTAGATGAACTCAGCAGTACAGCTTAGCATGGGGTCATGCAGCTAACAAAAATACAGACCACTACAGATGGCGGTTTTCCTAAAACAGGCCACCACAGATGACGGTTTTCCTAGAACAGGCCACTACAGGCAGTGGTTTTACTTTCAGCCAGGAGCCACCAGTTCAGCTGTCATGCCTACAGGAACCTGACGCCTACAGGAATCCGGAACATTCCGCACACCGATTTCAATACTCACAACACAGAACAGCTCAAACCAAACATATTTCTCCAATATAGTCCTTTTGCTATTCATATGGGATACAGGGGGAGAGGGACAGACATTACCTCTGACAACTATAAAACAGTGAGAAGCCAAAACTGCATTTTTGGATGCCAGTCTTGAAAACACATACACAAAAAAACCAAATACTCAGTGCTGAATGTGAGTGAACTGTCATAAATTTTAATGGAGGAGGAAGAATGCTTTGAAGAGTAGCTGTGGGAGTTGAACACACACACGCAGACACACACACGCGCGCACACACACACACGCACACAGTTCTGCCGTAAAAGGTGCAATATTAAATCAACACTTATGAGGCAGAGACAGCTGGACCATAGATAAATTACTGCCTTTTATTACAGAATCATTTTAATTACTGAAAATTATTACAGTTTATAATTATTACTAGTTTTGATTGAGTTACACTTCAGCAGACACAGAACCTCTCCTGACCCAGCAACACCCAACACAGAACGAGTAGATGGGGGAACTGCAATTTACTGGGGGCGTACCAGCTATGGCACTAAAGGCTGGACGTTTTTGGAGGTGCTCGCATGCAAAACCAGGATTGGCAGAGGAATTTCTGCGTGGTCAATGTTTTGGGGCGTGCCCAGAAAGTTGAAGTCCTGGGGCTTAAAACGGGTCGAATTCCAGACTCCACTTAGCAAAATACACCTGTAGGAGGTATAATAATCCTGACACTACAGCAAGATTAAAGAGAATTTACTCACAGAAGGAATGGCTCTGTACAAAATATACTTGTTTATCTAACATGTCACTTATCTGATTGGCTTATCTGAGAAAAATAAAAGCACTGATTGGTCTGCAAAGCAGGGAGGAGGCATCGGTCTGCATTTTTTAAAGTCCTATTAAGAAACTCTGCTAGCAGCTAAGTTTCAGCCAAAACAAAGTTGCACCTGAATCAGGTACACCCTCAAGGGCAAATCCTTTCACCCAGCCCTTAGCCAGAAGGAGCCTTCACAAGGGACTGTGCTTGGAATGGGGGGGGGGTCTGTGTGCTGTATGTACCAACGGCCGACAAAACAAACAGCCCCCCACCCCCACCCCAACAACCCAGATGAACCACAGGGTGTTCTTATTTGGGCAAAAATGAGAGACAAGTTGTGGGGGTGTGGTCATGCTCTACCTGTTTATAATGAAAATGGAAAAACACAGAGGTTTTCTTGGGGGGGGGGGGTTTGGTAGACAGCGTTACCGGTGGGACAGGATGCCACTGGCATCCCCAAACCGGACAGACAGGTGCTGTGAGGAGCCGTGAATGGGTGTAACGAAATCCCCGCCTATCAAACGCCACGCAGTCTTTCAGTCTTTTTGTGTGTGCAAAGGGTGGAGCCATGTGGTGACACGCACCCCCCACCACCCCATGAGGTGTACACACACAGAGCTTAGTAACAAAGGACAACACCACTTTACAGACCCTGGGGGTTAAACACAGACACTCCACTGTACAGTTTGAGTCAGGACCTCTATTCCGGATCAGCCAATCAGGGCCCGAATCCTGGGCCACAGAGCCAGCTCTTTTTTGTTGCGATTGGTTGATTATTTTGCTCGTTTTGTTCCCTTCCTCAGAGTTTATCAGTATTATAATGGCCAGGCTTGTGCTCATTGCTAAATGTCACCACGTGAACTTCCTGTACTGCCAGCATGGGGACTCAGGTGGCAGTTCACACCTCAGTGGACAAACCTGTTCTGAGGTACAAACATATTTTTGGCTGTAACTGAGCTGCTAAAAAGTTTTCAGTGGACTTAAATTACACTTCACAGTGACCCCGAATGACTTAAAACACCATCCAGGTGAGCACAGCCTTGGTGCACCCCGAGTGACTTGCAGCACTATCCATGTGAGTGTAGCCTCAGCAAACCCCAAATGATATATTACACTATCCATGAGAGCACAGCCTTGGTGCAGCCCAAATGACTTATAACATCCCTGCTATGGCATAGCTGCAGGTCATTCAGCCAGCACTGTCCCGAATTCAAGACTATTGACGCTTCAACCTCATACAAGTCTTTCCATCAAAACGAATCCCAAATTTCCTGCTAGCGGTGAACTTCCCCTGAAAAGCTAAAGCGCTAAAAGACACACAGCCCTGGCGTTCCAGGACTGACAGCATGCAGCGGCCTGCATTCAATCAACATTAGTCCTTAGCCTTGACTTCCTAGCAAAGCAAAGCAGTGTGCGCACTTTCTCTTCACAAACGCAGCTTGGCGAGCTGCTTCCAGCGATCGCTAAACTCTCAAAACTGTTTGCAAAGAACAAAAAATGCACATTTGCATTTAATTGTTTGTCAGACAAAGTTAAAGACAGACTAACAATTAACTTTGATTATGTTGTCTGTTTTATTATTATTTTTTTTACAGATAAAGAGGAATGGCAGTGCACCCCCACTTTTTTTTGGTTTTGTTTCGTTTGTTTTTTTCTTTCGCTTGTGGGCGTGTGTAGCTGTGTGTGAGTATTTTGTGTCGGGTCGTGTGTGTTTGTATCTTTGTATATTAAATGTGTTACGTACCTTGTCTTACATGATGTATTGAGTGTTTTTACTTATTTGTACATTATGCACATTAGGTCTTATTTTTTACGTTTAATATTGTATATATTATGAGTAATGGAAATGCAAAAAGTACAAATTTTTTTTTTTTTTTTAAGTAAAAGACAGATGATGATTGAATCCAGGGCAGTGCGAGGGCCAGATGGATCTCTCTGTCTCTGGAGCTCAGATGTGTCCAAGGTCGCTGTGGCCAGGGACTCCAGAACTGGAGCCCCACATGCCTTTTCCACCCCACAGAGTAGCTCTACCGTTTCCAGCATGCATGACTGCCAGCCAGGAGACTCAAACGCAACCCTTTCAAGGGCAATAATACTCGCACAATACTCACACGGTATTTGCACGGTACTCGCACAATACTCACACAATACTACCTCACACAATACTCACACATTACTCCCTCACACAATACTCACAGGGTACTCACACCGTACTCACACAATACTCAATACACACAGTACTCCACACATCAGACAGAGGGCCGGGTGACCGTATCACTCACTGACCTCTTTCTGCCAGCGCCGCTTTGGAAACGCTTACTCCAGCAAAAATGATCCTCTCACTTGCAAATCTCCTGTACCCGCAGACTACAACAACCATGGCTTTTAGCATTTACACTCTTACACACTATCCATTTATACGGCTGAATGTTTCTCCAACAATATTGGAGAATTACCCAGCTCAAGGGTACAACTGCAAGCCTCACCAAGGAACTAAACCGGCAGCTGACACATTCAAACCCCAGTTCCCTAGCCACTATACTACACCGTGACCTTTACATTATGACCCCTAACCCTTGCCTTCACTCCCATCACAAAACCTGATTTTTATAACTCTTTTCCTGGTTAACTGGTTAACACTTTGCTCATTATAGATGAAGGGCTTTCTTCCCAATAGAAGTTTAACCACACTATCCTCATTATAGACATTTAACGACTCTTACCTCGTCTTCCTTGCGTTTCAGCAAAGCGGCCGCCTGCTTGGACATTGCGCTGCTCTGTGCCAGACTAACGCGGGGCTGCTGCTGTGGCTGTGGGCTCAGGTGTGTGGGGCGGCCAGGTATTCTGCCCTCCTGTTTTTTTTACCTGTCCTTATCAGCTTAGTTCAACACCCACCGCCGGGTTCAGGCTCTCAAGGACATACTGTAACGCTCACCTCCTTCAGTTCGCAGAAACAACGGCCTTCAGTTCGGGGTTTCTTCCTGTTTCCAGCCTGGGGGTTTTCCCTGTCACTGTTACCCTGGGGGGGGTGCCTAGGGTAACAGTGACAGGGAAAACCCCCAGGCTGGAAACAGGAAGAAACCTCGAGCAGAACCTGACTCAGGGAACCCCTTCTGCCACTGGCTGGCACCAATGAACTGACAAAAGCTGCTTACATACCCACCCATCCGTCCATAGATCCGTCATCTAACCTGCTTAGTCCTAGCCAGGGTCATATGGGGGTGGGGTGGTGTCTATCCCAGCATGCATTGGGCAAGATGCAGGAATACACTCTGGATAGGTCACCAATCCATTGCAGGGCACACACACACACACACACACACCATTCAATCACACACTCATACCCATATGCATTTTTTTGGAGCGTGGGAGGAAACCGGAGTAGCCAGAGGAACAGAGACGCCAGCTGGGACCTTCTTGCTATCCATCACACCACTGTGCGGCATGCTGATGACATAATACACGCATAATAAACCGGAAAATGACAGTGCTTTAATGAGAATGTGCAACTGAAGCCAGGTAGGGATGACTCCGGTCGTGACGGGAGATGGGCTGGAGGGTCAATGGGTAACTCCTTCAGGTAGGTTCCATGTAGGAGTTCTAAGCAAAAGTTAAAGAGGAACTCCAGCCAAAAATCGTCATGCTGGCTCATATCTTAAGAATAATTAATCTGTGTGTCACGTATAATACTTTAGCTCACAACAGTCTGAAGCCACACCCCAAAGATTGATGTCAAAACACCTGTTCATAACATCTCCTCTCCTCCCAGTGTAGAAAACGAAATACGAAAAAGAGGTTATATATCTCAATGACATCATCACTTCAAATGGTCTTTTGAAGATACAGGCAAAATACCAAATATTATGAGGGTAGGGCACAAATTGGGTATAAAACTAGTTCTCCTGTAACTCAAAATTCACCTGAAATGTTACCTCCCTGTAAGTACAGCTCTTCATTGTATTACCAGATTGGCTATTATTGACTAATAATGATAAACACTAATATTAAAGTCTGCAATCCAGCACTCTCATACAAAGTCAATTTAAATCTGACTAACTGGTTAAATAAAATAATAGTATCTATAACCGACTGAGGGCAGAACTAATGCTGCCTGTTTGAGTTCTTACAAGATCACCAGCATAATTCCCTGCCGAGTCCCACTTACATCCATGGATATGTATTTTCCATTTTGTTCCTTTTTCATTTCAGTAATACTGTGTGGAGCAAAGGCAATGCCATGGATATACAGTAGCTGCACCAACATCCGTGCTGACTGTACTGTATACGGTATCTCTAAATTAAGGGAGTCGTGCATAAATATAGTCACAAAATATCCAAAATGAAGAAAGGGCACACAGGTGAAAAACCCTTGGATTAAACAAGGCAGAAGAGATTGGGTCAAACGAAAGCCAAGCGAAGGCTTCTCACGTCCAGCATGTCTCCAGGGCAGACGTCTGGCTCGCGGTCGATAAAGAAACCAGGGATTGGAAAAGGGACAGCACTGCAATGGCGGATCCCGACACACAGTGATTACAAAGAAAGAGCACCAAGCGCTGAAACCCCTTTCTTTCACCCAAAGGCCATTATCACCAAGGCAACGGCTGAACTCTTACCCAGCTAACAACAAGGGCCAGCACTAACACTGAGGCGTCACTGTAACACGCAGCTCACAACACGGCAGTTACAAGTCCTCGTCTTTCGTACGTTTTCTTGCGGCAGGTTCGTAATAGTCCGTTATTCAAACAATTTATGTGGGTCACTTCAATTTTCAAAGAGCAACTGTACGCCACAGGCCTCTTTTATTCTTCCTTTTGTTGTTTAAAAAAATGCATGCATTGTTGAAAATCCTCTCGTCTCTACGTTAATGCTTTCAGGTTTTTTTGAGGAAGATGTGTTTCTGCCCCTCCAGAGGTGGACAGCCTGGGGGGAGGGAGGTGTAGCGTGTTCTCTGGGGTGAGGGAGGTGTAGCGTGTTCTCTGGGTTGAGGGAGGTGTAGTGTGTTCTCTGGGGGGGGGAGGTGTAGCCAGAGGTGTAGAGTGTTCTCTGGGGTGAGGGAGGTGTAGCGTGTTCTCTGGGGTGAGGGAGGTATAGAGTGTTCTGTGGGGTGAGGGAGGTGTAGCGTGTTCTCTAGGGGGAGGGAGGTGTAGCGTGTTCTCTAGGGGGAGGGAGGTGTAGCGTGTGGCATCTCTGCTTGTGCTGAGTCTCTCATCAGCAGCAGGAAACAACAGCAGCGCTATCTGGGGTCACTGGATCACCCCAAGAGTCCTGCATTTCATTAATGGCATTCAGCAATTTTTAAGCATTTTTGCTGGCTATTGTGTTGTATTGTACTGAAGAAATTCAGGTTCAGGACCTTGCTCAAGGGTACAGTGGTAGTGTCCTACCTGAGCATTGAACCTGCAACCTTCAGATTGCAATCCCCACGAATGGGCACCACAGTCTGGTATCTGTTAAGGCTCCGTTCTAGTGCATGGATGGGTCCCATGGTCTGGTATCAGTTAACGCTCTGTTCTAGTGCATGAAGGGACCCTGCACTTCAACAGAAGAAAGCCAAAAGCTAGAAAAATGATTAGCATTCTGCTAATCACAGATTCTTCTCCCATCTATGAAGGGGAAAAAACCTGTCAGCTAAAGTCATAAACGCATAAGGGTGTTTCTCATCTGAACGCGACTCATTTTGCCCTTGTGAACATGAAAAAGATTCCAGGACGACACAGACCAAGACAGCGTAAACAGCAGGTTTAATGTGGGTCGACCTCGGGAACAAGACCAACAGGAAAACATCAGTGAGGAGAGTCTTATAACTCTCCGGATTCACATATGCTGTCGACTGTAAAAGCAAAACTGAAAACAAAGAGGGCCATTATTGATCGATACAAACTACAACAGCTCTGATTTTCTCATGCCAGCACCACGGAGTCAAAGGAAGCATTTCACGTGTTCAAGGGAACGGACGAACCAGAACCTGTTAGACTGGTTTTGGCTGTAGGATGAGGACAGGCACTTCTGAAATGGTCTGCTTTATCTCAGAAGGAGAAAGGGCACAGATTCTTCTTACTTTGCTTGTAGGTCCACCAAATATTTCATAGATCAGTGGAATCAACTGTTATGTCTACACCAAAACGTTATCGCTTTTTTCCATTTTCAGAGTATTACAAATTAAACGATGGACCTGGTGTTTTTACACAGTATTAAAAGAAAGTGTTACAGGTTTCACTGAACACAACGTCTTAACTGCCTTTTCTTTAAAAAACCATTAGGGAATCCAAATTTCAAAGCCTGGACATTATAGACACTTGAATTATTGAGACAATTGAAACTAACCGAATATAGCCTATACTCTGCTCTTGTTCCTTTTATCATATTTCTTGGGCGTACAACCAAAATCTTACATGTAGCAAAGTTAGTTACAAAAAAGTTGTAGTCACAAAATAAGGTCTTCGTTTGCATAGTGAGGTAGCTTCCATTGAAAAACACAAGTTATAAAATATTTTGAAATGCTGTAAAAAGCTCTATATTCACATCAAGACCTTCCCATTTTCAGGTAGTATTGCATCCTGTTCTGGATGACAACAGAACACAACATCAGCATTACCACTAAAATGATAATTAGTGAAATTCATTTATGAAGCACTCTTCAAAACAGTTAAGTGCTTCATTGAACAAGAACAAACACAAAAAATAATGCATAAATTACAAAATACACTCAACACAACCCAACAGTTAAAGTACTTCTGTAAATGTCAGAGTCGCAAAGAGCTTCCCACGCAAGCGATAAAAAAAGTGCACAGGTTATTTAACAAAATCAAAATAATTTAACCCTTAAAATCCCATAAAAAAGGAAGTTTTCATCATGGGTTTAAAAGAAGACCGATTTTGTCAGACCTTCAGACAGTCAGTGCCATGACTGGGAGCCCAGGTGGCAAGACACACATCAACTGGGGAGCAACAGTGTCGACCACAGTGCTGGCTGATGTGGTAAGATAACATACAGGCTGAGCAGCAATGCTGGATCAGCGATATAAGAATGGAATCATCAGTCCCATACAAACCAGTGACTGTATAACAGGGACTGTCAAACACACAGACAGGAGTAACTGCTAAGAAATGATTTTTTAAAAAGGTCAGAACATTTAAAATGTTCTGACCTTTTATCAGAACATTTAAAAGCCTACATTCCATGCAAACAAGATCAGGTTTCAGTGCTATCATTAGACTCCGTAACAAAAACAAAGCAAGGCCTAGCCGTAAAAAAAAGGCCATCTTACAGGTACAACAATGAGCGATAAGCGTGAACGACTGCATTTCACAGTCACTGTAGACGTTTCTTTATTCAGAATATCTTCATTTGCTGGGATATATTACTGATTGTTGTGAGTGGTCGCATGTTACTAGGAGATAGACTAAATTTAAAAAATCATACAATGTTTATTGCAGCAACACTATTATTCCCCAGATATGAAATTATTTGGTAATGGAAGATGGAAAGGGTGGACACCTGGGTACTGACAATAAATGATCTGTGAATAATTATGAATTTAATGTCAGAAAATGGCAAAGAACAAAACCTGGAATACGTGAAAGTGCAAAATTATGTTATAAATTAAACATGCTTTCAACGTCCTTAATTGATCAAGAAACTGTCTCTGACAAAAACCAGCATACACAAGGGGTCCGGTCCCCAGGACCGAGTCTGAAAGCCACTGAGATAGATGTGACAACTGCAAGCTAAGCTCTCGCCATTGTATTCCAAAGCACAAACCTATGCGTACTTTAAAGAATACTGGATGAGTGATATTAAATATTTTAATACCGAAGCAATTTATCCACTCAATATCTGTACAGGCAGCGATATTTCCGGACACTGGTCACCTGTGTCCATTGATTGTGCACCCAGAACCACAGCCAAACAATAATCCTTGTTACATTATGTCATTAGGCCCCTAAGCTAAAGAACACACTAATGGCTTTTTAGAAACTAAAACTACTAAAATATTAAACAGTTATTATCAGCATGTTATTGTATGTTTCGTCCGAGTGTTTTAGGAGTGTAATGCACGTGGGGCGTTTAGAATTGGGGGTAATTCTGACCGAGAGTTCGTCAAAAATCTATAGACGCATCAAACACGGTTTAGTGGCCGGCTGAGAGCTACGCATTAATGGTGTGAAACCAGGCAACCAGTTCGAGCGTCTACGCCAACTCACCACGTGACAGTTTCTGTAGGAGGCATTTGTGCCAGAGTGGGCAGGAAACGCAACTGCAACGCACAGGCATGAGGAAATTCTACGCTATTGTGACAGAAAGAACAACACGAAGTTGCGATTTATTTATTCGACAAAATGTATCGCAATGACATTCTCTATGCGAAATTAAGCAGCAAAAACTGTTCATCTGATTCAATGCAGGATTTCCTGAGCAATGCAAAACAGATGTCAAAAGTTGCAACAAATGGTGGTGGCAGATCATTTCCCAAGAGCTGATTGTTTATTTGAATTTACGATTTGCATAAAACTCTTGAGCCGGGGAACTTGAGACGAGAAACTAACAGAAATAGAGTTCGCGGGCGCCCCTCGGCAATGGTGTGACAATGACAGCGTTTTTTTGAACAAGTTCGACTGCATGTTTCTTCGGTCTTTCAGCATTTCCTTGTTGTTCTTACCAAGGTTTTCAACTTGGCCAGATGTTCTATACGTAGCCTACACAATGAAAGGGCTTGTATTTTTTGTGGTTTTCCATCAGTTATTTGTTATAGCTACCCTACTCCCGTTTTCTTGTATGAACAGTGGCCTGCCGATTTAGAAACGTACACGTGGAATCCGCATATAAACACACATTATACGACTCCAGAAACACTAAAGAGGATGACAGAGATGACAGGAAACAGAGCTAATGAACTGAATTTTAACACTACACACAGGTTGGTCAATGGCAACGACTACCTAAACTTAAGTCAAACTACTCTATATGTGGCTGGCATTCTCTCGTTCGACAGTTCCCTGATTATAAACAAGGATATTCCGCGTTACTAAGCAGCATTTGTTTTGTATAAGCTGCGTTTCGCTAAATCTCCGCGATGATTGAAATGCCAGATCAAAACTCGATTCGCTTTTCCGTCTTTTCGCATAGTGGGCCTAGGCTACTACTGTAACGCTACATGACATCCCTCTAGTCAGTATTTTTGCACCTAAAATGGCCCATATCCACAGAATACGTACACCTTTGAGCGTGATGTAATAGCGAAAAGCACCTGTCCGCTCAGCTTCACCTGCACGCGTATGCATGCGTCTGTCAAATGAAAAGACACATCGGAGAAAACATTATGACCCCCACATCAACGAGGGTCCCGTAAGTCTTTAAACACAACGTTCAAGTCATTCTAAAAACAAACCTCAAAAACCATTTGGTAGTGTTACCTGCTGCTTGTCAAAGTGTTCTTTCTCCGCCCCCAAACTGTGTTCGGCTCTTCGGCTTTTCATCCTCGAAGTATTCATGTTCCAGTATTCCCAGGGGGTCTTGTCGGTATATTTAGCCCAATATTAGCAATCGACGGTACATCCGCTCCCCCCACAGTATTACGGAGAAGACAGCATGTGGAAAGACAGTTGAAGTGTACATGCAGGTGATGTGTTCTGAGACGAGCCAATGAAAACGCAGCCTCGTCGAAAGCACTGCACTCGCAGGGGTGGGAGGGGAGGGGAACTGCTCTTTTAAATGAATGTAGCTGCATCACGGGAGGGCGTATTATGTTCACGATACGTGGATTCCTTCCTAAGGTGGGGGGAAGAAACAAATTTTAAATATCGGGACAGGGTAGGAGTACAAGGAAGGTGCACGATTTACCGCGTAGATCATAAGTGGATCTTGATTGCTAAGTAGTAGGATGGTGCATGGCGTTCTTTTAGAAGAATTCCATTGCACTTACGTGCAGTACGTCATTCCTCGCGCTGCTGAACAGACGCGTTTGCAGCTAGCAGTAGGACACTGTAAGCTCCAAGAGGACACAGTTATTGTTTTGTAGTAAATTTATTTTTCATTAATGTATGAACCATTTCGACAGTGCGAACAGAATATAAAACTGTAAAATGGACATTTTTACAAATTAATTTACAAACGCCCTTATAAAATTAACTTAAGTATGTGCAGTCTGTCTAGAATGCTGTATGTTTGGAACGATCAGCTACCTTTAAATGATGTTAGCACCACGAAAGAGAGGTCTAAATGGTTGATATTGTTATTATTAGCACTTCTCAATTTACTAACACTCAACTTCAATTAAAAAGTTAACGAAATACAAACTTTTAAACAAGTTTTCTCATAAAAGTTTGAATGGTAAAAAAGGACTTCAAAAGTTTTAAAATGTCAGATTCTCCCATAGCCTAGAAGAATGGCATGACTACAGCAGTGCAATACGAAGGAATGTTGCTTCTGACAACAATTCCAAATGCTCACTGTCCCCACAGGCAAACTACATGTGAAAAATCAGCTCAGCATTCTGACCCAGCAAGAACACAAATCTCTTGATTGCATAATTCACAACACTGCTATTTATACATTTGGACCTGAGTTGTTCTTTAATAGTCAAGTAAAAAAAAAAAATCAGCTGTAGAAAAAGCTTTAGTGTCAATAATTTAGCATGTATCAAATTTCAACAGGCGAGTGTAAACCCCCCCCCCCACCCCCCAATGCGAGAGTTCAGCTGCTCAAGCAATCGGGCAGGATTATAGCCACCAAAACTGGAACACATGACAAACACAACGAAGTGCTCTTCCCCCTTCCTGAAAAACCGGTTTAACACAACTGATTAAAAATAGGTCACAGTCTAGTTAGTGGCTTCATATAATGCATTTTTAGGCAACCAGTCAATTGCAGGACAATATATGCAGTTCGACGCTGAAGAATTACTCATCGCCAATCACCAAACTGCATTGCGTGCCTTTCAGCTTACTTTTGGCGGTGAGGTTAAATGGCACACTTCTCACGTTTTTCCCTTACCCGGACTGTAGATATTTACTTGAGAACATAATGGTGACCCGTTTGAACCTTGTGTAGGCACTGCAAATTCTGAGGCAAGAGTCCAGGCATTATTCTTATTGAACAATTCTAGTATGAATGCCACATTTCTTCTTATTGGTCATACAATAATGGATTAAATCCCCCCCCCCCCCCCCCCACCCCCCACAAAGACTAGTTCCTGGCTTAAGAAATTTGCCCAGTTCTGTGTGAGCACAAACGCATGTTTAAAATGACTTTTGCATTGCCTTAGCAACTCTGACATCACTGCCAAATGTGCTCTTTGGTTTTCAGGCTGCCCATACTGTATAAGTGCAGAGAATGGCCACTGTTGCTGGCAGGACAGGGCAGGGCAGGGTGGTTTTGGGTTCGGTCGGCTGCTCCCCTGTGATAGTCCGCAGGTGTCCCGCCCTGCCCCGCGCCGCCCCACACTGGGTCCCCCTCTACAGAACCTCCATGGGGACCAGGTCCTCGCCCGTGTGGATCCTCCCCATTGGCTCCGCCAGTCTGAGGTACCTGTGCCGCCGCGGGAGAACGGACATCCTGGTGACAGACGATACGATACGTACCTGTCACTCAACCTGTAAACGTCCTGTTAAATGACTAGACCCTCCCCTACCCACACCCTAACTTGAATATATATCTTAGAAAGAATATAAATCTTCTGTATTTTAGTTATGTCCTACAAAATTCATTTTGTAGTTTCATTGACAAACATATATGTTGGGAATTAAGTACTCATATCGACACAATATAGATGATCTCGGATGATTCGGAGAATTGAAGTTACACATTTAACGATTCATATCACTATTCAACTTTTGAGAGCTAAGACGGTAGTCTTACGTATTTTCGCAATTTACTTTCAGTTAGAAAGTTGCTTAATGTGAACTGCCTCAGTTGTGCATGGCAGTAATGTGCAGCATGGTCCAGGCACGCCTGGCAGTCATACCAACAGCACTGACCCCTCATTGGCCATTGTTCCAGGGGAAAAGCCCCTGTCTGCATTTCCCATTGTCCCACCCTAAAGGAACCCCACAACTCTTTCATCATTCTCTCCCCGTCCACCTCGCCTAATGTGTGATGAGCACTCTGGTGCAAAATGGCTGCCGTGTATCACCCAGGTAGGTGCTACACATCGGTGGAGGCTGAGGCGAGTTTCCCCTGTTTCTCACTGTAAAGCGCTTTGAGTGTGAGAAAAGTGCTGCATAAATGCAAGACATTATCATTATTATTTTTTATGATGTTGGACAAAAACAAACATAGCAGTGTTGGGCAGATACTTCTGAAATTCTATCTAAAACCATTTTGTCTACTTTTCATGGCTTTAACAGGTTATGATCAGGCTTGCAGCAAAACAAAACAAAAAAGGAAACACACTTACTTTGGATCACACCGTCTTATTGGCACCGCCAACAAAATGGCTTCCTCCTGCATCCCAATGGTTCAGGACTGCAGGTTTTAAGTGAACATCAGAGTTAGCGCCTTTCATCCGTCACAAAGATCTCATCTATAAAACATGGCTGAGATTCCGGATTACTCATACTTTATTACGAGCTTCAGTTATAAAACTTTAATTTGCAGAAACACTCATTCGAGGTCACAAGCACTGCTGTGCATCAGCAGTTGGCTGCGTTAGCTTTGTCACATTTAAAAATGGAAAACAAATTGAAGTCATGAATCACAAACTGATGTACTGACAATACATATGAGGAGATGAAAGATGATTAGCACTGGGGTGGATATTTAGCATAATGGGTAACAAACTGAGCTATGGAAATGCAGGGGTGCCAAAACATCTTAAATACATCTCATCACGGTTATTTTTGACTTGTTTGCAAGGCAAAAATTGGCATGTCACCAAGGGGAAGACTGCTCGTCTTTCGAGGAATAGAAACGACACGTCAAATTTTAATGTGCCAAAAATGTACTTGTTGATGCGTTCATTCTTCATTTGTGAAAATTTGACATGTTGAGGTGATTAAGATGTATGGAATGCCAAGCACAGCTTACATTAAGGGGCACATCAGAATTTCTTGAATATAACGGAGCGCATCAGCATGGACCCTCAGGAAATATTGTTGTGGTAACACATGCCTTGATGCAATATGCTAATTTACACACAATTCCAGCTTTGCTGTTGACTGAGATTCTTTTAACCGAGTTGACATAAGCAATACTGTAATGCCATGTTGACACAGAAATTTCTGCCTGTCAAAAATAACTGTGATGAAATGCTTTTTTTTTTTTTTTTAGATATTTTGGCACCATTAGCTTTCCATACTGAGTTTGCATCTGCAAGGTTGCAGGTTTCATTCCCAGGTAGAACACTGCTGTGGTACCCAAGAGCAAGGTGCTTAAGCAGAACTGCTTCAGTAAAATACCCTGCCGTGTAAACTAATTTAAGCTTCGAACAAGAGCATCCGTTAAATGCCTCAAATGTAAGAACTGCATTCAGCGCTCTGAAGAATAACCCTTCATTTTAGGGTAGTGTCAAAATCCTACACAAGCTGCACAAAAGCTCCTTCCAAACATCCATTCACTTTTAATGACAAAGAGAAGCCGGGTAGCAGCTTCTCCTTCAGAAACGGGTCTGAGTCCCGACACAGGAGAACCTCAGACGATTAAAATAACAATGTGACGGGTGGGAGCCACACCAGTGGGAGTAATTTACACACCCCCAGGGCTGTTTCTGTCATGTGAGCTGCTTCACTAGGCCTGACGTCCTGTTAATATTTACCTGGATGTGAATGGGCATTAGCATCTACACAGGCAGTGCCAACCTATGGAAAAAGCAGAGTGGGGAGGGATTGGATCAGGACAAAGATAATTTGGGAAGGACACATGGGGAAAAACAGAAGATATATTTCAGTTTTTTTTTTTTTTAGGCATAAAAGACATATTACAATAAAGATGCTACACTGCTTGTTTGGAACCCAACTGTGAGCAAGATGGTAATGAAACCATTTTTGCTTTTAACAGACTTTGACAGTTAAGCTAGTTTAACTGCGAATGTAACTGTCCACAGACTCTTCCCGTTTCCACGGCAACAATTATTGAGATTTCAGTTTCTTTTCACTCTGGGGCATAATGCGTTCACAGTATGCAGACGTGCTACCCGATTATTAGACTCTTACTGGCCCGTTGGGTTGACAAGCAGGCAGGTGACAGAATTTTGGCTGTAGTGGGTGCAGTCTCTAATGGATAGTCTCACAGTCAGAGTTGGCAGGCGGTGAAACAGGCCCTTCCACATATCTGCACAGCTCTGGCATTCCTGGCGAAAGGCAGTCCCCAGATCTCACCCCGCCAGCTAAGAGCCGTCGCCCCGCCGGAGCGAGCGTACCTGGGCGGACTCGCGCCCGCCCCGCCCGGGGGCGGAGCCACAGGAGGGGCTGCGTGCCGAGTGGTCGGCCGAGAGGATGTGGGCGGAGCCGAGCTCCAGGCTGGCCACCATCTCCTGAGACTTGGCCAGCAGGCGCTGCAGACAGCTCGTCGGGGAGAGCCGCCCATCAAGAGTCTGCTAAAAGAAAAGAAAAAAGGATTTGCACCGCCAGCATCGCCAAACATGCCGTCTCTGTCCGTTCAGCCCTCACGCTCAGCGTGTGAAACATGGCTGGGTATCGCCGCCCCAGCGCCCAGCGCCGACTGCCAGCGTGGGGTACGTGTGAAAGGCTGCATATTTCTCATTCAGTAGTTACAAGCTAACGAGGCGCCTCACCGTCTGTTTCAGTAACTCTCAAATCCCACTGGATGAGAGACAAGAAGTGGGCGGAGCTGTGACTGATACACCCCGACGCAATCTCAACCAGCAGTTGTCCATTTGCACACTATCTTTTGATTGGCTGAAATGAGTCTGATTGACAGCGCATTGCACCTGTGTCCATTAGAGCAGGGGTCATCAAACAGGTTTGACCCGGGGCCAAATTCTCACGTAGCAAATACCTTTTGCGCCAGACCACCCCCTCCCCCCTCGCTCACCCAAATAAATGCTGGGACTGGGAGTACAGGCTACTAACTGATAATACCAAACGCAGGGCATGTACATCTTTGGCACACATTGCATCACCCCTGCTTTCTCCAAAAACTGATTCTTTTTCTGCCTATTCTATTAATTATTTATCAACTGGCACTCAAGTAGCCACTGCAGGCATATATAGCCTACATTCAATTGGCCTTGATGTATTCCATATTTTCAAACCTATATTATTTTAGTATAACTGAAGCAATGTACAGTAACATTTCTACTTTAATTAACATTTGGTGTTTGGATCAGAGAACACTTGCTGGCAGACCAGATGTGGCCAGGGGGTCCCTAATTGATGATGAATCACTCACACTGTCCGGGGACCGTGGGTGGGGTCCCAGGTCTCCGTTAGCGACGATACGGGGGGAGGCCCTGTATGGGGAGGGGCCGTCCGTGAGCCTGGGGCTCCTCCCACTCCTGGGTGATAGGGCGGGACAGTCCAGGAGCAGGGAGGTCAGGTCCCCCTGACTGAGAAGAGGTGAGAATCACCACGACAATCATCACCATAACAACCACCTTGGGGTCCCCCAGCATTTCAAATTTAAAAACGCACTAATCCAACCCCACTCGACGATCACACCTGTAGCCCAACACACACACACACACATACCTGTGGTCCCATCCAGAACACACACACCTGCATTCCAACATACACACACACACACACACTCCCACTCACACCTGTAGTCCCATACAACACACACCTGTAGCCCAACACACACACACACCTGTAGTCCCATCCAGAACACACACACCTGCATTCCAGCATACACACACACACACACACACTCCCACTCATGCACACACCTGTAGTCCCATACAACACACACACCTGCAGTCCAACACACACACACATTTGGCAGACGCTCTTATCCATCGCTCTGGATAAGAGCGTCTGCCAAATGCCTGTAATGTAACACACACACCTGCAGTCCAACACATACACATGCAATGCCACCCAACACACACCCGAGACGAGTTCGATGCATTTCTACGAGTCATTCTGAAACCCATAAACATTATGCCCACCTGAAATGAAACTAGTAAAGGTTTAATTTTGGGAGAAACATGACTCTAGCACTTTAGCATGACTATAACCATTTAGTGCGACTGTAGGACTTTAGCATGACTGTAGTGCTTTAGCATGACTGTAGGGGCGACATAGCTCAGGAGGTAAGACCGATTGTCTGGCAGTCGGAGGGTTGCCGGTTCAAACCCCGCCCTGGGCATGTCGAAGTGTCCTTGAGCAAGACACCTAACCCCTAACCCCTAACCGCTCTGGCGAATGAGAGGCATAAATTGTAAAGCACTTTGGATAAAAGCGCTATATAAATGCAGTCCATTTACCATTTACCATTTATCATCCATTTACCATGACTGTAGTGCTTTAGCATGACTGTAGAACTTTAGCATGACTGTAGTGCTTTAGCATGACTGTAGAACTTTAGCATGACTGTAGCGCTTTAGCATGACTGTAGTGCTTTAGCATGACTGCAGCGCTTTAGCATGACTGTAGCGCTTTAGCATGACTGTAGTGCTTTAGCATGACTGCAGCGCTTTAGCATGACTGCAGCGCTTTAGCATGACTGTAGCGCTTTAGCATGACTGTAGGGGCGACATAGCTCAGGAGGTAAGACCGATTGTCTGGCAGTCGGAGGGTTGCCGGTTCAAACCCCGCCCTGGGCATGTCGAAGTGTCCTTGAGCAAGACACCTAACCCCTAACCCCTAACCGCTCTGGCGAATGAGAGGCATAAATTGTAAAGCACTTTGGATAAAAGCGCTATATAAATGCAGTCCATTTACCATTTATCATCCATTTACCATGACTGTAGTGCTTTAGCATGACTGTAGAACTTTAGCATGACTGTAGTGCTTTAGCATGACTGTAGAACTTTAGCATGACTGTAGTGCTTTAGCATGACTGCAGCACTTTAGCATGACTGTAGCACTTTAGCATGACTGTAGCACTTTAGCATGACTGCAGCACTTTAGCATGACTGTAGTGCTTTAGCATGACTCTAGCACTTTAGCATGACTGTAGTGCTTTAGCATGACTCTAACACTTTAGCATGACTGTAACCCTTCAGCATGACTGTAGCGCTTTAGCATGACTCTAGCACTTTAGCATGACTGTAACCCTTCAGCATGACTGTAGCGTTTAGCATGACTCTAGCGCTTTAGCATGACTGTAGCGCTTCAGCACAACTCTCGCGATGCGGCTAGCCAGGCCATGGGACGCCCACTCACCTCCCCGGCGACGCCCGGCTCCCGCGCTGCAGCAGTGTCTCCTGCGCGCTCTCCAGGTTGAGCTGCAGAAGCTGCAGGTCGTTCTGCTGGTTCTCACATACCTAAGAGACACACACACACACCGACAGACAGACATATACCACACACACAAGCACACACACACACACAGACACACAAACGCACGCACACACACACACCGACAGACGGACATACACCACACACATAGACAGACAGACAGACACAAGCACACACACACACACACACACCACACACACAAGTTCACACACACACACACACAGACAGACAGGTCATGCCATGCTCTCCTAATAAAATACACTTATATTCAACAGACTTCACATGAGATATCTGACTGGCTGCTTCCATGGATTGGTCTGTGGGGTTTGTGGTTAAGATTCAGCTGAAACACGTTTCGCCGACCGCAGGGGACGCTGGGTACGGCGGCAGACTGGGAAACCGCAAACGCAAAGGGAAGAAGACAGAACAAGGGGGGACGGCCATTTCCCAAAGCATTCCTCCCGGCAGAGGCACGCGCCCCGGTTGGTATGGCGATGTGCAGCCGCCGCAGAAGAATGCCGGGGAGTCGGTTTGTGGCAAGCCCAAGTATTTCAGACGGAACGTCACGCTGCATTTCAAACGAGCCTCTCGCTGCCTGAAAGGCATCCGCATCTCCACATCTCCAGTGGGAGGCCACTGAATATACACACTGGGTATACTGCTGTGCAGTTACTGAGCTGTGTTCTCAGTCAGACACACTGGGTATACTGCTGTGCAGTTACTGAGCTGTGTTCTCAGTCAGACACACTGGGTATACTGCTGTGCAGTTACTGAGCTGTGTTCTCAATCAGACACACTGGGTGTACTGCTGTGCAGTTACTGAGCTGTGTTCTCAGTCAGACACACTGGGTATACTGCTGTGCAGTTACTGAGCTGTGTTCTCAATCAGACACACTGGGTATACTGCTGTGCAGTTACTGAGCTGTGTTCTCAACCAGACACACTGGGTATACTGCTGTGCAGTTACTGAGCTGTGTTCTCAGTCAGACACACTGGGTATACTGCTGTGCAGTTACTGAGCTGTGTTCTCAATCAGACAAATAAAGCTACATACTGGAGTAGCAAATGACAGAGCTGTAAAAGCTGTTTCTATGTGGTGCAACACATTCTTGAGTGTCAGAGCTAAATGTTACAAAATATTAAAGCAGCCCCCTCTCAATATTTTCAGCAACACTTAAGACACACAGAGGGCACACTGAGCTGTTACTCCACACAAACGCTGCAGGTTTATCTGTGTAGCTCTAGTCCTTGACTTTAATCCAGGCTCTTACTGGCTCCTGACCATTCCAATAAAAAATGTGCACAGCCCGGTCTTTCAAGTCTGGTAAACTGACAAATTGTTACACAGTAACATGCCTGCACACTTACTGTCCTGCTTTTCAGGTTCGGCTGGGTTTATAATAATAATAATAATAATAAACTGAAAGGACAAACCCACAGACTGCTCATACTGGAAAAATGCAGCTGTTGACATGGTCACCAAATAAGCAAACTGCACAATTAATGACACTTTTTAAATAAGACATTCTTGGCTGCCCACTTGGCCCAATTTTATGTGGAATTTTTGGACAGTTCACAAGGAAGCTGTCAGAGAGAGACTTAAATCAAAAACCTGCAATTTGATATGAGTATGCCCCAAATGGCTTATATTGTTTATTATATATAACTGAAACATATGTACTCTTATGATATCTCACACATCTGTACAGTGAAGTTATATGTCATATGGCTCTAAACAGTGAATAGGGTTTTGAATTTCTTCTGAGAAGCACGTACACAGGATGCAATGGGGGTGTGTAGAAGGTGTGAACACAAACACGGAGTGTACCTGGCGTAGGCACTGGAGTTCGGACTCAGTGCGGTCCTGTTTGGACCGGGCCAGCTGGAGTAGCTCATCCTTCCGGCTTTCATCTTCCCCTGTGCAAACACACCAGAACCTCATCTACCTACAATGCACCTCCAGCAGACCAGAACCTCGTCTACCCACAATGCACCTGCAGCACACCAGAACTTCATCTACCCACAATGCACCTGCAGCACACCAGAACCTCATCTACCCATAATGCACCTGCGGCAGACCAGAACCTCATGTACCCATAATGCACCTGCGGCAGACCAGAACCTCATGTACCCATAATGCATCTCTAGCACACCAGAACCTCATCTACCCACAATGCACCTGCAGCACACCAGAACCTCATCTACCCACAATGCACCTCCAGCACACGAGAACCTCATCTACCCACAATGCATCTCCAGCACACATCAGAACCTCATCTGCCCACAATGCAACTGTGGCACACCAGAAACTCATCTACCCACAATGCAAACTGCAGCACACCAAAACAGCATCTACCCACAATACATCTCTAGCACACCAAAACCTCATCTACCCACAATGCACCTCCAGCAGACCAGAACCTCGTCTACCCACAATGCACCTGCAGCACATCAGAACCTCGTCTACCCACAATGCACCTGCAGCACATCAGAACCTCATCTACCCCTCCTCCCCCCTCGTGTACCTGATGCAGCCAGCTCCCGCTGCAGTCTCTGGTTCTCCTGTTTCAGCCGGATGATGTCCTCAGTCTTCTCCCCCAGTTCCTCTGCAGGGACACTGTGCTTTAGTACCGTGCTGCGACAGTCTGCGCGTGCAGCAAAGCATGCAGGAAAGCTTGCGGCAAAGGATGCGGCAAAGCATGTGGCAAAGCACGCAGCAAAGTATGCGGAAAATCATGTAGCAAAGCGTGGTAAAGAATGCAGCACAGCATGCGGCAAAGCATGCGCTAAAGCATGCAGCAAAACATGCCGAAAACCATGCCGCAAAGGAGCCCCCCATGCACCCTGGTCACCGCAGAGCCGCAGAGGCAGCACGCTTCCCTTAAACCCCTTCAAACCCAAAAACAGGTCAGGTGACTCTGTGCAGTCAGCTTCTTTAATTGATCACTTAAGCTAAATGGAGATCACACCATGAAAACCATTCAGCCCTGTGGCTCTCCAGGTCCAGGGTTAAGCACCACTGCCTCATAAAAGTACATGCATAAAAACAGCGTTGTTTAAACGCAAACCCAAGGGCCGATTTAAAATGATAGCCCACAGAAATCTAAGTTTAACTTCATTACAATCAGTTTTTAAATCCCCCCTTTCTGAAAATGCAGGTCCCAAATCATCTCAGAAACAAAGATGAAAGATAGTGAATCGTGACACTGAATCAAGCTATAACACGCACCCTGCCCAACCGGGCCGCATAAGCAAAACATGTTCCTGCACCGCAGAAACCTTTGGGCGATTCACACCCCCACGACCTGCTTCCTGAAATTGCGAAACCGTACGCGGTGTCATGGGTCTGTGCCTTTCTGCGTGATCAGAGCGATGAGGCGATACTCAGAGAACAGACAGCATGCCGCTGAGCAGGTGACCGCTCTTCAAAAGCGCTCAACCTGACGCCAACATGTGACTGCTCCTTCCAGAGCAGCGGACGTGATTTACGTGTGTGTGTCTGCATGCATCTGTGTGTGTGTGTGTGTTTGTGTGTGTGTGTGTGTGTGCGCGTGTGTAAGGGTGTGCTTGTGTGTGGAGCGTATGCCTGAAGTTTGATTGTATCTACACGTGTGAATTTCATAACATATTCACTGAATTCTTCTCTACCTAGTTTAAAAAAAAAGGAAAAAGCTGCAGGTGGCCTGATACTTGTGGCCCGTGCTGTATGTGAGTGACCATGGCAAAAATCTCCAGGTGGTCTGATACTTGTGGCCCGTGCTGTATGTGAGTGACCATGGCAAAAAGCTCCAGGTGGTCTGATACTTGTGGCCCGTGCTGTATGTGAGTGACCATGGCAAAAGGCTCCAGGTGGCCTGATACTTGTGGCCCGTGCTGTATGTGAGTGACCATGGCAAAAGGCTCCAGGTGGCCTGATACTTGTGGCCCGTGCTGTATGTGAGTGACCATGGCAAAAAGCTGCAGGTGGTCTGATACTTGTGGCCCGTGCTGTATGTGAGTGACCATGGCAAAAAGCTCCAGGTGGTCTGATACTTGTGGCCCGTGCTGTATGTGAGTGACCATGGCAAAAGGCTCCAGGTGGCCTGATACTTGTGGCCCGTGCTGTATGTGAGTGACCATGGCAAAAGGCTCCAGGTGGCCTGATACTTGTGGCCCGTGCTGTATGTGAGTGACCATGGCAAAAGGCTCCAGGTGGCCTGATACTTGTGGCCCGTGCTGTATGTGAGTGACCATGGCAAAAGGCTCCAGGTGGCCTGATACTTGTGGCCCGTGCTGTATGTGAGTGACCATGGCAAAAGGCTCCAGGTGGCCTGATACTTGTGGCCCGTGCTGTATGTGAGTGACCATGGCAAAAGGCTCCAGGTGGTCTGATACTTGTGGCCCGTGCTGTATGTGAGTGACCATGGCAAAAAGCTCCAGGTGGCCTGATACTTGTGGCCCGTGCTGTATGTGAGTGACCATGGCAAAAGGCTCCAGGTGGTCTGATACTTGTGGCCCGTGCTGTATGTGAGTGACCATGGCAAAAGGCTCCAGGTGGCCTGATACTTGTGGCCCGTGCTGTATGTGAGTGACCATGGCAAAAGGCTCCAGGTGGCCTGATACTTGTGGCCCGTGCTGTATGTGAGTGACCATGGCAAAAGGCTCCAGGTGGCCTGATACTTGTGGCCCGTGCTGTATGTGAGTGACCATGGCAAAAGGCTCCAGGTGGTCTGATACTTGTGGCCCGTGCTGTATGTGAGTGACCATGGCAAAAAGCTCCAGGTGGCCTGATACTTGTGGCCCGTGCTGTATGTGAGTGACCATGGCAAAAGGCTCCAGGTGGCCTGATACTTGTGGCCCGTGCTGTATGTGAGTGACCATGGCAAAAGGCTCCAGGTGGCCTGATACTTGTGGCCCGTGCTGTATGTGAGTGACCATGGCAAAAGGCTCCAGGTGGCCTGATACTTGTGGCCCGTGCTGTATGTGAGTGACCATGGCAAAAGGCTCCAGGTGGCCTGATACTTGTGGCCCGTGCTGTATGTGAGTGACCATGGCAAAAGGCTCCAGGTGGCCTGATACTTGTGGCCCGTGCTGTATGTGAGTGACCATGGCAAAAGGCTCCAGGTGGCCTGATACTTGTGGCCCGTGCTGTATGTGAGTGACCATGGCAAAAGGCTCCAGGTGGTCTGATACTTGTGGCCCGTGCTGTATGTGAGTGACCATGGCAAAAGGCTCCAGGTGGCCTGATACTTGTGGCCCGTGCTGTATGTGAGTGACCATGGCAAAAGGCTCCAGGTGGCCGGATACTTGTGGCCCGTACTGTATGTGAGTGACCATGGCAAAAGGCTCCAGGTGGCCTGATACTTGTGGCCCGTGCTGTATGTGAGTGACCATGGCAAAAGGCTCCAGGTGGCCTGATACTTGTGGCCCGTGCTGTATGTGAGTGACCATGGCAAAAGGCTCCAGGTGGCCTGATACTTGTGGCCCGTGCTGTATGTGAGTGACCATGGCAAAAGGCTCCAGGTGGCCGGATACTTGTGGCCCGTACTGTATGTGAGTGACCATGGCAAAAGGCTCCAGGTGGCCTGATACTTGTGGCCCGTGCTGTATGTGAGTGACCATGGCAAAAGGCTCCAGGTGGCCTGATACTTGTGGCCCGTGCTGTATGTGAGTGACCATGGCAAAAGGCTCCAGGTGGCCTGATACTTGTGGCCCGTGCTGTATGTGAGTGACCATGGCAAAAAGCTCCAGGTGGTCTGATACTTGTGGCCCGTGCTGTATGTGAGTGACCATGGCAAAAAGCTCCAGGTGGTCTGATACTTGTGGCCCGTGCTGTATGTGAGTGACCATGGCTAAAGGCTCCAGGTGGTCTGATACTTGTGGCCCGTGCTGTATGTGAGTGACCATGGCGCGGTCTCGCCCCCCGGCGGCGGCTGTACCTCTGAGCTGGCCGCTCTCCGCCCGGGCCTCCCGGCAGCGGCGGTTCAGCTCCTGGGCCTCCTTCAGCGCCCGGGCCTCCCGCGACCGCTGCTCCTTCAGCGCCTCCTCCAGCGTCTGGAAGCGGCCCGACAGCTCCACGATCAGGTCGGTGGCCTTCGTCACGTCCTTATCCTGTCAACACACGGGCGCTGTCTGTCTGGAGCTCACACCAGGAGCGCTACAGGCGATTCCTAGTCACCCAGCAGCCATTAGATTATTACACACAAGGAACCCTGTGTTTGATTGCGGGTGTGATGTCACAGAGGGAGGTGGAAAGCCTGTGATGTCACAGGTCATGTGACCGGCCGGGGGGGCCCTCTCACCTTCAGGCTGAGCATGGCGGTGAGCTCCTCCTCGTGCGCCTGCAGCCGGCCCACCTGAGAGGACAGCTCCAGGATGGTGGCGTTCAGGCTCTGGTTTCTCTCCTGTAGGGGGCAGCGCAAGCCGCTACTTTACTGCTCAACCTGTATCACTGTGCCACTGTGTGAGTGAGCTCAACTCCTCGTTTCATTGCTCGTTTACAGCATCTCCAAACACTTAACCGTGAAAAGTATAAAGTATATTTCACAGGAAAATACATACAATGCTTAGAAGTTAGACTGTGTTACTTAGATAAGAGACTGTCTTTATTTACTCGAGATGAAAAAATAATATCCACGTACGTTTCTTGTGTCTCTCTTACAAGTCATTTCACATAAGGAATGTCCAGTGCATTCTGCCTGTAAGCATACTGAATGTAGGAATAACTTTAATAACTTTGTAGGGAAGAAAATCCAAAAGGCGAAATCGTCACTATTGTGACACCATTTATATAATGTAATGATAAAACTTTTTCAAAGAATGACTGGTTAAGTCAAAAGATGAAATATTCATAGAATACACAATTATCTATTAATGCCACATAATGCATTTCATTTTCCATGTCTTTTCAGCTTAACCCATGAGCTCAGAAATGACTGAGCCTCTCCAGGTCCTGGGCTACTGAGCCCTGATAAAAGCATGTTTTGATATGCGAGTACACAGTGACTGTGAGTGCAGCTGTGTGCAGTGTCCACCAGAGGGCGCTGCGGGTACCTCCAGCTCCTGGCACTGGCTGCTGGACTGCAGGTGCTGCTGGCTGAGCTGCTGCAGCTGCAGCTGTGTGGCGCTGAGCTCCGCGCGGTCGTCCTGCTGGCGCGCTTCCGCGATGCGCAGCTGCTTGGTCAGGGCCTGGATCACCTCCTTCCGCTTCTGCAGCTCGCCTGGGTAACGAAGAGAGCAGCCCGTCACCCGGGAAACGCAGAAACCCCGCCCATCGCCTGAGAAATGCAGGAACCCGCCCATCACCTGGGTAGACAGGCCTGCTGGGAGGCTCATCCTGTTAAGGCTCTGTTCCAGGGCATGGATGAGCCCGATGGTGTGAAATGGATTTGTGACTGTGTCAGTGCGGACTGACTGGTGGCTCCGTAAGGCTACACAATGGACTCGCTAAGGAAAGGCTGGTTTCAGTAGGCTGGGATAACTGTGCCTTATTGCATAAAAGAAAAAAGAAAAAAGAAAAAGGGCGCCCCCTGCTGTCACCCTCCAGCCGCGCGCTCCTCTGCTCCAGGGTCAGCACCCTCTGGCGGTCCTGCTCCCAGGCCTGGAGCTGCTTGTGGTGGGCGGTCACCATGGTGTTCAGCTCCTGGTCCCGGTCCTTCAGCTCGGCCATCAGCAGCTGCAGCTCCCGCCTCTGTTTCTGCAGCACGGCGCTCTCCGTTACCGCGGCGATTGCCTCGCTCGCCGCTACGGTCCCGCTCGCCGCTCCCGCCATCATGGACCCATTCCCTGTTACCGGCGTCACCGAGCCGCCCGCCTTTACCGCCGCTCCTGGCGTTACCGCTACTCCCGTCGTCACCTTCTGCAAGACACCGATGAACCCGATTTCATGACAATCACCAGGGACAGGCCCAAAAAAATAAATAATCACACTACAATGCCTCTCGTTACAAAAACAACCTCCCACATAACAGCATCTAAAAACTACATCCAAACCGGTGGTGGTGTGTGGTGAGCTTTGCAGGTACCAGAGACACAAACCACACAAGAAAAAGGCGGGAAACCTGTGGTACACATGAAAATCACAGGCAAATATATATTTCAACTACGTTAAAGCTGTTCACATCACTCCGTATAAGAGTGTGTGATAAATGCCGAAAATGTAAATATACCAGTAAAATTAAACACCTTCCCATCCTTGGTAATGACTCAGCCAGTGTTTCTCAAGTCTAGCCCTGGCATCTCACAGTATACATACTGACCCAGGATCAGTTTTCTCCTGTGCACATCCTAAACCTCATCTGTTTTGAGCTTGAGGGGTAAACTTATCCTGGATCAGCAGTCGGACTCTGCGGCACTTCATGAATACACTTAAGTGACTGTAATGTGACATGGTGTAGGCGGCAGTGTAGTATAATGGCTAAGGAGTTAGTCTTGTAATCAGGTTCGATTCCCCAGTAGGACACTGCCGTTGTGCCCTTGAGAAAGGTACTTCACCCACATTGCTCCAGTATATATCCAGCTGTATAACTGGATACAATGCAAGTCACTCTGGATAAATGCCTGTAAACTAAACTAAACTAAACTAAACATGGTGAACACAGGCCCTGGCCGTACCTGGCGCTGTGGCCTGTAGATGGCGCTGTGCTCGGGGGAGACGCGGAGGCTGCGGGACGTCCCGTGCCCGGTGCTGAGCCGGGCCGACGGAGGGGAGGGCTCTGCAGGGGCTCTGACATGGTTCTATTAAAAAAAAAAAAAAGACACCAGCGTCCCGTGTCAGTACAGCATCTGCCTTCAGCATGCTCACCGCTCAGAACGGACCTCTGCCCAAACATCACACTACGTTTGTCCCGTCCTACCCTCAGAATAACCAGACTGGCCTGAGCTTCATGCATCAAAACCAAGTCTTTTGTCTTTATCCACAAAAGGCCATTTGAAGTGATGATGTAATTCGAATAATCAACAATCACAATATTTCAGACATAACTTGAGGTTTGTAGCACTGTTTTCATTTAATTTAATCTTCAGCCTCCAAAAATTCTCTGAATTGATGTACAACAATGGGGCAAATGGAAGGTGTTAAACCCAGGTAACATCATTATTTAAGGTGACATTATGCACATTTTCTTTGTTGTGGGCAGAAGTATAATTTGCTACACATTTGAAAATGAGTATATTGGAATCTAACAGATAGGATGGCAGCTGGGAGAGCATAACTTTTAAAAACTGTAATAAGGTTATTCAAACAGGGACAGAAACTCAAATCTCATCAAAAGCAGTGATTAAATTCTGTATCGTTTCCTTTGATAAAACAAAACATTGTATACAAAAATACCATCTTATATCTGTTCCGAAAATCTGCATTTTCCATAGACATACTGTAGAGTGTAGATTTAGACTCTTATAGTTAAGTTACCTTTTTAACTGGGGTGCTGTGCCAGAGATCTGTGCAAGTACCTGAGAGATGGAAAAGGTTTGCTGGGTCATTTTCATGTAGCATGCAGTGGTGAACTTACAGAAAACCCTTCGATAATATGACACTGATGGTAATTGTAAATTAAAGTGAACATTAAGGGAATTGTTATTGTGCACTAGCAATGGATTACACTTGTACAATTACGGTAGATAGCACTGACTATCCAGATTATACCCAAATCCATAAAAATGCCTTACCGAATATGGGAGAAAAACTTGGTGCTGAACTTTTCAAGCTTTCGTTTGAACTGAATTTGCGTTTATCTGTGTCCATTGCACATTACTCATGGCTTGTGGATGAGAATAAATAGACACGATACAAGATGTAATGTCCCTGTCGGCGAATTACGTATAATTTTGCACTGCACTTGATAGATCATGGAATGGCAGGTTTAGTTTCTTTTTTCTCATTTAGCTGCGACTTGGACTTTACAAGGCAACAAATACTATTAGCTGAAGTTAAAACTTTCCAGTTAAATAAACCTAGCTGGCGCTGAAGCGACGCACATTTTTGTAAAACGAACATTAACGTTGTTAGCTAGCAGGTAACTGAGCAAGCATTAGCTACTCGTTAATACAGTTTCTGACATACTATATTAGTTATTACTGGTAACGCTTGCAAGCATTATTGGTCTTTTTCCGAGCTCACCAGACAACCAACAAGCCGATTCCCAGGTTATGGTGGAAAACGGCAAAGTTTTAAACTAAGTTTACAGTCTTTGAAGTATCCTTACTACTTTAATACTAGTTTTTTTCAATTTTAGGCTCGTGTTTCTGTTTTACAGGAAATGGCGTACCGTGACCGGAACTACAAAATGCTAAAAATAATCTTTTTGAAAACAAAAAATATTTAGACGACAAGTATATTTAAAATAAATGTGTGAACATTCAAAATGTTCAGTCTGAAAATTGCTGCTTTAACTTTCACCAAAACATATTTCAAAGACTAGCCTATCTGTTAGTTACAACAACATGGTTTAGGAAGTTTGTCGCATTAGTTTCCTCTTTTTTCTTGTCTAGACTACCGTTTCTTTAGTCTAATTTCGTTGACAAAAAGCCATGTTTTCGCCGCTGCTGTTGTTTAAGCGATGCAAAACCGTGAACCACGGTTCGGCAACTTAAACGCTTACAGGTTTACATGTCTATGATGACTGGCTCTTTTCGGGCAGACTGGTTTTAATCCTACGGTAAATCTGAAAGTTTTTCATTTAAAATCTCATTTTTTAATTATTTTAAAAATAAGCCGGCAATTGTGACAGATGTACAGACACGTAAAGCAGAGTTTTGATGTATGAAAAGGCCACAATCAATTTTTCAGGCAACTGAATGAGTTTCTATTGACGCTAAACTATGCGTCGGTTAGGAAAGAGACTGAAAGGACCCCGAAAGAAAGCTGTCAGAAGAGAGGTGTGCTTCTGCTGTTTGTTATTTTTTTAAAGCGATTAACAACTACATAATAATGCTTATTTTTTTATTTAACAGAACGTAATATAAAGGTTGTATTTACGGGGTAGGTATTGTTTTGACCACTTTGGTCTCGTTGATTCGGGGGTTAAAAAATGAATGAGTGGGAAGTGGCAAGGCAGCAACCATATTGGTAGCTAACATAGCTAGCCAGCTAATTATCGTGTATGCTACTAGTCTAGGTACTAAAAGTTAACGTGTTATTCAATACTGCTAGTTTGACAGGTGCTTGTAGGCGTCTTTCCTGTAAGATATTTCATGCTGTGTTACTGAAATATTCAAACTTGTTAGGTATTTTGTTTCTCAGCTAACTTTTGAAGCCAGCTGGCTACCTCCTAATAGTCTGCAGTGTAAACCTGTAGCTTAGTTAAATTCGCCTCCTGGCTAATTTGCTAACTTCTGACAGTCATCGGATTGAAAAGTAAAATTATCTCGACAGCAGTTTTTGCCCTGTATTCATCAACAGCCAGAAAGCTAACTATATAACTGCCGAGCCATCTGTATACATTTTCAAAACAGATTTCATTTTCATTGAATATGAACAACAGTATTTGAAAGGGTTTTGGAAAGGGTTTATTTTAATCGCTATGCTGGGTGGCAAATCGGATACGCGCACATCCGGTATATGTTAATCATGTGTTTACACTTCAGTTTTGTTGTGTTGCATGGATTTTATGCGTTTAGATCTGGCAACGGATCGTAATTTTGCCTGTCTCTAGCTCTAATTCTGGCTGTGACGAGGTTTGCCAACCATGTTAAATGCACTTTCGTAAATCGCTTTTTCCTTAAGCGGCTGCCAAATTAAATTGTAATTCTAAAATCACATTTCTATAGTTGGTCAGCAGGGTGTCCAGCGAATCCCTCATGTTTGTTATGAAATGTTGTTTGTCAGTAGACTGTTGGTAGCAGGAGAAGGCGCCGGGGTTGGATCTGAATCGATCCAACACCACCAGGACCCGAGGCAGACTACCTCCACATGCGGTTAAAATCGGATTTGGATTAATCTGATCCATGTCTCAATTATTTTATGTTGATCAGAATCATCAAATTTATCGAAATAGTCAGTAAATCTGGTATATGTCGCAAAAGAACACCCATATCAATGGGATATGTTCCATATCAGGTTCTAAAATTTCTAAATCATTTCTAGAGGCTAAGCTGCTGGAAATGACATCCTAGGCATCTTTTTAATTTTTAATAAATCGAATAAATGTTTTTTTTAAAGTGCATCGCAGACGGTGTCTCTTCACTCAACAGATTATTTTGAAGCTTCTCATTGAGTTTCAAACGGGTCTTGAACCACATTCATTGGTATATTGTTATTTTCAGTGCCTGACAAGACTTTTGATGGCGTCATAACGATGTTGATACAAGGAATTAGTAAGCCTTTTTTCATTGAAATGCTTAGTCGACGGCACGAATAATTTAAAAAAATAGCATGTTTTGTCGTGAGTGGGATTTTTCTCTATATTAGATTCGGCTGAAATTATAACACAGAATGCACTCTCAGAAGAGTTCCCGTCGCGTGGTGGATTTCAATTCGCCTGGTTTTATACAGCAAGCTTTGCCATGGATTTCACTTTCACGTCACTTCTTTTTCTTAGTCACTAGATGGCAGTATGAATATACTGCGTACGCCTACATATTAAATACCGAGATTTTTCTTACGAACCTCGTGCCAAAAATTGCACTAAAAGTGTATTCAAACATTTTAATCTAAAAGCCTCTTTCATTTTGATATCCGCTTCAATAAAATTATTAACTTTACTACCACCTTTAATACCATCTACAAGTTGCAGAGTTGTAGACGGGTATATGGGTGTCTAAATGATCACATTGTCTATTTGAACAAGGCATGTATCTGTCTACTACTGTATAAGTAAATTGCAATGGTTGTACTACCACTAATTGAAATATAGACATTTATTTTTCTCAATTTCCCAAACCCTCTGGGTTTTCTGCATGGTTCAGGCTTTGGGAACTCACTGTATTGGGTCATGTCCTTTCAGGTGCAGGTGTTGGTTGAGTTTCTCTCTCTCTCTCTCTCTCTCTCAGACTCCAGATCATGGCTACTACTGAAAATGCTGAATCGGGTTCAGCGGAGACTAGAGTGGAGCGCAGGGCCGCTGACTCAGATACTAAGTACCCACTGAAAGTGCTTTACTGTGGAGGTGAGAGAAAAAAACGCAGGGATTACTCCGAGAGTTGGACGCAGCTGTTTAGATGGTGGAGTGGGGGGACGGTGCCAAAAAATAACTAGAAATCCCCAGAGGTTTGGTAAAAAGATGCCTGTCGTTATTTGATGTCTTTCTAACTATTCGTTCAAGTCCACCCTCCTTTTTATGTGCTTTAGAAATTGCGATTGCGAAGTGACAGCTTGGTGTTTCGTCGCGCTTAAATCCCCTGGGGATTATGGGGTGCTGTTCACATGCAATGCCAGTACACTTGGTTAGAGTTAGCCCTGCGAGTTTGTGTGAACTCAGTTGAAAATGTCCTGCAGAGTGCCCTGCTTCTCTAACATGTCTGTGTTTCTCCCCTGCAGTCTGCTCCCTGCCAACAGAGGTAGGTGTAAAACCCTCTTTGTTTTTGTGTAGAAACGGCCCGAATTCCCTGAATCGGGGTGTGTTTTACTGGCCTCCCAGGTATCCAAGGCTCCACGCTCTGTTGCTAGGATACTATTGCGCTCAGAATAGATGGATGGTTTACACTCCAACACTGTTCTAAAATCTCTTTGCAAATCTCTTGAGAGTTTGCCTGAAAGTTCAATTTCTACCACTAATTTCCGCGACTGAAGCCAGTTATAGACCAGCAAACCATGAAACGCCAGTTGGCCTAGTTGGGCGTTGTTTGATTCCAGCTGCTTAAATGTTTCCGTTTTGGTTGAGGAATGACAGGTGGCAGAGATCAGGGTTGTCCTCTCTCTCTTTCCACAGTACTGTGAGTACATGCCTGAGCCAGCAAAATGCAGACAGTGGCTGGAGAAGAACTTTCCAGACGTGTTCGCCAAGATGTGTGTAGGTAAGAACTGGCCTCCTTCCGTCAGGGAAGTGTTACGGCTGTGACTCTCAGCTGCCCAAGCTGAGTGTCCTTCTCCCTGAACACTGAGGAACCTATGACGCAAAGGAAGGACTGGAGGCCACACACACACACACACACACACACGCACACACACAGACACACACAGACGCAGACACACGCACACACACGCACACACACACACAGATGCAGACACACGCACGCACACATACACATAGCATACTCACGTGTTTATTTTATTATGCATGCACTTTGGTAGGTGCTTTATAAATACTGTTTTATTTGGTGTAACAATAGGGTGTCAAATGCCAGTGTTGGTCATTTTTTTTTTTTTTTTTACTAAGTGTTACTGCTATGTGTATTTTTGTGTAAGACTATGTGGCACTGCAAAGGTTCTGATGGCTATCAAATATCCTTAGTTTCATCCATGCAGGTTTGTGTTAAAACTTTGGGCTAAGATAAGCTGCCCACATCCACAGTAGTTTATGTCAAAATCTCAGCTTCATCATTAAAACGGAATCAAAGGGAATCATGGGAAGCATGCGTGTGGTCTGAGTGTGAAACTTGCCTCTGGGTCTGCAGAAAACAGTCAAAAGCAGGAAGCTGGAGATGGAGAGGCGCCCCCTGCTGTTGAGGAGGAGGAAAAGAAAAAACAGAAAAGAGGTGAGAGCAGCTGATTGGACAGTCAGTCTTCCTGAAACCAAAAAAAGAGGTGGAGCTACCAACACCTGTTTGGGGCACTGCCATTTCAATCAACCGCTGTCTCTATTCTGCTGTGATTGTCCACACGCTGTTATTAAGATCAGAAATGCTGGGCAGATGCTTGTTGGTACAGTTAAGGATTTTACTGCAGTGGCTATTTGGGGAAAAAAAGCACATTCTGAAAGATTACAAGAGGAGAATTCAGAATGACAGAGGAGGTAGCAGCAATGACCAGACACCCACACACAGGACATTCCAAATTGGGAGAAAATAGGGATACAGTTAATAAAAATGAAAAAGAGTTCAGGATGAAAGAGGTCAGAAGGTGGGGTGCACTCAAACCAGAACGGCAATCTCTGTATTTTGGTTGCCTTGTTTATTTTATGCAAGCGCTTACTCTAACGCAGCTGTAAGCTTTGAAACTATCTGAGGAAGCTGATGTGTAAGTTCATCTGTATAGCACTGTAATCAAGACTAATATAGAAACATCTATAGCCTAATTATGGTCGTATTTATCTCTTTTTGGATTTCAGTAAGGTATTATTCACATTCGTTTTGTGGATTTTTGTGTAAAAGCGGTGCTGTCTCACGTATAGCTGCTGAAAGCCTAATCCTCGATACGAGATGGCGTTTCTCAGTGATTCTCTGTTGTTTTCTGTCAGCTTTGTATAAAAAAATAAAACATTTTCTGCATATTGTTTGTGATTCACCTCAACATAAATCAAGGCTGTAGTAGCACCAAAGCCTGAGGTGGTACTTACTTTTTTGCTAATACTCAAATTATATTTGTAAACAGTACCAAGCGTAAAAATAAACCTGTTCTGCAATTTAATATTTACTAAGTTTGAAATTCCTCACATAAATCCTGTGCACATGCTGTTTCCAAATTGAAGTGTTACAGCAGGACCCAGATGGGGTGTTTTTGTACCTGTATTGCTTATAGTAGTGTTATATTCCACTGAGTATTGCTATAGAAGTGTTATGTTCCACTGAGTATTGCTGCAGTGTGTTATCACTACCCTGAGCATATGGCTTTGGGGTGATTAATTGATTTGTTTTTGGTGTTTGGTTGTTCCTTCTGCAGGTGGCAGAGGTCAGATCAAACAGAAAAAGAAAACTGTTCCCCAGAAAGTAACGATCGCAAAAATCCCACGAGCCAAGAAGAAATATGTGACTCGGGTTTGTGGCCTGGCAACCTTTGGTAAGCCCTGCTCCCCCGCCCCCTTCCAATCACCTGCGTGTGACTTATGCTAATTTGCATAACCCCTCCCCCTTCCCTCTGCAGATATCGACCTTAAAGAAGCACAGCGGTTCTTCGCCCAGAAGTTCTCTTGCGGTGCCTCGGTGACGGCAGAGGACGAAATCATCATTCAGGGAGACTTCACAGACGACATCATCGACGTCATTCAAGAAAAGTGGCCTGAGGTGAGAGCAGACCTGACACTGCGTGCGCTTGGAAAATGTGTCCCCCCCCCCCCCCTGACAAAGTGAGACGTGCGGTGCTTGTGTGAGAAGATGAAACCCAAGGGAAGTGTTTGTTTGTATGATAAAGTGGTAGGAGAACACAGCTGCCAGTCACCGATGACTTTGAATCAACCAATAGATCGCGTTTTCCATTGGCTCAAATAGAGAGCTACAGTTTGTAGTTCTAAAACCCTGGGTGTCACGGGTGTTCTTCAGCCATGGGTTCCATTGGCAGATTTACAATTATTTTTTCCCCCCATAGGGATTTTGCTTTCTGCAGAAAATAAGGTCTAATAAGCGGACATATGTATTGTTCACGTTATAAAATTTTCCAGTTTCCAATGACCGCCCGAATGCAAGCACCATACGACTTGGTCACTTGGGCTATTTTTTCCAACATGTTGACAAGAACAACATGTCGATGGTGGATCATTCTTCTACTGCAATTCTGAATGAACAGAGAATTCAGTCAGCTCAGCTTCGCCCCCACCCCCTAACCCCACCATTATGACGGTATTCTCTTCCCACAGGTGGATGATGACAGCATTGACGACCTCGGCGAGGTGAAGAAGTAGAGACCAGAAACAACCCCCGCCTCCCTCCATTAACCCCCCCCCCCCCTGCACTTTCATTAAGGCGTGCACCACAACGTGAACCTGCCGCCCCCGGCCCACTGCATTAAAAGAAGAGCCATTTCCTCTCTCTCTCTTATTTACTGTACAGGAGCTGGGGAGTGGGCCTCCTCCCTGGCTAACACACTTCACTTCTGTAACTTCTAGCTGCTTCTCTCCGTTGCCAAAGGTCTGATATGATTGTGAACTCCTGTAAGACGCTGCACTAAAGCAATCTTTGGGCTAATAAAACGATCATTTTGGTCTCCTTTGCTCATCCACAGTGGAGTCTTTATTAAAGCTGCCCCATTTGCAAACAAAGCACTGTGCAAAAGCACTGACTGGGTCTCTCACAAGACATTAAGAGAAAATTCCACATTTGCTATTTATGCTGTTTTTCAACAGAAATTTTATTTCAATTTGCTACAGCTACTTTGCTGTATGTATGCACCAGCACACATTTAATACAGACGTTTTCAATTTCAAGCTCAGAATTGGGTAAAGGTGTGACGTGCCACGTCCATAACATCCTATCAAAGCCTGTGCTCAAAGGAAGTGGTTCAGATCGGTGTCAGGCACGTTAATGTCACATTACATTTTCTAACTCTTATGGTGCGTTCACACAGAGAGCATTTCGTCACCCAAGTTTCCAGAAGTACATTCATTCTCTGTGTAGCTGAGCAATGCCCAGCAGCACGACCAACTGAGCAACTGACTTCACACAGCGAGCAACTCGGTTGATGGTTTGCTGAAGTTCACTAGGCTGAGAGAGGGGCAGGAGCTTCCCGTTGTATCCTCTTAGTGGTCTCGTGCAACTACATATTACTGAAGAGAAATAACGGCGTCATCAAAGACATATATTTGCCATATAGCCACATATGATCTTTTGTTTCTATAGTTATGTCAGGACACTGATAAATATTTGTTATTGCTATCTCGTTAGCCATACCCCTCTCTATATCTCAGTTAGCCACCTAGCTATCCCTCTCACTAGCTGGCTAGTGATCTCTCCATATCTCTCTAACCAGGTAGAGAGATTGCTAGCTAGGCAGCTATCTCCCTCAGGGGTTCTGGCTAAACCATTTGAGACTCCTCCCAGAGATTCTGGTTATGATAATATCTCATAAGCAATGGAACTACTATAAAGCCTTTGCCCTACCAGGTCCTGTGGGGTAGCTGTAGACAAAAATTAATTGGGCTAATTGTTTTGAATTCCCGGTTGAGAGCACAAGACCAGAACAACGTTGCGTGCAAACTACCATCTTGTTTGGGAATTGATTTTCCTCTCCTTTTTGGCAAAACCTGAAAGGTAGCCAGGAGTTATGCAAAAGTTAAGGAAGCAGATCCTAATCTGTGGGCTGCATTCAGTAGTTGTTCACAGGAACAAGGCAAATGAGGACAATGAATGGCGGCTCTGAGAACAGCTCTGATCTTAATGATATGCTGTGTTGGTCAGGCATCTGTATGGATTAGTCAATATGACAGTGAGTGGCACAGATTCCCATAACTGATCCTGCAGATGAGATATCCCACCCATGTTTGGTGGTAAGGGGGGGGGGGTGTTCACTAAAGCACATTGAAATAAAGCAGCTACTCACTGTTACCTCACTGCTTCAGGGTCCCAGGTTCGAATCAGGTCCGGTCTGTTGGCCCTGTTGAGTTGCACATGGAATATCTTCCTCCGACTCATGGGCGTTTGTGCCCAACTTGCAAACTGCAGTCAGATAAGCAGAGGTACAAGTCCAGGGGTCAGAAATTAAAGTCCTGCCATGTGTTTCTTCCACGCATGAACTCAGCCAGCTGATTTCACAAATTAATTATACCGCCTGGCTGAAGTGTTATGCTAATTAGCAAACCTGGGTGATTGGAAAAAAAAATACTGGGAAGGACTTTTATTAGTGGATTTTCCACCTGATGAGTGATGCTAGGAGGACAAGACATGCTTGTCTGTGTTCTCCAGAATCAATTGTGGAAGAACCAGTTATGAGAGCTGATAAATATACAGTTGGGAGGAGGACAAGGAGAAGAGCATAAACAAGATCAAAGTAAAGATTTGCCTTAAAAATAAAAAAAACGCCCTAGGCCAGGGCTGCCAATTCTGTTTCGGGAGATCAGGGTCCTCAGTCTTACCAAAGAAAAAAGTCCAGTGTGGGTACAGGCTTTTGTCCCAACCAAGCAGTTACACACCTGATTCTATTAATCAACCACAAGAGTCCTTGCTAACTGCTAAAATGAAAATGTCCAGGACGGTAGATCTCTGGGAACAGAGTTCAGCAGTCCTGTCCAAGACCTTCTACCTAGGCCAGGGATCTCCAACACCAGTCTTGGACTGTCGGAAAGTTTTTGTGGTTTCCTTTCAATCAACAGCACATTAAGGCCTTGAGAACAAGGTGTGTGGATTCTTCAGCCAGTAAGGTTTAGGGACTTAAATCGCCGGTGCTGAAACTTACCGAAAACCTCTATGTGTTTGTAACATTCTTGTGCTTCTGTAATTCTGTACTTGTGAAATGAAATCTCATATCATTGAAATATAATTTGGACATCAGATCAAACAAATACAGTCACTATTTAATGACAGAATTCTCAACAGAAGCAAAAATCCTGCAAAAGTCTCATTATTCAGAATGTTTTTGTGCACATCCCAAAACCAGGGTTCCTTCTTAACACTGTATCTTAAAATGAATGCATGACCCAACTATGACACCACTCTTACCTCTCTTACCGAGGTCCCTCTAGGCAGTGAGAGGGCTGGTGTTCTGTGTTAAAAGGGGAGATTTGTTTCTCTTGGGGCTGCTGGGAATCCCTGAGAGGCTAACACTCCCCAGCTGTGGCACAGGCTCGTTTGCATGCGTGGACAGTGACTTCACAGAGCCCTCACAAGTTCAGCCACAGAGCACGCAGTTCGCAGAAGCCTTCCACCAGCGCTGAGCGTGCAGGTGCCTGGCGAAGGGCAGGGAAGGGATAGAAGGTTCTGGAATCCACGTGCTCACTTCCCCAATGATGGCTAACAGCAGTGCCCCCGTTTGTTGCGCGTTCGAGTCGCCCATCCTGGATCAGGTTCTGCCGCCGGTCCTGTTGCTGGAGTTCATGTTCGGGTTGATGGGCAACTCCCTGGTGCTGTGGACCTTCATGTTTCATATGGACACCTGGAAGAATAACTCCGTTTATCTGACTCACCTGGCTGTGGCTGACTCCGTGCTGCTCTTCTGCCTGCCATTTAGGGCTGATTATTACATGCGGGGAAAGAACTGGATCCACGGCGACGCCATGTGTCGTCTCCTGCTCTTCCTATTGGCCTGCAATCGATTGGCAGGCATCTTCTTTCTAACAGCCGCGGCAGTGGATCGCTACCTCAGGATTGTCCACCCGCGCAACAAGATCAACCGGATGGGGCTAAGGTACGCTCAAGGGGTGGCCGGCGGCCTCTGGCTACTCATCCTCACCACAACGACCTACCTGCTCGCAGACAAGCACTTCTTCTTCCGCAACAACAGAACCCAGTGCGAGAGTTTTAACATCTGCATGGGCTTCCACCCTCTCTCCACCTGGCACAATATCTTGTACTTGGCCCAGTTCTTCATGCCTGGCGCCGTCATCACCTTCAGCGCAGTCTGCATCTCCTGGCAGCTGAGGAGCAAGATAGACAACCGGGCTAGGGTCAAGAGGGCTGTCCAGTTTGTTCTGGTCATGGCACTGGTCTTCATTGTTTGCTTCTTCCCCAGTAATGTCACCCGCATTGCTGTCATAGTCCTGAAATACCAGTACAATGATTGCTCATACTTCCAAGAGGTCAACCTGGCATTCTACACCTCAGTCTGCTTCACCTACTTTCACAGTATGCTCAACCCTGTCATCTGCTACTTCTCCTGCCCCGCCTTCAGCAGAACCTTCCAGGAACTCTTCTATGGACTCTTCGGCAGAAAGCAGTCTCAGGAAGAGTCGGCACCCAACAGCAACCAAACCACTAACAACAACCAAGAGCAACAACCACAACAGCAGCAGCAGCAGCAGCAACAACAACAACAACAGCAACGACAATGTATGAGTGGTATTCACTGTATTTCATAGAAGTTAATGAAATTCCACTCTGCAGATTGGTGGGATAAGGCTGGAGAGGCTTCAGTAAAACTGCAGTACTTTTTGTTCAGAAGAAGTTGCTTTCATTGGTGTTTTGTGCAATTTGGTTGGCATTCATGGATATTTTACAGTGCAACAAATGCTTAGTAGTTTATTCATTATTACATGTGCAGCAATCTTTGAAATGTAGTGTTGTGCTTTTCCCCTTTTACAGAGAGCATGAGAGAAGAAAAAAAGCTTTTTATAGACTGCGTATGAAAATTTGAATTAATCATGAATTGCAAGGCCATTGTGTGATGTCCAGAAAGAGCTGGTATACAAAAACCCTCTTAGTCAAAAACAGGCCTGGAAATGAAAATGATGGGGTTGCAAATTTTCCAACATATAATATTACATTTTTACTCTGTGGGTTGGATTAAAAGACCAACATACCTTACAGATGTAGATACAAATGCCTCATATTTGCAGCCACACACATATATATGTACACACACACACACACACACACACATATGGGTGACAAATTAAAGGAAAAACCTGAATACATGAGTGGAGAACATAACGAATGAAGATGCTTCCATACAGGTGTACTGCATGATATAATTAAACAACTGACATTCTATCATGATCTGTGGCATGCATATAAATGTTGACCAGGCCCAGTTGACCATGATTTTAGGGTTAGGGTTCATTATTCAAGCATGAATTGCAGGAGCTCTAGTTACAAAGACTGCTCAACTGGCTAGTGTTTCAATAGGAACAGTGACTAAAGTGACATCTGCATTTACAGTACATCTATGGGAAAGACATCAGTGAATAGGGTTGGAAATGGTTGTCAAAAGTATACATTCGATGACTGTGATGCTCATGAATTTGTGTAATATGTAAGGAAAAACAGAAGAGAAGCTCAGGTGACTAAGAATGTCAATGCAGGATGTGATCAGACTGTGTCAGCAAGAACAGCTACATAGAGAGAGATATTATAGTAGGGTTTGCTGTGTATAAACCCCCCATTACAAAGACAAAAATTTTATTCGGAGTAATCACCTTTATCCTATGAAGAAACATTTCTATCCTGATGGGACTGGCCTCTTCCAGGATAACAATGCCCCCATCCACAGGGCACAAGGGGTCACTGAATGGTTTGATGATTATGAAAATGATGTGAATCATATTGTATGGCCTTCGCAGTCACTAGATCTCAACCCAGTTGAACATCTGGGAGATTTTGGACCGACGTGTTAGATAGCACTCTCCACCGCTATCCTCAAAACACCAAATGATGGAATATCTTTTGGAAGAATGGTGTTCCATCCGTACAGTAGAGTTCCAGAGGCTTGTATAATTTGTGCCAAGTCGCATTAAAGCTGTTCTGGCGGCTCTTGGTGGCCTAACCCCTTACTACGACACTGTATGTTGGTTTTTCCTTTAATTTGTCACCTGTCTAGTATATATACTGTAAATAGAGGAAAGGTAGAAGAGGCTCTTTGCTTTTGAGTAAGTACATATTTAATCTGTCTGCATGTTCTAAAAATCAACAACTAGGTGCAGTTATATGGTCATAGGCTATGTACTATAGATCTTTATTACCTGTTCTGAAACAATTAATAAATTGATGTTTAAAACTTAAACCCTATTAAAAATATATTTGACATGTTTTCTTGCTGTAAATACTGACTCCACCACCGATATACAGAAAAAAGCTGCCATCAGCTTTTTAATTAAAATTTTTTTTTTTTTACTTAAGATGAGGCTAAGTGATTCAAACACTTTGGCATATAGCCTTGGCATCAGTAAAATGGTGTCACAATAGCTGACAGCAGACATATGCCTCACACTAAAACACTGCTTGCTATCAGCTGCCAATTTCAGTCCTGAAAACAAGGTACGTTGATGACGATTGATGACTTAAATGAAATCACATGACAAGTTCTGAAATGCGACAAACAACCAGAAGACTCAGCCGCCCTCCAGGATTTGTTTTCTTCTGATTTTTTTATCCGCAAACTCCAACAATGAGCGTCAACACGGCGGACAGCCGACCAATGCCTATGGCTTCTGTGTTTCAGAAATAGCGCAAGATGTCGCGTGTGGTTCACTTGGGAAGCTGAAGGCAAACCCAGTGAAATGGAATGTGTACAGTCCAATAAAATTTCCCGGCACTAGAGGTATACAAAAATCATCAGCATCAAGTATGACAATTCATGATAATTATGCATTTTTAAAAATTTGAATCAAATAATTATGATTGCCATTGCATTAATTATAAATAATCCATTGTATAACCATGGATTTTCTGGATTTGTTTACAATATCTCTCTGAAGTATGTGGGCAGTAAAATGTGTTTGCGTTCACTTTTTTGAGAATGAACTTGCTCCATGCTTTAAATTAAATTGCATACAAATTTAATTACACACATTTTAAGTATTTCAATTATTCATATTTTAATTATTCAGTATTTTAATGATTTGTTTTTGTATTAACCACTGTATTTCAATATGCATTAGAGTAATACATACCAGCTTGTGCATATTTTACAATTTCCACTCACACCACATTACAGTATTATTTGAATTATTTGCACAATTCCTAAACTCTAACCTAACCCTAAAACGATATCTGCATTGCATAAATATTTTATCCCCTTTCCTCTCAACCCGCACAGATTGAGAGATGGTACTGTTACATTATATTATTTATATATTTATACTGTATATTATTTATGTCATGTGACTATTTTCTACAGCCAAAATACTTAAATACTTAATACAATATTTATCACAATTTTACCAAGGATGTGCAAACCAGACAATACAATTTTTTCTTAATCAAGGTTCAACAATAAGGCTTGCCCGATTGCCCGGGGCAAGTAAAATGCCACGTCGGGCTAGTAAATACAGCAACTCACTTGCCCAAACGGGCAAGTGGTTAAAAAAAAAATTCAATAAAAAATGTTTCAATCATTTTTTCAATCGCCGTATCATAAATTATGTTCTCGTTCTCTGGCACACAGCATAGCCCCCTCCTCTTGCACGCGTCGGAGAATATTGGCACACGCCGTTGGCCAATCAAGATATGAGTAGGCTAGTAGTGCGACGTGTGGCTGTCAATAACGAAATAAACAAGACAAAGTTTTAAAAAATGATACCATGTCATTCTACAGTCAATATCTGGGACTAAATATTGAATAAATATACAACCTTACCATTGGGTTTATGTGTAGAGATGTCCCTTTTGAGACTGAGTGGTCATATATTATCTTGGACAATACGTTTGTAAAATACACGCGCATTTGTGATGACTGGGTACCTTTCAAAATAGCTGTGTGTAATACCACACGTTGTTTACGGTGTTGACGCCCTTTTTACTACAGTCTGACTAGATTGACAATTCATTTATTCAGCAGGTGAGAGTATTAGCTTTCTAACGATGTATAACATGTCTAATTTTGCTTTTGGAATAGCGTTTTATAGGTCAGCGTAACTGAAAAATTTCTTATCATTGCATTCACTCTGTGGTAGCAGTAAAAGACGCTGCACCTAACGAAACGTTGTCAACGATTTTACGTAATTTTCTTGGAAAATGCTATTATTATTGAGGACTTTTGGGCATAGCTAAGCCATATGGTTGCTGATAGACCTATCTGACATTGTTTTCTGGAGCAAAACAGAAGCGGATAGAACTGTCATTGATTTACTGTCTCCCTATCTACTGAACACAAATTACATTTCATTATTGCTTTGTAAGTATTACTGCTCAAAATATTTCGGTTATATACGTTATTTTTGAAATTGAGTGTCTTTAAACAGGTTAGTGGTATTATATAATGTAAATATTTCACACTGTAATGTAAGCGTTAGTTTAATAGTTTAGTAGTGTAATAGTTTTTGTGATGCATGCAACAATGATGACGAGTATGTTGGAACATTGCCAAAACATGGTGGACGGTTAAAAATTGTTTTCATATCGTCCCATCCCCATACAAGAAAACATACGAGAGTACAGGGTATAGAAATACAAGAGTTAATTATTACACATTTACGTACTGTGCAGCATTGTGTGACAATATTTTTGCATTATGTTTAAATCAAATATCAATGTTTCATCTTAAACCTTCATAAACCTTCATTTATATGCTTTACAATGGACAAAACACATTACATTTTGGACCCCTAGCTATTTTAGACCACTGTACTGACAGAAAGCTTGTAATTACCACTCTAAAATGATTGCACAGTGAGTTTCTTGAGTAAAAACAGTTGATTTGTAGTGAAATACGTGATTTACAGCAATGCATAATTTGGACATTTTTGGTAAATTTGAAGACGCTGGGTATACTGCTTAGATTTTGCTTCATAGATCTTTAGTAGTTCTACATATCCACCCTTAGATTTTATGAACTTGTGGTCAAGAAGTTTTGATCCAGGACATGTATACTTCAACCTGCTGTGTACATGCAATCTCCCAGTATTTCACTGCAAACTAAAAAAAAAAAGGAGTAAATTCATTTTAGATATTTTGCCTAGACAATTGTATTTGTGGCACTTAATTTCTTCCAAAATTATGAATATAAAGTAATCTAAGCTAGTATTGTACATGGTACAAATGTCTTGCTTCATTCAAGCCATTGTTCAAGTCTCTGTGGTGTTCACATCTGGAGTTATAAAGCTTTAAATAGGGTACCCCCTAAATGGGCAAGGATTGGCCAGATTTGGCATGTCCGACCGGGCAAGTGAAAAAAAAACCTTAACGTTGAACCCTGCTTAATGTTTCAAATGTCTGGTTTTTGAAAGTATGAAAATATGAATAAAAATACTTGAAAGGGAAAATATTTTGTCCATTTTTACAGAGGACATTTTGTTGAGGAATATGTGCTCTATGTAAACCTACTCTGCCCTACCTGTTTTTTTACATACCTTTTAAAAAAAGTTTTAAGTTACTTTTAGCTTGATAAGTGAAATTTTACCTCATTGACAAATCTCGAAATGTGTTAAACTGTCTAATGTTATTGACAATATTTTTGTATAATTTAGAAAAAAGTAATAGAAATACAATTTAAAGTTGAAATATAAAACTAAAATACTTGTTGAGATCAAAATATTTGTGGTGCCTGCAGTGCATATCCTTTTTACTGCTTAAAGCCCTACAGTCTACATCTCACTTCTACTGCCACGGGTTATTCGAAGCAAAAAGCAAGCTGACGCCGAAAAACGTCTCTGGGACCGAAAAGCGTTCTCAGACTGCTCTCTGCGGCATAGCGACAAGTAGCGCACCGCGACAGCTGGCTCATCTGTCAACGCGCAATCCACGAGGCCCTGGTCGCACGTCCAGAGGCTGTGGTACAGCTGCAGGGACCTGGGGTATGCATCATTTGCTGATGAGATGAATAATAATAATACGGCGTTGTATAAATAAATAACTTTTTTTTTTTTTTACAATAAAGATGTGCTGATTAATTGGGATAAAATATTCCAACTGAGCATAGGCTATGTCTGCAGTAAAATGTATAACACAAACAGCCTATTTTGACCGTTTACTGTTCATTACAGTACATGGTTGCAGAAATATACTTTTACACAACTTAATTGGCACACGGTGTGTATAATCCAGGCGAACAGCAACGGGAGTCGGCATACAACAGATGGCAGCCTGTGGGCGAATGAAACCAACACAATCTAAAAGTCTGCTTTTAAATGATCAAAATTGGGATTTCCCCGGTAGCACTGAACAAGGTCACTGCCAGGCGTATTTCAGTGAAGGTGTAGGCTACAGCAGGTTGGACGAAAGTGGGCGGCGGCCGCGCATACCCTTTGAGTATGAGGTGATGTTTCAACTAACCAAATTAGCATGATTTTTCTTTTCCATATTGGCAGACAAACACTTACGTACTTGTCCCTGGCATTACAACAAACACAAGACTATCCATGATGAGAGGAGGGGTTAGAAGTATTTTTAGGCAACATTACATTAACTTACATAAAAATCTCCGCAGGTTTTAAAAAAAGGGATGTGTCTTATTATTTTGGTGCCTTTTTAACCGTCCGTTCAGGTCCACCCTCCTTTTTATGTGCTTTATAAATCACGAGGTGACCACTTGGTGTTTCATCTCGCTTAAATCATGTGACACCATAGCGGCATGGCTGACACCAAGGAGGAGTCGGTCCCTAAAAAAATTTGACGTCTGTGATATGGAACTGGTTTGGGTTTTCCAAAACCGACACGGCGCAAAACACCATTATTTGCAAAGAAAATGTTCGCACATCGGATGGCAACACGACAAACCTTTTTAATCACCTCAAGAGAAAGCACCCCAAAGAACACGGGGAAAGCCAAACAATCAGGGGATCTCACGTGAGTGCCACAGGCACAGCCACGCAGCTAGAGGCTAGCGGTAGCCGTACAAACTTAATACTTTGCAGAATTGCACTTGATTCAAATCTGGTACTTTGGCCCAAATGGCCTCTGTTATTCTTTTTCTTTTAGGTTTTGTTTCCTTGAAGGGCAATATTTTCTTACATATTAGTTTGATTGCATTGTTCATTAACTTGCAAAACAGTCTTAAAAACCAACATGAAAAAGAATCGTGATCATATTGTGGATCGTGATCATGCCTGAAAAAAATCATGATATGATATTTTTGCCATATCGCCCACCCCTACTTGAGAGTTTGCCTGAAAGTTCCATTTCTACCACCAAATTCCGTGACAGAAGCCAGTTATAGACCAGCAAACCATGAGACGCCAGTTGGCCTAGTTGGGCGTTGTTTGATTCCAACTGCTTAAACGGTTCTGTTTGGTTGAGAAAAGACAGAAGGTGTCCACACACACACACAAACATGCACGCATACACACACACAAACGTGATGCGTGTGATCTGATCTCAGTGTGAATCCTGCCTCTGCATCTGCAGAAAACAGTCAACAGCAGGAAGCTGGAGGTGGAGAGACGCCCCCTGCTGGAGGTGAAGGAGGTGAGAGCGGCTGATTTGAACAGTCAGTCTTCCTAAAAGCAAAAAAAAAAAGAGGTGGGGCTACCGACACCTATTCGGGGCACGGTCATTTCAACCAACCATTGTGCTTTTTTGAGGAGAATGAGACCTGATTGCTTTGGATAAATCGTAATATCATGGTAACACCAACCGTTACAGCGTTCAAAAAACCATTGTCTCTATTCTGCTGTGATTGTCCACATGCTGTTAAGATCAGAAATGCTGGGCACATGCTGGTTCTTAGATGCTTGTTGGTACAGTTAAGGGTTTTACTGCAGTGGCTATTTGGAAAAAAATGCACATTCTGAAATATTTCAAGAGGAGAATTCAGAGTGAACAGAGGAGGTAGCAGCAATGAGTAAACACACAGACACAGGCACACAGGACACACACACACACACACACACAGGACATTCCAAATTGTGAGAAAATATGTATACAATTAATGTGTTTATTATATATGTTGTGGCTTTCTGTTCACAAAAATATAAATTCAGTTAAGCCACAGAAGACACCTTTGTGAGAGTTCTATGCGCTTCTGTGTGACATAACTTTTCTTTGCCTTGTATTAGGGAGGGCAAAACGGAGCATTAGAATGTCGCCAGAAGTGTATGTGCGTGAGCTCAACAATACATTTCCTGCAGAAAATGTAGTTTGTTGCCTTTTTTAGTTCATTACAGTGGTGATAGAAGCGACAAGTATTCAGTGGTACTGTGCTGTTAGCCTTTACTGATTGCCGTACAAGGCTAATGTGAAGTAACTAGCGCAATCTGACAGCACTAACCCATGAAAATGTACTTTGAATGGTACTTGCTCAATCGAACGGTAAATGTGAAAAACATTTGATTATAGTCAGCAGCACCAAAATTTTCTGTCACACCCTCAATAAATGGCAAAAGTCCCAGTAGAAGATTGAATTAAATCTTTAAAAGTTAAAGGCTAAAAGGCCACAAACACAGACACATCACATTAATATTATATTTATGTACAATTGCAGTTCACAGTACATTAACTTAAGGCTAAACTGATATTTTAATCACAATACTATTTCCGGAAATACATTTTTCGATTGTCCTCTCTACTTGTATTACTCACGTTTTTGATGATCTTGATAGTTGGATTGAAGTAATCCACGAAGCAGGCTGTTTATTTAATTTTGTATGAGTATGCAATAAGCATCTGAACGCAATAATACTTTCAATAAGTAATCAAAACAAAAAGGGGCTAGGATTCATGCATCAAAATAAAGAAATATATCAAAGCAAAAAAAAGAATGTATCAACTCAAATCAAACTAGCCTAAATCAAATTTTCTAGGCTAGTATTTGGCTCAAAATCAAGGTAGGGTGTAAAGCGGAGTGGTAAAAAAACTGTTTGTCAGAAGCGTCTTCACCGGTTCAAACACACACCTGCTCTAATTATTGGCTTCACAGCCACGTAATTACATTATTAACCATTTAATGTAGCCACAAGGGGGCGCTATTTACATATTTACAATAGCACTTGAGAAATTTGCTCCAACACACCGGTCCCTATTGTTATGGGCAGGGTGCATAATAACAATACAAAACTCAAAATAGGAGTAAACTAAACTCTAAATGTTCAATAAATCAATGTATTCTTCATGTCATGTCATGTATGAGGGTGCAAGTGTATGTGTGAGTGTAAGCGTGTCTTAGTCATTCTTCAGTTACTGGCTGGTAGAAGCAAAACAAATCTTGCTGATTGGCAGTTCAAGAATGAAATTCTGAAATATTTCAAGAGGAGAATTCAGAGTGAATAGAGGAGGTAGCAGCAATGAGTAAACACAGACTTTTCTCTGTGTTTGTAGACACATCGTCTTTCTTGTTTTCTTCTGTCTTCCTTTGTTGAATATGCAAGATTGTGGGGTGTCTTTGTGAACATATTTTGCAACTCAGTCGCCTTTTGAAGTCCTTACTTAGATTGTCCCACATCCAAAACGAATGCCATTTGCCTTGAAGAAGTCAACCTTCTCTTTATGTTTCTTTTGCTCCAACTGTTTGCACACCTCTGTAGCATGATCTGCTTTACAATACAAGCATGTCCTGATGGGTTTGTGGTGTTTGTCGGAGTTGGAGTTTGAACCTCTTCAGATGTGATTGTGGCATTGTTGTATGGTTGTCCAGACTTGTGCCACTAGCTTTGGGGTTTCCTCCTTTGTGCTCCTTTGATGCCTTTGGCGTAACATCTTCCAACTGTTTTAACTTGGCTCTTTGAGTAGTGTGCTCACAGTAAGCATAAGCAACACCTCTCCATTTACGTCAAAGTTTGAACGGAAGTTTAGAAATGACCGTTTTCATGTGTGAAGGATTGTTCATGTCTTCAAGTGCATCAATGTCAATCATTGCATTATGACAAACCCCCAGAAACAGTGCATACTCCTGAAGTGCCTTCCTGTCTTTCTGGCTCTGAGAATGGCCTAGTTCAGTGCCTTTTCTAGGTATGCTGAAGCGATCAGTACATTATTGCCAAAATGTTTGTGCAGTAGTTTCTTTGTATCCCTTCTTAGGTTCATATGCAGACAACTTCTGACAAGTGCTTTAGGTTGAGCATCAGCAAACTGTTCAAGAAAAAACAACCTGTCACGATCATTGCTCGTTTTGTCTTCAATGTGGTGTTCAAAGGTACGGAGGAAAGTCATGTAGTTCAGTGGATTGCCTTTAAAGACAGTAATTTCTCAAGATGGGAGTGTTGAGAGTCTCTGTGCTTTTATAAACATCACCATTATTTCATTTTACCTTTGCATGATTGTTAGTATGTTAACATTTTTATCAACCTGAACACTTCAAACAACTTTGCGGGCAGAAGAACGTTCTTTGTTCTTAGGAGAAAGCTGCTGCTTAGAATTTGCTTCTCTGGGTCCCACATACAACTGTTTGCCAGTAGGGGCTCTTGAGCTTTGGTAAGCAGTATGGCTGATTCTCTGTACCGCACCATTCTCTTCATCTTTCTCATCAACACCATCATCAGATTTAACATGACCTTCACTGTCATCAACATGTCTATGCAAGATGTTCATTCCACATGTTTTTGTAGCCAGAGTTTTGAACACTTCTTGCTTCTTCCAGTGTTCCAGGTCTGTTGATTTTTGCATTTGCTTCAGCAATTTCAGTCTTCAGAGTCAATGTTTCTTTCCTTGCTTGTAATTCAGCTTTCTTCTGACTCAGTTAAGCCTCTTCCTTTTCTAGGGCATGTTTTTCCTATAAAGCTGCGTCTTAAACCAAAAGGTTGACTCCATTAGAGTCAAGTCCCTTTCCATTTGTGACAGAAATTTTCAGAGAAAGATTTACGCAAATCACACAAAGGCGTAACGTCATCTTATAACAGACCCGTTAATTTCAACAGCGGACGGGAAGGAATAACTGACAACAATAAACGGTGATAAATATCAACAACAAATATAAACAACCACATCAACACATATATCATTCCATTACATAAACACTAGCCTATATCTAAATGAATTACTATTATAAATAGGCTATAACTCATTACAAACACACTGTCCATTCAAAACACATTGTAATACATAAGATACCCAATATAGAATTTAGTATATTATGTACTATTTCATTAACGTTAACGTTACTGCCTAGTGAGCGAAATCACTCCTGCTGTTGCCTTGGCAACCATATGCTTACCCGAACAGGACGTTAGTTAACGTTAGCTACGTTTTTGCTCAATTCACTATTAGTATTTTACTCGTTCTTAACATATTAATTAAAATAACAGTTCATAAGTTACTAAGTTACTATACTATGCATTATGTCCGTTGGTTTCCTCTCAATACATAAAATAACATTACAATACAATCGTTATTGTAAAACAGCAGGTAGATAGCTTAGCTACCCAGCGAGCACCTACCCACTTGTTAGATAGCTAACGGTTAGCTTCATTTGGCGATCTCCAAAATAGTATTATTCATATGTAGGCTACAATTGATTAAACAACGAAAAACACATCACACTACATTCCTACAGTTAGGCTATATCATAACGAATCATGATGGTCTTTATACATTACCTGCAAATATAATAGTTGGTTGCAGAACAACGGTTGCTGTTGATTTCAAAATGATTTTCTGAGAACTGACAGCTCGTGCACCGGGGCGCTCCGCGACAGGCTATTAGGCGCTGCGTGCCCATCACTTTACAGCATCATCTCTATTATTATTGCAGATAGGCTATATGTTAAAGACGTGGTGTCTTTGTATATCTCAAAAATGCAATCAATTTAATGTTCACATGAATTCAACAAGTCCGCCGAGGCAAGCTCAAACGATCTCCCATTACAATCCAATCGGATCCGAACGATGTCCGAAGATCTGAAAGTTAAAAAAAAAAAAAAAAAAACTTTTTGTTTCGTCTTTCTGTTCACAAATATAAGTTCAATTAATCCCCTCGGTACAGTTCTACGCGCTTATGTGTGACATAAATGCCTTGATTACCCTTTATTCTTTAGTTGGATGTCAGTGCCTATCAAGTTATTTTTTGTTTTGTTCAATGGCAAATAAAAACAAAAAAAATAGAATGTAATCAGCAATAATATCAAATCAAATCAAAATAGCCTAAATCAAATATTCTAGGCTAGTATTTGGCTCAGAATCAAGCGTGTAGAGCGGAGTGTTAAAACAGTTTGTTGGCAGCGTCTTCGTCCGGTTTAAGCCAACACACACCTGCTCTAATTATTGGTTTCACAGTCATGTTCATTATTTCATGTAGCCACTAGGGGGCACTTTTTACATATTTACAACAGCTCTTGAGAAATTGGCTCCAACTCCAACAATATATTTTGATACACTAACGCTGCTGTAAGCTTTGAAACCATCTGAGGAAGCTGATATGCAAGTTTATCTGTATAGCATTGTAATTAAGACTAATATAGAAACGAAAGCCTAATTACGGTCGTATTTATCTGTTTTTGTGTTTCAGTAAGGTATTATTCACATTCATTTTGGGGATTTTTGTGGTAAAAAAAACTGCTATCTCAGGAATAGCTGCTGAAAGCCTAATTCTCGATCTAGGATGGCATTTCTCAGGAATTCTGTTTTTTCTGTCAGCTTTGTAAAAACAAACAAACAAACAAACAAAAACAAACAAACATATTTTCTGCATATTGTTTGTGAGTCACCTCAACATGAATCAGGCTGTATAGAACTAAAGCCATGATATGAACGGTAGGATACCAAGTGTAAAAATAAACCTCTTAGCAAATTTAATATTTACTATGTTTGAATATTCTCTCATAAATCTTATGCACATACAGTTTCCAAATTGATATCTTTAAGTGTTACTGCAGGACCCAGATGGGGGTGTTTTTGTACCTGTATTGCTTGTAGTAGTGTTATATTCCACTGAGTATTGCTGTAGAAGTGTTATGTTCCACTGAGTATTGCTGCAGTGTGTTATCACTACCCTGAGCATATGGCTTTCGGGTGATTAATTGATTTGTTTTTGGTGTTTGGTTGCTCCTTCTGCAGGTGACAGGGGTCAGATCAAACAGAAAACGTTTTGTTCTGTGACATAAATTACAACCTTTAAATCTCAACTGTGAATTTCAAAACGGTTATGTACTTTAAAAAACTAAGTTGCTGACAAGTTGCTACAACAACGGTTGCATTTCGCCAACCACAACTCAAGTTTCACACTAACGCCTTCACGCGGAAGCCGATGTAGTTTCAATATGGCAACTTGTCAGAAACTTACTTTTTCCACAAGTTCCAGGGTATCCAAGTTAACCAGTTGTGATGTATCACTGACCTCTCCCTGCAGTTGTTTGTTGGACAATAGCAACAATGTACTAGGTTAATGGTAAATATATCCATATAACTAATTTAGGCCTATTTATCTATCATGTTTTTAAACAGAGTTGCCAAGTTTGGTGAGGATGTGAGATTTACTCTGTTCTCGTTTTCCGCTGATGTCAAGACACAGCAGAGTTCATGCCTGGCTTCTATTATTTACATCTTGCAGTGGGCGATCTCACCGGTCCAGTTTCTTGACAACATTGTTCACGTGATAAACCTACCTTACAAATGCAAGCACCTTGTACATACGACTTGGTCACTTGGGCTATTTGTTCTGCCTTCACATGTTGACGAGACCGACCAAATGCAGCATCATTCTCCTACTGCAATTCTGAATACTACCATTGTAAAACAGAGAAGTCAGCTAGCTGAGCTCCACCCACCCCCACCCCCGCCCCCACCCCACACCTACCCTGTTATGAGGATATTCTCTTCCCACAGGTGGATGATGACAGCATTGGTGACCTTGGTGAGGTGAAGAAGTAGAGACCAGAAACAACCTCCACCTCCCTCCATTCATGCCCCCCCCCGCTCTTTCACTAAGGAGTGCGCCACAATGTGAACCACCGCATTAAAAGAAACGCCATTTTCTCTCTCTCTCTTATTTACTGTACAGGAGCTGGGGAGTGGGCCTCCTCCCTGGCTAACACACTTCACTTCTGTAACTTCTAGCTGCTTCTCTCCGTTGCCAAAGGTCTGATAGCAATCTTTGGGCTAATAAAATGATCATTTTGGTCTCCTTTGCTCATTCACAGTGGAGTCTTTATTAAGGTCGCCCCATTTGCAAACAAAGCACCGTGAACTGACCTGCAGTGTATATTGATTTTCGGGGAAAAAAAGAAAAGTTTGAGCTGTCTATCAGACTTAAATATTTACCTGAGGCTTTAGCAATGTTCACTGACAGCTCAAACTGTGCCGTGTACACAGACGAGGCTTGAGAACCGTGAGGCCTTTCTGTTCTCTCTGTGACCTCTGGCATGCCACTCCGCGGGAACCAAAGGCCGATGGGTGCGCGTTCTGCAGCGGCCGTTCGGGATGCTGGGAAATGACTTCCTGCCAAAACGAGTTGACTTCCTGCTGAACTTGGCCCTGCCTCTTACGCACCACCGCAATAAACCGTGAGCGTTTTTAATGCCACCAACACACAGTCGGTTGCGCTTCACACAGTCGGTTGTGCTTCACACAGTCGCCGTGCTAACAGCCAAGGAAACGGCGTTCAGGAGCAGGATGCTTCGGACAGCACCATTTATAGAAGGTGTGTAGCATTTTCACGCTGTATGCAGACCTGGACTGCCTGTCTGCGGAGGTCACGACATGGCACCTCCCCCATTAAAAAGCAGAATGTTCTTTTTTTATGAATTGTTAAAATTGAATATCTGTTCTGATCTAAAGTTACCTACAGACAATTTAATATTCAATAAAAATAAACCTTAGATTATAGTGAAAAGGCATGTGCAGATAATCATTGCATTTAGCTTCATACCTTTTATAATCTTGAATTGTATGTTCAAATAATTAATATTTGAAGTTTGCTCAGCAAACACTCTCGTCAAATAACACTCTTATCAGAATAGCCCAGTACATCGCTAATCTCTACTCTGAGCATATACACACGCAAACTCACACAAAAAAATCAATGTTTCTCTGACATGTCCTGCTTAGCTGTGTTTAGTCTACACATACACATGGCGTCATAGGTGGTACGATCATTTAGAAGGAACATTAAGGCCAGGTCCCACGAAACATATAGGACAAGCAGGCGTGTTAATCATGATGTCCTTGGCAAATTCCTAGTTAGAGACACTCAATCTGGCAACCGAAAGATTCAACCCCGCAGTTAACTGGCTCTGGCTGTGTGATCCCTATCCTAACCTACCAAAAAGAATCCAGCGGGTGGCAACTGCTCCTAACATCACTGGTCAGGCTTACGACCTTACGGTCTTATGAGCCTGACCGGGTTTATGCTGATGTGAAATAATTAATCCCAACTTCAAGGTGATTTGCTAATGTACCATCAGCTGACCTTGTGACAGTGGGGCTCCAGTTGGAGGCTGTGATTCATGCTAACCAATGACCTGCAACATATTGCTGGCAAAAACTGCCCAGAACCAATCAGATTGCATGGTCTTGAGCAGACACCAGAACACAGGTGGTCATTTCCCACCCCAGGTGTCCTGGAGATAGAGTGGGAATCAGGAGTTCAGGCTAAACCATTTGAGCTTCCTCCCAGTGATTCTGGTTATGGTAATGTCATAAGCAATGGAACTACTAGAAAGCTTTTGCCCTACCAGGTCCTGTGGGGTAGCTGTAGACAAAAATTAATTGGGATAACTGGTTTGAATTTGAATTGAGAGTATAAGCAGAAAACCAGAACTACGTTGCGTGCAAACTACCATCTTGTTTGGGAATTATTTTTCCTCTCCTTTTTGGCAAAACCTGAAAGGTAGCCAGGAATTATGCAAAAGTCAAGGAAGCAGAGCCTAAATGTGGGCTGCATTCAGTAGGTGTTCACAGGAACAAAACAAATTAGGACAATGAATGGCTGCTTTCAGAACAGCTCTGACCTTAGTGATATGCTGTGTTGGCCAGGCATTCTGTATGGATTAGTCAATACGACAGTGAGTGGCACAGATCCCCATAATTAATCCTGCAGATGAGATATCCCACCCTTATTTGGTCATAAGGGGCTGGGGGTGGGGGGGTGGGGGGGGTGGTTGATTGGGTTCACTGAAGCATGTTAAAATAAAGCAGCTACTCACCGTTACCTCCCTGCATCAGGGTCCCAGGTTCGAATCAGGTCCTGTCTGTTGGTGATTCTCTTCGTGTGGGTGCATGCTTTTGTATCAACCAAGCAGTTACGCACCTGCTTCTACTAATAAACCACAAGAGTCCTTGCTAAAGACCTTGATTAGTAGAATCAAGTGTGTTACCGCTTGGTTAAAACAAAAGCTTGCACCCACATTGGCCCTTTCTGGATAAGATCGGGGACCCCTGCTGAAGATCAACTGACCCGTAAGTTTTCATACCAACCCTAACAAAGCACGCCTCATTCAACAGCAAGAGATGTCACTGAGCTGCTCATTAGTAGAATCAGGTGTGCCAAACTGGGTTTGAAATAAAAATGTCCAGGACGGTAGATTTCCAGGAACAGAGTTTGGCAGCCTTGTCCAAGACAATTTAGCTAAGCTAAGCTCCAACACCAGCCTTGGATTGTCTTTTTTTTATGGTTTCCTGTCAATCAACAGCAAATTAAGGCCTTGAGAACAAGGTGTGTGGATTTTTTAGCCAAGTTTTAGGGACTTAAATCGCCGATGTTGAAACGTTCTGAAAACCTAACCTGTATGTGTTTGAAACATTCTTGTGCTTGTATAATTCTGTACTTGTGAAATGAAATCTCCTATCCTTGAACTGTAGTTTGGACATCAGATCAAACAAATACAGTCACTATTTAATGACAGAATTCTCGACAGAAACACAAATCCTGCAAAAGTCTTATCATTCAAAATGTGTTTGTGCACATCCCAAAACCACAGTGCCTTCTTAACGTTGTGACTTCAAATGAATGCATGACCCAACTATGACACCAGTCTTACCACTCTTACCGAGGTCCCTCTAGGCAGTGAGAGGGCTGGTGTTCTGTGTTAAAAAGGGAGATTTGTGTCTCTCCGGGCTGCTGGGAATCCCTGAGAGGCTAACACACCCCAGCTGTGGCACTGGTTCATTTGCATGCGTGGACAGTAACTTCACAGAGCCCTCACAAGTTCAGCCACAGAGCACGCAGTTCGCAGAAGCCTTCCACCGGAGCTGAGCGTGCAGGTCCCTGACGAAGGGCAGGAAAGGGATAGAAGGTTCTAGAATCTGCATGCTCGCTTCCCCGATGATGGCCAACAGCAGTGCCCCCGTCTGTTGTGCATTTGAGACGCCCATCATGGACCAGGTTCTGCCGCCGGTCCTGTTCCTGGAGTTCCTGTTCGGGCTGATGGGCAACTCCCTGGTGCTGTGGACCTTCATGTTCCATATGGACACCTGGAAGCCCAACTCCGTTTACCTGACTCACCTGGCTGTGGCTGACTCCGTGCTGCTCTTCTGTCTGCCAGTCAGGGCTGAGTATTACCTACATGGAAAAAACTGGATCCACGGCGACATCCTGTGCCGTCTCCTGCTCTTCCTAGTGGCCTGCAACCGGCTGGCGGGCATCTTCTTCCTATCAACCGTGGCGGTGGATCGCTACCTCAGGATTGTCCACCCGCGCAACCGAATCAACCGGATGGGGGCAAGGTACGCTCAAGGGGTGGCCTGCTGCCTCTGGATGCTCATCCTCTCCATGACGACCTACCTGCTCGCAGACAAGCACTTCTTCTTCCGCAACAACAGAACCCAGTGCGAGAGTTTCAACATCTGCATGGGCTTTGACCCCGTCTCTACCTGGCACAATACCTTGTACATGGTCCAGTTCTTCTTGTCTGCCTCTGTCATCACCTTCAGCACCGTTCGCATCACCTGGCAGCTCAAGGGCAAGATAGAGAACCGGGCTAAGGTCAAGAGGGCTGTCCAATTTGTTCTGACCACGGCACTGGTCTTCATTATCTGCTTCTTCCCCAGTAACATCTCCCGCATCGCTGTTGTAGTCCTGAAGTACCAGTACAATGATTGCTCCTACTTCACAGAGGTCAGCCTGGCCTTCTACTCCTCCCTCTGCTTCACCTACTTGCACTGTGTGCTCAACCCCATCATCTGCTACTTCTCCTGCCCTGCCTTCAGCAGAACCTTCCAGAAACTCTTCTACGGTCTCCTCGGCAGAAAGCAGCCTCAGGAAGAGTCGGCACCCAACAATGAGGAAGCCGCCAAAAATGACCAAACTGCCTACAGCAACCAAACCACTAACAACAACCAAGTCACCAGCAAGAGCAACAAGAACCACAACAGCAGCAGCAGAAGCAACAACAACAACAACCGCAACAGGAACAACAACCGCAACAGCAACAACAATGTATGAATGATATTCACTGTATTTCATAGAAGTTAATGAAATTCCACTCTGCAGATTGGTGGGATAAGGCTGGAGGGGCTTCAGTAAAACTGCAGTACTTTTTGTTCAGAAGAAAGAAGTTGCTTTCATTGGCGTTTTGTGCAATTTTACAGTGCAACACATGCTTAGTAGTTTATTCATCATTACGTGTGCAGCAATCTTTGAAATGTAGTGTGCTGTTATTCCCCTTTTGCAGGAAGTGTGAGAGAAAAAAAAGCTTCATATAGGCTGCGTATGAAAATTTGCATTAATCATGAATTGTAAGGCCATTGTGTGATGTGTCCAGAGAGAGCTGGTATACAAAAGCCCTCTTAGTCAAAGACAGGCCTGGAAATGGAAATGATGGGGTTGTAAATTTATTTAATTTTATATAATTTTACATTTTTACTGAGATTTGGATTAAACATACAGTCCAACATACCTTACAGAGGGCAATGCAGATAAAATGCCTCATATTTGCAGTCACACATGTATATATATATATATATATACACACACACACAGATGGGTGACAAATTAAGGAAATATCTGAATACATGAGTGAGCATAACAAATCCAAATAAGGAATAACAGAAGAGCACCTGTTTCCTCAGGTGACTAAGAATGTCAATGCAGGAGGTGATCAGACTGTGTCAGCAAGAACAGTCCACCGACAACTACATGAAGAGAGATATTATCGTAGGGTTGCAGTGTGTAAACCCCTCATTACAAAGACGAATGCACATTGGAGAGTTCAGTGGTGCAAAAACCATAGGCACTGGTCATCAACAAAACACCAGATGAGGGAATATCTTTTGGAAGAATGGTGTTCCATCCCTACTGTAGAGTTCCAGAGGCTTGTATAATCTATGCCAAGTCGCATCAAAGCTGTTCAAAGAGACTTCATGTCAGTTTTTCCTTTAATTTCTCACCTGTCTATATAGAGGAACAGGAGAACAGGCTCTTTGCTTTTCAGTAAGTACATATTTAATCTGTCTGCATATTCTAAAAATCAACTAGGTACTGTTATATGGTCATCGAATACTTACAATAAATCTTTATTACCTGTTCCAAAGCAATTAATGAATTGATGTTTTGTATTTAAAACCTATTCAAATATATTTGACATGTTTTTTAGAAAGTTTTTATTTCTGTGTGTAGAAGAACATGCAGTCATTAAAATACTGCACGTTCTCACCGGAGAAAGACACTTGTAAATAGCGCAGCACTAAATTTATTTGTAAGCCCTTCAATGTCTTTCAAATAATAATAAAAGGGGTCACACAAAGTTTCATATTGAGTCTTTTTGTGGAGAAATGTGACGGAGGGAAACACAATGGTAGCTGGATAACAGCTCTGAGTAAGAGCCGGAACAGCTCTTCCTACTTCAGTCCATGTTCCGTATGGACTGAAGTAAAAAGAGCTGCTCCAGGTTTTACTCAGTGAAGTTATCCAGCGAACACAGTCATCCTGGTTGATGAAATACTCCCCAGTTTGATCAGGTCATATGTTGAGTTATGTTAGACATATGGTATTAGAGGGAGATTAGAAACTGGTTTAACAGGATTTTTTAAAAAACAAAACATATATAATATATACGTATAATTAGTATATAATCAAAATAATTAAACCTAAAATCTGATGCTTCAAATATCTTATTTCAGCACTTCAGTTTTAACATAGAGCCAAGGAATTCCCTGCCGATGTACAGAAAAAAAGCCGCAATCAGCTTTAAAAAAATCTTTTCTTAAGATGAGGCTAAGCGATCCAAACACTTTGGCACATTGCCTTGGCATCAATAAAATGGTGTCGCAATGGTAGACATATGCCTCACACTGAAACACTGCTTGCTCTCAGCTGCCAATTTCAGTCCTGGAAACGAGGTATGTTGACGCCAATCACAGTAAAACGCAGTCTCAGTCAAACAGCATCCGGGATCTAAACAACTGGTGTGGCATTTAATCACAGCAACAGCATAAATAAAGATATCCCATAGACACAAAATTCTGAAAATAAAGGCTTTCCATTTTCGAAGTCAAAGTCAAATTTATTTAAAGTGCATTATCACCAACGTGAGCCTCGAAACACTTTTTCAATAATCGTAAACGTTTGGCAAAAGCTGCTTTTGAGATGTTGCCTGTTGGACTTTAAACTGTTGGATGTGGCAACCCCAGTTTGGAAGGGCAGGAAAGCAGTCTGCGATGAAGATGATGTCAGAATATCAGGTGATATTTTTATCTGTTTAGTAGCTGGACAGTGAGACTGGACCTCTCCTAAAATCGGAAGTATAATGTTGATAAGAACTGATATCACAAAGCAGTTCAGACATCACATGTTTGCCCATAAGCATCTTTTCACTTTTTTTGAGAACTTTTGAACTTTCTCCATGCTTTAAATTAAATTGCATACAAATTAAATTACACACATTATCAGTATTTTAATTATTCACACAGATATTATATTATATATTATATATTATATTTTTGTATCAACCACTGTACTGCAATATGCATTTGAGTAGTGCATAACAGCTTGTGTATATTTAATAATTTATATTTCCTCTCATCATACCACATTACAGGATTATTTGAAATATTTGTACAATCTAAAACAATATCTGCATTACGTTAATATTTTATTCCCTTTTCTCCCAACCCGCCCAGATTGAGAGATGGTACTGTTGGATTTCTGGCAACACCAAGCGTTTATATAATTTTGTTACATTATATTATTTATATACGTCATGTGACTATTTTGTACCAAATAAATATTTAACAATCACACTATTAACGATATTATCAAGGATACACAACCCTGGCAATACAAATTTTTCTTTATGTTTCAAATGTCTGATTTTTGAAAGTATGAAAATATGAACAAAAATAAATTAAAATGTCAAGTAGAAAATATTAGCTTGTTTTAAGCTACTTTTTTGCTTGACAAGCAAAAGTGTCAAACTGTCTCATGTCATTGATAATATTTTTGTCTCATTTAGAAAAAAAGTAATAGAAATACAATTTAAAGTTGAAATATAAAATTAAAATATTTGTTGAGATAAACAAATTTTATGGAGCTTGCAGTGCATATCCTCAAACCCATTTGCTGCTTAAAGCCCTACATCCAATGTTCACGTCTGACATCTACTCCTTTAACATCGCATAGCATTATGACAGACTCTGGAGTGAACAGGTATGTAACTTGTCAAAAATGGTCTTGCTGGTATCTAAATTCTCAAAATGAATGACACTAATGACCAGGCTCCTCTTATAGACATTTTTAATCAGTGACACAAGCTATTTACAAAACAGATTTCAACACAACAAAATGTACAAATAATAAATAACATATCTACATTTAAAAAAACATATATCCGTAACATTTTCATGAATGTTTTCTAACCAAAATATTTACATAGACGTATATACATTTACAATGGTTCCCTATCAAATCAACCAGCACTACCTGTGACTAGTCGATCACAATAAGGGCTCTTTACAGTTTGCTTTTCCTGTTTGAACACATCCAGGAACATTTTTTATGAGAAAGAGGGTGTACACACTGCCACCGCTGTAGCACCTATTTAAAACTTTTTCGGAGTGAGAAATAAAAGACTAACTGCATGAAATATATGTTAACTGCTACCATGGATGTCATCAATATTTAAAATATGAAAAGATCAGAAAAGTTTTTTTTGTTTTCAATAAACAGAATTTCCACAAAACTGCTATAGAATTGAATCAACAAATATAGTTTTTTGTTGTAAAATTAATATACTTACAGCATATTAATCTATCAATGTAAGATTAATTATTATTCTTGATTAGCAAAACTGGCTACTAGAGACTATTGTGGTTATATTAGGTTTGAACCTAATGTTGTCAAAGCGAGTTTTTAACTATTTCTTTTGATTATACCTGTTTGTACAGCATGCATTTGTCCATGTATTTGGTGAACAGGGATTCATCATAACAGGGGTTCACATAACTTGACGTGGGGTCATGAACTGGTGTAAGCCCAGATGGTGGTGGAGGTTGAAGCTCCACTCCAAAGTGTAAAGTGCTTTGAGAGTGTGAAACGAACACAAGCGTAATTCATGATTTAAGTCCTCGACTGGCTACAGAATGAATTAGCTCATTAAAACAGGGCACTTTTTTGGGCATAAAAAGCTGCACACACACTGACGCTCTGCCCCTGCCCCCCGCCCATTGGTCTGAGGCTGCTCTCACCCTTCGGCCCTTTGTAACGTTTTGGAGTCCATGATCCTTAGGCACTTTTTGTAGAGTTTGACCGGGATCTGTTTCCTCTTGGACTTCCTGGTGTTGTGCCTCTTCACCTTCAGGATGGGCGTCTCCGCGTATTTCTCCCCCCCTCTGTTTTCCTGCCGGGACAGCGCCAGACGGAGATGCGAGGCTTCAGAGAGAACAGCGGGGGGGCACCTGTGGGGTAGAAACCGCACCCTGTCACCAAAACCACAGCTCGTTACAGAAACTACAGCTTGTTATGAGATCATGATGAAGCTGAAAATCTCACTTTTAAATGAGTCTATAAAATTTTTTTTTTACTTTATTGTAGAGTCACGGAATGTAACAAATATGTATTTGCGCTTTTGTGGTTATATAACATTTTTTTGGAGGTACTTTGTACCTATTTTGTAACTATATTTTTTCCTCTCCTTTGACTGTACAACATAAAAAACTTTTGAAAGTTTTCCATATTTTTTTGTGGCCCCACTGACCCCTGAGCTGTCCCGGGACACTCCTCCGGGGGGGCCAGCAGGAAGCAGGACTGGGAGACGAAATCGACCAGCAGGGACTGCACGCCGTCCGGCTCCTCCAGGGCCTGAAGCTGCTGGGCCAGCCTGAAACAGGGAGAAGAGCGACCTGTGAGCCAACCTGCTGGGGGGGGGTCCATGGGGGTCGGAGGTCAGAGGTCATACAGCTAGGCTAACGAGATAAGCCCCCCTTGCTCCAGGGGGCATGGCCATCTCAAAGCTTTATGTAACGGGAGCTTCGCTGTGTCAGCTGGGTGTTCTGCTTACAGTAGCACAGCCTGTTTGCACAAAGGTGGTCTCATCAGTGGACCTGTGTAAATACACCCCTAAGTGTGGGGTGTATGGTTCCACCCCCCCTGAGTGTGGAGTGGTATGGTTCGAACCACCCCCCCATCACCCTGAGTGTGGGGTGATATGGTCCTAACCCCCTGAGTGTGGAGTGGTAAGGTTCGAACCACCCCTGCTCCACCCTGTGGAATGTGGGGCGATATGGTCCCAACCCCCCACCTGTTTGTACAGGTACAGTGGTATAGATTCACCTGTTTGTACAGGCACAGTGGTATAGATTCACCTGTTTGTACAGTTGCAGTGGTACAGGGTCTTGCGCTCTGGGTTTTTCAGGCCAAATCTCTCGCCCAGAGGTGGAATCTTGAGCCTGCACTCGTCCAGGTGTTTGTAGCAATCACAGGGCTGCAGTGTCTCTACACAAAGAGAAAGGAAAAAATACCTTCAAATTATACCCTTTTCTAAAAAAAAAAAGTACATGCTGAAGATACAGATATTTGTATGGTATCGCCCATGAAATGAATGGTGCGTCACTCCTGATACAAGAATGTACATCACAAAAATAACTTTGAATGACTAAATTTACATTTCTTGAATTTTGGTAGTTCACTCCCATTTTAGTTTTTGGTGGGAGGGGGGGCTTCATGGGGTAGGGGTGGGGTTTGTCCCAGATTGTTCCTGTAACCGCAACCTTTTTTTCTCTTAACTGTGGGAGCTGCTGTTTGCTCTTTCCAAATGTTTGGACAGCTCACATGTTCACAGTCCCAGCCAGCTGAGTTAAAACAGATTCCAATCATAAGCATCTCTTAAATTCTCAGGGCTCTTTAAACTGACTTTAAGGCACTGTCTGCGGCTCCTTCTAGTTCCTTTTCCATCAGAAGTCAAGTTAAAGCCTTGAAAACAAGATATGGACTAGAGTGGACTCTTCAGCCAATCGGTGACCTAGATTAAGCACCTGAGCGGTGAAATGCAAGCACTGCTACCCATAAGACACTGCAGCCCAGCAGGACTGGGGTCCGAGATTCCTGCTTTGCAGCATTACTGAAGGTTCTGTCAGGACCACTGTCATCAAGTAGAACTTTATTGACAATAAAGGCAATACAGTTATGTTTGGCGGTATGGCTCTGTTCTGGAGCTCTCCCGCCAACCACGCAGCCCGCGTGGATAAGGCCGGGAGGCCAGCAGCCAAACCCCCCTTAGAGGGGTACACACAGAACAGATCCAGCAGCAAAGCAGTTTTTAACACATATGAATGGAGCAAATGAAATTTCTTAACACATAAGGATGGAACAATACAACTTCTTAACACATAGGAATGGAGAATGCAAATTCTTGACGCATGGGGATGGAGCTGGGGTGGTGGAGGGGATTTACGAAGCAACGTGCAGCGCTTGCATGCAGGAGGAGCAGCCGATGAGTAGAGGGAGGCTGTTTAAGTAGACCGCCCTGTTAGTGAATGTACTGTGATAGGCGAACATCACTCAGCTGAGCCATCAGCTGATTCGGCCGGAGCGCTTGACTCTCGTGACCTGCCAGAACTACGCGATGCTCCATTTTATTAAAAAGGGCATTTTAAATACAAGCCTTATGGATGATTCTGTGCTTCATCTGATTGGCTAAATGCTGAACATGCAGCAGCTTTTGGACCTACTTAACTAAACGAAAGACCCTTCAGCAACGTCTCTTTATCTCCGTCTCCTTTAACGCACCTGTTTCTCTGATGTCCTCCAAGGGTGCAGGGTGGTTATGCGGGACAGGCTGTGGGGTCCTGGGACGGGCGGTGGGCAGGGCGTTCTCTGAGCTGGGGTCACCCCTCTGGTGGGGAGGGGCAATCGGGTCTCCTCCCCCCGCCGCGCTCACAGCAGTAAGATTTGTATCTGAGTCCCGCCCCTTTGGAGGAAGAGGAGAATTGGGCTGCTCCTCGCAAACCTTCCTCCTTAAGCCCCGCCTCCTTCCGGGCCTGGAGGCGGGCCCTCTGGCAGGTCCCCTGGGGCGACAGCGGGGCCGCGGTTTGGGCCCGCGGACGGGTGGCTGGCCGGTTCCCGCCGCGGGAGACGGGACGTTCGGGACGGGCGTGGGCATGGGCATAGGCGTGGGCGTGGGTGTGAGCGTGGGCGTGAGCATGGGCGTCGGGGACGTGGAGTCAGAGGTGATGTTCCCGGTTCCCAGAGTGGCTGACGGGACAGTGGCATTGCCAAACCCCTCATCCTCGGGCACCGGCTGAGTAGCGTTGTATTCCATGGGCTCCTGCAACACGGCATAGGGGGACATCTCGGACAACGTGCACCTGTCGGAGAGCAGTTTGGGGAGTTAGGACCAAGGGCCTATGGCATAACCTGATGAGAAACAGCTGAATGTGGAGGCCACCGGTGTCAGAATCCAGTGGCTTGCAGTGGCGGCTGTTATTCAGTGTTGTCAAGACCTTCAGGCTGCAGATAGAAAGGAAACCATAAAAATCTGCAGACACCGTGGCCCTCCAGGACTGGAGTTAAACCTGCAGACACTGCGGCCCTCCAGGACTGGAGTTAAACCTGCAGACACTGTGGCCCTCCAGGACTGGAGTTAAACCTGCAGACATCGCGGCCCTCCAGGACTGGAGTTAAACCTGCAGACACTGTGACCCTCCAGGACTGGAGTTAAACCTGCAGACACTGTGACCCTCCAGGACTGGAGTTAAACCTGCAGACATCGCGGCCCTCCAGGACTGGAGTTAAACCTGCAGACACTGTGGCCCTCCAGGACTGGAGTTAAACCTGCAGACACTGCGGCCCTCCAGGACTGGAGTTAAACCTGCAGACACTGCGGCCCTCCAGGACTGGAGTTAAACTTGCAGATACTGTGGGACTCCAGGACTGGAGTTTGACACTCCTGGCCCAAGCAAAGTGACTAAACTCTGACAGCCTACACGTGACGTTAAAGCAACAGCTGATAGTCTTTATGAATGCAGCTGATTATACTTCTGCAAAATGATTGACACTAAAAAAGCAACAGGAACGTAAAAAAAGCAGTAAAACGTGCCAACCGCCTGAAGTGAATTGTATCCCATTTCTGAAAATGAAACTTTGAAACCAGTGCTTATCTCAAGGTCAAAGCTTCTCTTTCAAGATATGCTTTCCAATCAATGACAGAAAGATTTCAGGAGACTTCTGTAGGACCTCCCTGCATAATTAAATAAATAAACAATAATAAATAAAATATAATAATAATAAAAAAATATATATATACATATATATATATATATATATATATATATATATATATATATATGTGTGTGTGTGTGTGTGTGTCTCCTTATACTTTATATGCCCATGGATCAGACATTAACTCATTATCTGCTGATAAAAACTTGGTTGCACTCACATGCCAAACCAGTTAGTCCGGGTGCACTGCATTTTCTCCGTAAAGGTGAAACATGGGGTCTTGATGAGGTTAAAGTAGCCATAGCCCACCATGTTGGAGACGGTGTCATTTGCTGTGAGGAGACACTGGCGAAACCTGAAGTGGGAGGAGGAGGAGGGGGAGGGGGGGGAGGAAGAAGGGGTGAGAGGGAAAGATAGAGAGAGAGAGGGGCAGCGAAGGAGAGAGAAAATATACATGTTCAGCAATTTCCTCCACTCTGCCGTCTCCTTCAATCTAATCAGCATGGACCCCCCCTCCCCCGACTCATTCCTGCTGACCGAGCTGAAATTTTCCACTATGCACTGCATGCATTTCCAGCCCATGCACTTCCTGAAAGGCTTGCCACATATATCTGCAAAGCAATAAACCGCTCAGCAGGAGAACTGTGCCAGGCCGATCACTCACTCCAGCCAGCGGGGTTTGTGATGTTTCCGTCTCGTGGCACTCGGGTGCGAGGGCAAACAGACTCAGGCTCTACACCGTATGAGCCGCCAATCGCGCCCACGTGACCTGATAGCGGCGCAGGAAGTAATGGAACGAGCGTGCCCGCGCAGCTCGGGTGACGGGCGCCTAATTCCAAATTCACATGAGGTGACAGAGATCACATCACCAAACCGACCAATAGCTGAACAGCAATAACTATTTTATTATTCAGAGACCTGGGAAAGGAAATCTATTATCTATGCTGGGCTGTGGGTATCAGGTTTGTACACAGGCTACACACATCCCAGTCTTAAGGGTCCAGGCTGGCGAAATGGCAAAGCCCAATAAGAACAGCCTGCACACTAATTAAGCTCACAATATTAAAACTTTGATGTGCATATGGGCAGTGTTTCCACCGGAAATGGATCCTGACAACAATGCTCCTTGTGTCACCACAGTGTCCTTCTACATCTATTAGACTCATCAATCACATGGCACACTTTAATTTTAATGTTTAATTTTCTGATTTAGCATAGTCCAAAATTACCTAATTTAGTGTTCAATTCTATGTAATTTATGTATGGAAGAATTCCCTTGATAGAATTATTAATTTGTAGTCATTTAGGAATCTTTAAATGCGAGTTCTGTCATTTTATTTCATAACGTAGTATATGTTAATTGTTTACTTTTAATTACATTAAATTTATTTGGCAGACGCTTTTATCCAAAGTGACATACAATAAATGCACACCAAAGGTCATTGGAACAACTACAAAACACAGGTCCGATAAGGTACAATACTCATTTTGCAACAGTTATTCATAGCCATAAACACATTAAGTCCAGTTCACACAGTAACACACTAACCAAACCTATGCTGAGTCTAACTAGGAGGCATGACAAGCTACAACATCAAGATAATGATGCAAAGTACATGGATGGAGCTTAATTTACTTACTTTATTATTATGTCGGCTATTTCATCTGAAGCTCTCACTGGGAAAAATAAAGCTATTCTATTCTATTCTATTCTATTCTATTCTATTGGGAGCATAATAAGAATGAGCGAGGGTTACTGAACGGGGTGAAGTTCTGAAAGCAGATCGTGGGATGCGGGGTTTGGACATGGCTCGGCGTCTGGGTGCGGCTCACCTGTCCTCACAGTCGCAGTGCAAAACGGTGAAAAAGTGCCGGTTGAAGATACCGTAGCCGAACTTGAATGACGTGATGGTGTCCGCGCAATGGTCGTGTTCCCGGCAGCACATATCGGTTTGCGCGAACAATCCTGCAGACACACACAGGTAAACACATCAGACAACCAGTCGCACGATTGGAACATGCCAGTGTTGAAACTCAAGCAACTGCTTTGAATAAGCTACATTTATTATTTAAAACCGGCAGTTTCACTTTGAGTCAAGAAGACAACTTTCTTAAAATGTATTGTCATCTTCCAAATCACACCTGCACCCAATAGGCGATAGCCTATCCAGTCTAAGTGGGTACAAAACTTATTTATTTTCAAAGAATACACAAAATTAGTTTATTACACACCTAAGTCGTTGTAATTGGTCGCCTTGTTACCAGAGCCACACCAAACTGTCCCCGGGATGATCCACGCTCGCTTCTGGCGCCGGAGCTTTACTTTCGAACCATCCCGAGCTTGACGTTCTGCCAGGTCTGGGTCGTTGATCTGCCTCTTCATGCGTTTAGACGCTTGGACTCCCGCTGGAAACGGATCTGCACACGGGTTATCCGGAGCAAAAAGCAAGCTGACGTCGAAACGCGTCTCTGGGACGTCGGTGAATTTCTCGGACTGCTCTCCGCGGCATAGCGACAAGTAGCGCTCCGCGACAGCTGGTTCGTCTGTCACCGCGCAGTCCACGAGGCCCCGATCGCGTGTCCAGACGCTGTGGTATAGCTGCAGGGACCTGGGGCGTGCATTATTAGCTGATAGTCGCAAGAAGCTGTAATGGGAGCGACCCTGAGCGCCGCTGCTCGTCCAATAGCAGAAAGTCCCGCTGCCTGCCCCAGCGGTTACATCTGCGCCTGCAAAACTGTACAACGCTAGGAGTATAGCCACGCGCAGGGCATTTCCGATTTGCATATCAGCACCAAAATTGAACTGAAACTTTCAGATAGGTAATAATAAATAATAATAGGAATCAATAAATAACTTTTTGTTATCATAAAAATGTGCTGAGTAGCCTAATTGGGATAAAATATTCCAACTAGGCTAGGTTTGCGGAAAAATGTATAACAAAAACAGCCGATTTTGACCGTTTACTTTTCATAACAGTACGTCACTGCGTCTTTTCAGGATGAATTGGTCGCAGAAAAATACTTTTTACACAACTTCATTGGCATACGGTGTGTACAGTCCAGGCAAACAGCAACGGGAATCGGCTTACAACAGATGGCAGCCTGTGGGCGAATGAAACCAACACAAACTACAAGTCTGCTTTTAAATGATTAAAAGTGGGATTTCCCCGGTAGCGCTGAACAAGGTCACTGCCAGGCGTATTTCAGTGAACGTGTAGGCTGCAGCAGGTTGGACGAAAGTGGGCGGCGGCCGCGCCACCCCTTTGAGCATGAGGTGATGTTTCAACTAAACAAATTAGCATGATTTTTCTTTTCCATATTGGCAGACAAACACTTGTCCCTGGCATTACAACAAACGCAAGATTATCCACGAGCGGAGGGGTTAGAAGTATTTTTAGGCGACATTACATTAACGTGCATAAACGCAGATAAGTAGCCTATAACAGTTCTTTCGTAGTGCATAGCAGACTATAAAAAACGTAAGAAGTTGCCTAGATAACCAGTGCAGTAGGTGATAAATAGCATTTAAAAATGCATCGTAAATACACGTTATCAGTGTAGGCATATCATTAAACAATACAGGACATTAAACATGACTTATCTTCATCTAACGTGAGATATTCCCGAGTATGCCAACAGGACAGTTTCAAATTCCAATGGGAATTACTCATAGATGATAATTGTTGTCCCTAAAGTTTAAATGCTTAGAAGTTAAAAGTTAGTTCAGTACCCAGAAAACGCTTTGTCGAAAGTTGGTTTATGTATTCAAAAGCGTTGTAAATCAACAGCACATTTATTATTATTTATAATAATGCATTTATTATTATTATTATTATTATTATTATTATTATTATTATTATTATTATTATTATTATTATCCTCGATGGTCAAACATCATAATTTTCTCCGTAATAAGCCCAGTAAACCTTTTTCCAATTCCACCGAGGATGATAATAAGAAACAATAACACAATTGTTTAAAAATATCAACAATAACAATATTATGATATTAATAACAATATTTTTTTTGTTTTATAAATGGTTTCTGTCGTTTTTAATAATGTAGTATTAATAATAAAGAGGACAACAACTAAAATCATGTTCTATTAACTAATTTATTTTAAATACAGCCTTCAGCCGAAGAACACATAAAAGACTAAATGCAAGCTTTAGGCAAAGACGTTTAAATGAAGTTGCACACAACCAGTCAAATATAGTACTCTAAATACTGCCGCCACAAAATGTGATTCATCCCGGTATTGTACTTTTTGGATTTCCTATACTATGGGGAAAACACATTAGGACAAGTTTATTTTCCTTATTACACACCAACGTCCTGTGGGCTATACGTTCAGTGTCATTCTGTACAGTTCGCAGCTGAAAATTGAGAAATGCGCACGCGGAGCCGTTGGTAAGCAAACGCCGAAATTCGGTGTTTGCTTACCAACAAAGGCAAAGTCCACCACGCGACTTGTTGCGTGTCCACCTGACAGCGGTCGGCGCGAGCCTCGCCTGATGTGCACAAAGTTTTCTGCCGTGTCACCACTGTACAACGCGTGGACGAGGGCGGCTTCTGTTGCTCCGCCGGTTATCTCTAGATATTAACCGCGGAGTTCAACGCCAAGGTTTTTCCCCAAATCATATCCGCGTTTCTCCCGAGATCTTGATGAGACAACATAACCGGAATCCTCTAAAAAATGTTCTCACGTTCAACAACAAAAACTGCAGAGTAGTTTTACTTTTATCTGCATTCATAATTAGCCTACATGATAGCATATAATCATTCCCACTACCATTGTTCTGCTTATTCTAACGGTATTGCATATTTTAAAAGTCACCATATATCTTGACACCCTTGTAATGAAAATGTATCCGAGTGCCATTTCTAATAAACCATCTACAGCATAAGTGATGATGCAGACGAGAGCACTTTATGGACTCCTTTGCGGCATCACCATGCTAGTCTGAGAATTTAATGAGGTAATGTTGGTTCTGTTGTGTACTGTTTGACAGTGGAACTGTCAGGAGCTGAATGCACAGAAAAGCCTTAGGAACACAAGCACACAGAAAATTAATCTTCACAAGAGCAGTCGTTTTCCAGTCACCTTTAATTTGTTAGTGTGAACCAAATTCCATGTAAAACCTTTACATGCAAATTATATTGCAATCATACTTATACTTGTTCCCCAGAGCATGCACCACGTATTTACAAATAAATAAGTCGTGTTTAATTTCATAATAGGCGGACAAAATTAAGAAAAGACAGCACATCACCATGAAACGAGACACCTTAAAGAAGAAGGGGGAAAAGTCAAATATACATGGATCTGTTCCTAAAACAAGGTGCACCTGCTTGGCGTCTCCAAAATGACGCAGCCAAGGACCATTTACTGATCTTTCACGGAGGACGTGGAGCGGCGTCTCCAAGTTAGTTCGGGACTTTCGGCTGGACTCACGTCACGTCTTAAGCTCCACCCCTTCTTTCAAAGGGATTGAGTAAAAGGACGCAAATAAGTGCATGTCCTTCCTCTTCCTCAATACTCAATGCTTTCCCAAGGTGGAAAAAAAAATGTTCAACCAAACAAGGCGCACCAAGCAGAAAAGCGCAAAGGTGTCCGGGGTGCGGGAAAAAACTAAAACAGAAAGAAAATCGCAAAACAAAAGACAAAAAACCCTACCCTATGACCCACAAAACATCTCGTGCAGGGTTAAATCTAGCATGTAAACTGCAATAGTGAAGCCTGAGGTTATCCCCGCTGTGTCCCCCTGTGTGCTTTCCTTGGTCTGCAGTAGCTATGTCTACACTCGCATGCCAAAAGCACGAATGGAGCAATGGGCCCGGTGGGAGTTGGGGTGGGGGCATACCGTAGCAGCTGCGTGTCTGCCTGCTGCACAACGGGGCCACAAACATGCGTCATGCAGGCGAAGCTGCACATTTACGCTCATCCGCTGTCAATGTCCGACTGACGGAATCGATAAAGTAGAAATTCCCAGAAATTATGTCAGATAAGCAGAGTCTCTCTCACGTGGTGGAAACAATTAGAACAACTCAACAACAAACAATTTTATATAATATAGTTCGCAATATAGCGTTCATTGGTATACGTACATACGTGAGTGTGTTTTGAACATCTACAATCGTAGCTGAGACACAAACTCTAAATGCGATCCGAACGGGACTCACTAAGGTAGCCTGTGTCATTCAGTGCACCTTTGCAATTCAATGTGGAACTTACAGTGACAAAAGGAGACTTTTGGCGGGGTGAAACACTGAAACGCACTATCACAGCTTGTGAAAATCTTATTCGATTCTTGACATCAGAAGAATATTGGAATTTTAGTCTTATAATTTTAATTTAAATCCTTGGTTCCAACTTCGTACCCCATGGACAGCCCCTCAGCATGCCGGCATTTCCAGGTCACGCCCGAAGTCTGTCCTGCAACCCCCTGTCCCGCCTTTCAACACAAACTGAACACCCAACTCTTAAAATCATACCTTGCCTCTACCGCCCCCCCCCCCCCACACTCCCCCCACCCTCTCTAGCACATCTGCCAATGGCTCGAATACTGCGGGCATGATTGATTACTATTGATTGCGCTTCCATTTTTCCGTCACGTTGCTTATTGATATTCTTTGCACTGCAATCTTGTTATTTTGCCAAATTTTATTTGCTGCGTTTTTTGCTAATGTGCAATCCTCTTTTGTTTTCCCTAACAGGCCTAACTAGTTTACAGTCGATCTTAGGTTTGCACATTTGTGGTTTCTGAGTATTTACCTCCCACCTCTAGGGTTACTGTTGCTCTCCAACCTGATTTATGCACTCGTCTTCTCATTGTAATTTGCTTTGGATAAGAGTGTTTGTCAAATGGGAGTAATGGAACTGGACTTCCATGTATAGTTTGCAGAAAGGGTTTATATGGTCTTTGCCCCAGTTCTGGTCTTGTCTAAGTATATATGACCAATAACTGCATGAGGCTTAAGTCAGCATCTGTTTACAAGACACCCCTAAAACCCTCTAGCGCTAGGAATAACCCAGACCGGGTATGGCTAGCACTGATTGGTGAATTGGGAGGCAGCCGCTGTTTATGTCATTTCACCTTTGCCAGACAAAGGATAAAAAATTCCCACTGCCAAAAGAGACACTCATGTTCCTGTAGAGGAGAATAAGACGTCTGCTGAACTTTGACCTTAATGATTATAGTAAAGCAGGATTTTTCCACTGCTCTCTACAGAGCTGTGGAACCGACTCTCCACAGTCTGAAAGTTTCAGGCCACGTCCGAATCAGCCTCCTAACTACTGTGTCCTCGCAGTATGTACTGTCTCATAAGCATACTGTGTACTTTTGAGTATGCAATAGGCAGTATGCAAAAAAAGTATCCTCCATATTATTTTACAACCATACTGTGGAAGTGTCGCTAAGATGTTCTGTCCTAACGCCCATGCTCACGTCATTTATTTTGTTGTCCTTGTTGTTGATGGAAAATGTCAGCAAGGCTGTGCCTAATTTTTAAAGCAAAGCCATTTGTCATATTTATGGGACCAAAATTGTTGTTTACTTCCTGAAAAGTATGGTCCCCAATATACTTGTGTATAATAAGTGTAAATAAGCATACCATAATAAGTATATGAAAATAACTATATCATCCTGGGATTTTAAGTACACTACATTTAGAGAAAAGTTTGCCTACTTAACTCTCTCATCCAGTGTACTCAACAACTCAACTCAATAGTAGGCAAGTGCGCTGATTCCGACACAGCCATAATAAATCTGTTCATTGAGGAAACTTGAGAAGATTCACCCATCTGGTGGGATACCTGACTGGAAGACAAACCCTGAAGCAGCTCTCCAGGACGATGCCTGAGCAGCCATTTTACTATGTCAATAAAACCAAACTTCAAAAGAATTTTCATCCATGAAGCATTCTTCTCAGTTTAAATACACTTCTCCCACACTATCATTTGCACATGTCTATAAAATTAGATGTGCATGCACAATCTTTTCATAATACCGACTTTATTTTATCACCGTTTCTCAAAGATGCCCATTTCTGAAGTTTATATATAAAATCCAAAATGTAATTAAAGTAAATGAACATATGTCAAAATATGTGGCATATATTGCATGTAAATATGTCAGCTACTGACACAGGCACATAATATTGTACAAAGTATTTTACAATATATGTAACATCTACGTAATAAAGAAATAGTATTAAGATATATTTGTAAATATGTAATTCTTTCAGTATAGAATAGTTTATATACATTACTGCATATAGGAAAGAGGTGGCAATTGATATATCCAAACTCTGTACATGCAGTATATTCTGACATATATATCCAAAGTTTTATTACATTTTGGATTTTCAGTTGTAATATCTGTTATAAGGGTTCCATGTTGTTCTGTGGATTATTATTACTATATACATGCAAGTTCAATAAGCTGCATATGTAGCTTTCAGGAGATATTTGCAGGTACGGCCAGGAGACCTTAATGATCCAGCAAAAGCTGAGGGTGTAATCCCGTTAAATGTACTAGAATGTATTGCTGAGTCAAATTCAAAAGGCCTCTTTTCTCAAGCCAGTGCATTTTCAGGGTTTCTGTGGTTTGTGTAATAACAGGGCTAGACAATGCAATACATTTGACATCATAACCGACAGGCTGAACTATGTGAAATCACTCCGTCAATATATTCATTCTCAGAAACATATTTTACAAATCATAATTTAAAGTGTTTTTGACACACGTTTTAAAGATAAGGATTCAAAAGAACACAACCGCAGTGGTTTTATGCATATGAATATATATATCAATGTATCATTTGCTAATGTGCGAGACTTCTGATTGTGGTAAGAGGCAAGAGCTGTGGAATTCTGCCCATCTCTGAGAGGGGCAGAGAGAGAGAATGCGTGAGAGAGAGAAAGAGAGAGAGAGAGAGAGAGAGAGAGAAAGGGGGAGAGAGAAGAAGGAGTTCCCTAAACACTAAAGGAGTGACTGGTCCATGAAGGCATTACCAGGGTACGCATGGGGCGAATGGAGGGGGGCGAATAGAAGGGGGGGGGGGTTTACCTGAGGTAATAAGATGTACATAATAAGAGAATCTGTGGTCAGGGGGAAGTCAGGGGTTATTTAGTATGAGATAATAGGGGAATGGGGAGGGGCTAAGGGAAGCTGGACCCAGCGTGCAGGAAGAGTTGAAGTCCATTGCAGGAAATGCAAGTTTGGGGCAGGCATGCGAGTGGGTGGGGTGGGGCAGGGCAGGACGGGGCGGGGCAGGGCAGGACGGGGTGGGGCGGGGCAGGGCAGGACGGGGCGGGGCGCTGCCCTAGTCGCTGGACACGTGGCTTTCGTTCAGGAGGGTGTGCCAGCGCTCGATCTTCTTGTCTTTGTTCTTCAGGCACTCGTACCAGTGCTTCAGCCGCTCGCCTTTAGCCGTGATGCCCAGCTGGCAGCCACCTGCAGGGGGCGACAAAGGGCATAGCGTGTGATGTTTCGTGTACCCCGACAGTAAGCAGGGGCCCCCCCAAACTCCTGGCCCCAAAGAGTCACGAGGGGTCTCCTGCTTAAAAGCCAAACTCGTCCATGACTTCATTAATGGCTAATAGCAGACACTACCAACTCTCGGAATGGAGCTCAATTGTAGCGCTTTGGATAAAAGCGCTATATAAATGCAGTCCATTACCATTTAATGGACAGAGTAAGCACTGAGTAATGATGAAAACCAGGATCAACTGCCGCTGCTCTCCCGAACCTGGGTGGGAAATCCCTTTTCACGTGAGATATCATACTTTGCTTCTCTGCAATAAGCAGGGACACCCGTTTATCCAGGGCACGTTACTCAAAATGATTTCAACTTTAAAAAGAGCGACTTAAAAAAAGCAATTAGTTGATGTAATAGACTACAGTAGGTGTGAGGAAGAAACGGGACATGGACGGAATGTCAAACACAAAAAAAGTCTTTGAGGGACTGCCTGGGGTGCAACAGTACCCTGCTGGCACACTGAAGACCGATGGAGTCCGTTAATTTAGCACGGTTGGCAACAAATCCACACAAGCACAAAAAAACCATCAATAGGCTGACATTTACTGACAAGAACATCAATCGCCGTCTGAAATGAGGGAGGGGGGGAACCCTCTGTCAGTGAAAAAGCAGAATTGAGTGGGCGGGCATATTTCATCCAAAATCTGACAGATGACAGAAAAGACGGAACTCGAGAAAAAAGTTGACGGTGCTTAAACGAGCACGCATTTTTAAACAGGCGTGTGAGAAACGGTGGGGCTGCTCCCACTGCAAGACAGCTTGGGCAGAAGCACAGACCTCAGGCTACTGACTCATGAAAGGACCAGGTTAAAGGGAGCTAGTCAAGATAGTGGAGTCTGTGGTCTGTGGTCACAGAGGAGTCAACAGACGGAACCCATGAGTATGTTTTTTACACAGGTTATTTGTTCCTGCAAGGGAAATTAACTGCATGCAGTTTTAAGTTAGACAGGTAACTTAATCTCTTGTGTACCTTGATACCACAGCTGCAGACAGCATCAAGCAATGCCTGTTGAACCTTGAGGTTTGATTTCAACAAATATAACTGTATTTGTCTTGTGTAATGCAAGTTACAAGTTCAAAGGTTTGATGTCAAATGCATTCAATTTGCCACGCAAAGCTCACCTTGTGCCAGTAGCTCTGGGACAGAGATGGAAAAATCGTTCCAAATATATACATTACGCAGACGGCAAAATCATAACAGCCCATTTCAACCAACTCAGTCAATGCAGACAGATGCATCTCTTCCCATGGACAAGTTCACACTAAGCACCGCCAAGGAATGACAGAAAAGTGTTAAAACAACATACCGCGATCAAATTAAAACACAGTTTGCATTTTAATTTCATCTGAGCTCATCTGTTTCGGCCTTTCATAGTTCATAAGCATGCACAGCTGCAAAGTATCTCATTGTTACGATTAGGCAAATGGGCGGCCTTTCTGTGTGGAGTTTGCATGTTCTCACGAGGGTTAACTCCTCCCACAGTCCAAAGACACACCCATAGGTATGAGCATGTGAGAGAATGGCATGTATGCCCTGCGATAGATTGGTGACCAGGGTGTCTTCCTGCCTCTCGCCCAATGCATGCTGGGATAGGCTCCAGCACCCCCCATGACCCTGACCAGGATATGCAAGGTATAGATAATAGATGGATGGATAGATGTACAGGGTTAATTTTTTTTTACACGTTTTATGTCTCTTTCCCTCTGTTTAGGGAAAAAATGTTACCGCCCAGCACAATAAAAATGTCTGCCACATGTCTGCTGTTTTTTTTGCACTGAAAGAAGCACGTGTGTGTGGCGCAATACCGCTGTCAATCATTGTCTGTGCTTAATTAGTGCCAACTGATGTAGATTACTAGAGAGGGGCAAAGTTATACTGGACTGACAAGCGGGCTCAATCGATCTCTCGCCAAGAGATTACCGAATTGCAGGTGAGGAAACTGCCCCAGATAAACTTGTGTCCCTTGTTATAAGTGTATGTCCTGGCAGCACAATTACACCAATGTTTTTTCAAGCCTTTAAAACATATTCAAATATAAATGAATAATTGGCTTCAGTCCGTGCCATCACAAGGGTCAATCAAATGTTTGTCCCTACCTCTGACCTATAAGTAAAGCATTACATGTTTTCTACACAAACTCAGTTTGGCGAGATTAGTTATACTGATTAATGAACTCGCCAAGCTGTTTCTGACAAAAAACAGTTATTCTTGTTTTTAAATGTTCGTCAAAGTTGAGGTCAAATTGTCCAGTTGAATTCCAGGTCTGGAGCAAAAAGAAGATTTGAAGCGGTGCTAAATCTTTGTCTTACCGATGTAGTCATTGGATTTTCCAATGTCGTAGTCCCAAACTGAGATATCCAGGGTCTTCTTTGCCAGCTCGCTGTGCTTAATATCATAAGAAAACTCCTGGAACACAGGACCAATAACACAAGTTTTTACAAGCATCACAAAACCACTTGGACAAAACACACAAGGCCCAGCAAAGATTCATTCCTCACCATCACCAAAATGTTCAAATTATTTTCCTGAATGTTTGCAGGGAACTGTAATGTCTTAATGTGCTAATGAAAAAGACACACTCCAACCGGAATATTCTATTAATTAGTTCAACTTTTATCTTCCTTCGTAGTTTTGGTAATATTGTCTCTAACCCCAAAGCTCCAAGGTACCTTCAGAATCCAAAAGTCACATGACACAAGCACCAGCTAGGCCAGGGGGCAGCAAACCCTTCTGGTTAGCACTTCCTTTCCCTTACTGTTCAATAAGTTTAAGAGTGAAGTCGAAAAAGTACAGTTGGCCGAAATAATTCCTGGAAAATTTACAGATTTTTTGTGAACTCAATAGTTCTAAACTCACAGCCAAGGAAGTAAAAAAAAGAAAAGAAAAGAAACTGAAAGCAAAAGGAGGGCAGTTCTCACTTCATTGAACTCAGGGTTCAGGGTCTTCTTCTTGATCTGTGTCTTATTCTTGGCTTTCTTTCCCATGTCAGGCTTCAGACAGCTGCAGAGGAGGAGGAGAAAACACAGTCAGAGATATTCAGCCTCCCTCCAACATTTTATTTGGGCGTCTTTCTACGTCGCTATTTTTAACTTTCGTCTCGGAGTTCCCAGTCCCGTTGGCTGCACGCGTTCCCCAAGACGACTGTTCCCCTTCAGGGCAGCATGGGAGTCGTGCCCCTATAATTGACCCGAGTGGTTTCTGGCCTCTAAATAATCATACTGCAGACACTTTTACGCATTCAAACTGGGAACCTTTTCCTTAAATTTAAATTTTATCCACATCGTTCCCAGTGGAGGGGCACAATTACGCAGCACAACAAGTTTTGCGTTAGCCCCGGCTGACCGGCAGGGGTCGCTGGTGCGCAGTGAGAAGCTGTGAACCCGGACCTGGGTCCAGACGTGCATCACCCTGCAGGGCTGGCGGCCACAGCTGGCACTGACACAGTCCAGGTAGTGTCTTAACAGGATGAGCCCCCCCGCCCCCAGCAGTCCCCAGCCTCAACACTCTGTCTCCAACATTCATGACATGACAAAACATAACATAACAACGAGAACAGGCCTTTCAGCCCTACAACGCTTGCCATTTTCCTGACTAAATTGTACCTAGTGTACCTCTGTTTACCTGCAGACTAGATAGTATCAATCTCCTCTAGTTTCTGTCTCTACTACGTGACCTGGCAGGCTATTCCACACATTACCTACTCCCTGTGTGAAAAGATTCTTCCTGTACGGAATGCATGAAATTTACCTTTTGCTAATTTCCATTTATGTCCCCTCGTTCTACTGAAAGAACTCAACCCGAAGAATCTCTTGTGATCTCGTCACAACAATCTCTTGTAATCCATTACCTGCCGCTCCCCACCCCCCGCCCCTGACCCCTCACTCTTCGCTCCCCGCCCCTGACCCCCCGCTCCCGGCCCCCCGCTCACTGCCCCCCTCCTCCTGCAGGCACCTACATTTTGACGAAGGGGTCGGAGTAGCCGTTGGCGTCCATGGCGGCCAGGTGGACGCAGCGCACCACGCCCACGATGAGCCGGCCCTGCTGGGTGCTGTACATGAGCGAGATCAGGATCCGCCCCCTCTCCTCCACGTCCCCGCCCTCCTTCCCCTGTGACACAAGTCACACACCTGTCAGCAAGCAGCTCCACACCTGAGACACTAACTTAGAGCAGCTCCACACTCAAACAGCACACCTGAGGCACTAACCTACAGCAGCTCCACACTCAAACAGCACACCTGAGACACCTATCACCTACAGCAGCTCCACACTCAAACAGCACACCTGAGACACCTATCACCTACAGCAGCTCCACACTCAAACAGCACACCTGAGACACCTATCACCTACAGCAGCTCCACACTCAAACAGCTCACCTGAGGCACTAACCTACAGCAGCTCCACACTCAAACAGCACACCTGAGACACTAACCTACTGCAGCTCCACACTCAAACAGCACACCTGAGACACTAACCTACAGCAGCTCCACACTCAAACAGCACATCTGAGACACTAACTCCACACTCAAACAGCTCACCTGAGACACTAACCTACAGCAGCTCCACACTCAAACAGCACACCTGAGACACTAACCTACTGCAGCTCCACACTCAAACAGCACACCTGAGACACTAACCTACAGCAGCTCCACACTCAAACAGCACACCTGAGACACCAACCTACTGCAGCTCCACACTCAAACAGCACACCTGAGACACTAACCTACTGCAGCTCCACACTCAAACAGCACACCTGAGACACCAACCTACTGCAGCTCCACACTCAAACAGCACACCTGAGACACAACCTACTGCAGTCCACACTCAAACAGCACACCTGAGACACTAACCTACTGCAGCTCCACACTCAAACAGCACACCTGAGACACCAACCTACTGCAGCTCCACACTCAAACAGCACACCTGAGACACTAACCTACTGCAGCTCCACACTCAAACAGCACACCTGAGACACCAACCTACTGCAGCTCCACACTCAAACAGCACACCTGAGACACCAACCTACTGCAGCTCCACACTCAAACAGCACACCTGAGACACTACCTACGGCCTGAGGTTTCATGGCAACTCAACGCTGGCTGAAATTTAGCGGGAACCAATCGGATGACGAGGGAACACATTTTGCAGAGCGAATGTGCCCAGAGGGGTAGAGGCAGAGAGCATGCTGGGTACAGAACGTTACCTCCTCCTCGTAAAGGGCCATTCCTCGCGCCGAGCCCGCCGTTCCCGTCCGTTTCATCTGAGGAGGGGGAGAGGGAAGAGTCCCGTTTCAGCCAAACCCGAAAACACTTGGCATCACTTCCTCAGAACAAGTCAAGCACCTCAAAACACACAGCAGGAAACGCACAACAGCATCCCTGGCATATGCTGAAACATTGCTATAATGAGACTGATGATGGTGCCATTACTGATAATATTAATCAAACCAAGCCAATGTTAGGTAATAACAACCACAACACAAACTTTATACGATGAATTGCACATTGTATATGATGATTAAAAAAATCATGACACATTGTTATAACTGTCACACTCTGCCTCTTAGCTATGTTTTTACAGCACACATTTTCACTTCCTCTTTTATGCCTGCTGGAATCTGAGGGAAGTGTTTTGCAAAGTGTTGGATATTTTGGGCAAGAGGGGAAAAACGGGAAACGCGACACTGTTTGGTGGTTTCAGCTGCTTTGAATTGGCATGCATCCCAGCATGCATCACCTTACCCCCCCCCCCCCCCACAGTCAACTCCCCCAGGCCTGGTCACAATCACTGAGACTGAAAAGGGTCTAAGATCTCCTCTTTCTGTTTTGATTTACCTCAGTCGGTGTTGGTCAATGTGGAGTCGGATGTTCAGTTCTACCGAGGGACACGAATGCTTATTTTACAGAATGGCTCTCAAATAAACATATCAATAAACTACAATCGAACTGGCGGAGGTATGTGGTTTGCTTTGTAGGCACCACAGAGTTATAAACCAAACACAAGTCAAAGAGGAAAGAAACCTGCATTGTATATGAAAAGCACAGGCAAATATATATCCGTGCCGATCTGTGATTCTACGGATGTTTTTTTGTAACGCCTGAACAGGATTGGCTAACTCAGGCCTGATGACTCACAGCCAGGATCAGGCACTGCTTCAGGAATGGCTGGGTGCTAACAGGACAGACTCACCGGGACCACCCTCTCCAGGCACACGTTAAAGTTCTTTTTCTGGTTCATCTTCAGCTTCTTCAGGGCCACCCTCGTCTCCCCGATGAACTCGTTGTGCCCAAACTTATCCTCGTCACACACCGAGAGCCTGCCGGAGAGCACGCTCCTTAAATTGCACTGTCCCCTGTTATTTCATCATGCTAATGCACATTCATTTTGATAGACCTGAGCTGAACGCTGTGTTTTCAGTGGTACAACGTTCTCCCACCAAGGATTCAAACCCCTGCCTGCACCACACTGCATGTTAAGACACTGCAGCTCACAGCAAGCCATCATATAAAAGCCATCATATAATGTTTTAAAGGGTACACGGGCCTGTGTACAGTGGTGAAGAGGGCTCCAAATTTTGAAGTGTTACAGTTGGTGACCGTGACCCAGTAGGCATAAATGCCCTGCCCCCTCCAACATGTCCCACTCCTAGCCCTGCCCTGTTCTGCCCTGCCCCCGACTCCTCTCCCAGGTCTGTCCCTGACTCTGCCCCCAGTCCTGCCCTCCCCTAAATCCCTCAGGCCTGACTTCTGCCTATCCTAGTCCCACTCCACCCTGACCATACCCAGCCCTCCACTGGCCCTGCCACAGTACATTGGTGGCACCCTACTCCCACCCCAGCCTCGCCATACCCCCAGCACATTACTGGCCCCGCCCACAGTACATTTGAGTGGCACCCACTGACTCCGCCCCCAGCACATTTGAGTGGCGCCCACTGACCCCACCCCCAGCACATTTGAGTGGCCATGACCACCCAGACATGAGTGGCCCACTGACCCCACCCCAGCACATTTGAGTGGCCACTCGCCCCACACTCCCACCCCCAGCACATTTGAGTGGGCCCACTGACCCCACCCCCAGACATTTGAGTGTCGCTCACTGACCCCACCCCCAGCACATTTGAGTGGCGCCCACTGACCCCACCCCCAGCATATTTGAGTGGCGCCCACTGGCCCCGCCCACAGTACATTTGAGTGGCACCCACTGACTCCGCCCCCAGCACATTTGAGTGGCGCCCACTGACCCCACCCCCAGCACATTTGAGTGGTGCCCACTGACCCCACCCCCAGCACATTTGAGTGTCGCCCACTGGCCCCGGCCCCTACACATTTGAGTGGCGCCCACTGGCCCCGCCCCCAGAACATTTGAGGGGCGCTCACCTGAGCGTTTTGCGCTGCATGTCCTCCTCCGTGAGCCCGTGGTAGTCCAGCGTCTCGTTCCAGGCGGGGTTGCGTGTGTTACGCAGTGTTTGGTCCGGAGCTTGTTGGACTGAGGCGGGGCAGGGAGTAGAGTTGGGGGGGGGGGGGGGGGGGCAGAGAAACATCCGTTATCAGCATTTATTTTTCACTGCGTTTCTCAGCGTCACATGACAGCCGAGGTCCGTTTTCACCTCCGCCAGCAGCGCTTTGGAGGAACATTAATTTGGGAGTTTCTCAAACCCCCCCCCCCCACCACCACCCAGCGAGGAAAAAATAAATCACAGCTGTCACTCAAACTGAAATATGCCCATGGAAATGCACAGCCAATTCTTCCTGTTTGTGCTGATTTCACAGCACAAACCCTGACGCACCGTAAGCTTTCATTAGTCAGCTCTCGAGTGTGAAAGACTTCCAGTGCTTGCCCTTTTTACTCTTCCTGTCCTCGGGTCTCTGGAGAACTTTATTTTTCCCTCCACGAAACAAGTTTGAAAATCAGTGGATGAAATATGTTTCCAAGTATGAAGGTAAAACTACTTCAGCTACTTACATTAGATTAGCATTAATGCAGCAGATGCTCATATATCCAGAGCAGAGTGTATTGGAACACAAGTGCATCCATCTGATTAATCTGAGTAATAGGCCTGGCCAACAACATTCCCACACCACGGAGTGTATATGCATAATATAAATTATTGACTCATACCGCTAATATTCATATAAAGCTGAAGGCACATAAAAATTATCACAAAAGTGAGATAAATATAATAAGTTACAAGGCAATAATAAGTATAATGATGTTTCTCTACAAAAACGGTTTTGAGAGTTAATGAATGAAATCTACATTCGACTCTCTTACAGGATTAATTCTGCTTCAGCTCCCCCCCTCCCCCCCCCCCACCGCAGATGCCAAAGCAATAAAAATGGAAATGCACTTACGCACTTATGTCTTTATGATTTCCAAGCTGTAGCTTAGCTGCTGCCATTCAATAAGAACCCCACACAGTGAAATGAGTGTGAGGGCCTAATGGCTTCCTATATTCACAGTCTATTTCTGGCCTCTCTGTCCGGCATTATCAGCTGACGCTAATACGCAGATGCTAATGTTTTTATGAGCCGTATGAAATACATCTACATTTTACATTTAGGCATTCAGAAGCCGCTCCAAAGCGACCTATGCAGCTTACGACCTACATAAGTGCAATATTCTGTTTCGAAAGGAGCAAATAACTGGTAATGCAAATACCAAAACAAGCACTTAAAGTGACCCAGTTGCAGAAGGAAAGAGACAACGTGCTCATTGAGCTGAAGACCTGCTCCCGCACTGCATTTCAACACTGCCCCTCCCCCCGAGCCCCCTGTCCTCAGCAGCCTGGTTTAACGGCGGTCCACGACAGCGCCCCCTTGTGGCGAGTTGAGGAAATGGACTCGGCCTTACCTTGCTCGCCCCTGGCAGCAGGTGCAGTTTGACGTAAGGGTCGGCCAGTCCGTTGGAGTCCATGGGCTTGAGACCCTGGGGAAGAGAGGAGTCTCTCATTCATCGCCCAAATCAGCGTCCCAGAACGTCAAACTCCCACTTTCTGTCACACTCTGCCAGACGAGCCTCTTGGACGTGCGCTCTTTGGCTGACTGGGAATGTTGTATCCCAGACGGGGGGGGGGGGGGAGGTTCTCTTAGCTCTATCATGCCACAGGAATATTGCCCATGAGGTCACTAACATTGCTGTCGGGACATCCTGTATTTCAGCTAAAACTGGTTTGCTCTGTAGGGGATAGCTGTTTTAGGCCCTTGGGTGACTTCCCAGGTATGGGTTGGTACATAGTTACTTTTAAGCATTTGCTTAATAACCATGAACCCCCCCCCCCACATTAATAGCTTACACTCGCCTACTGCCACCAACTATATTGAATCGTCACGTTAATTCATGCTGAGGCCCATATTCAAGCATGGAAATACCATCTAAGGAGTTGTTCCTCGCCATTGTCACTTCTGGCTTGCTCTGTTGGAGTTTAGGCTAAGGCATACTGTGACAGATTCTTTGTAAAACACGCGTGTATGAATAAAGTTTGATTGACTGGATGAGGTGGTAAGTTACCTTGGCTCTGATGATGCTGCAGTGCAGAGTGCTGCTCTCCTGTTCGAACATCAGGCTGAACTCCAGGGAGCCGAGCGTAGCTGGATCAGAAAAGACTGTGTGTTAGCTCTGCGAGGAGCCTCAATCTAAACACACAGCACTTACACCTAAGACAGCACATACACCCACAGCACATACACCTGTGATGGCATCTATACACACATCACTTACACCTGAGACTGCATCTACACCCACAGCACTTACACTTGAGACAGCACATACACCCATAGCACCTACACCTGAAACAACACCTACAGCAACAGCACCTACACCTGAGACAGTATCTACAACCACAGCACCTACATCTGAGACAGCATGTACACCCACAGCACTTACACCTGAGACAGCATGTACACCCACAGCACATACACCTGTGATAGCATCTACATCCACAGCACTTACACTTGAGACAGCGTCCACATCCACAGAACCTACACCTGAGACAGCATGTACACCCACGGCACTTACACCTGTGACAACACCTACAGCAACAGCACTTACACCCGAGACAGCATGTACACCCACAGTATATACACCTAAGACAACACATACACCCACAGCACTTACACCTGAGAGAGCATCTACACCCACAGCACCTACACTGAGACAGCACATACATCCACAGCACCTACAACCTGAGACAGCATTTAAACCCACAGCACCTACACGAGAAACAGCAACTGCACCCACATAACATACATTAATAGAACCCACAACACCTATACCCACAGCTACACCCACAGCACCTTCATCCGGAGAAAGTACCTACACCCACCAAGCCTATTTCAATGTATTACAGTACATATATTATAATTTCATGAGGGATCAAATGAGGCTCTTACTGGCTTCATCCGAGTCGTAGCTGTTAGCCTCCTCTTCCTCCTCTGGGGGGGGCTGTGGCTGCCGAGGCGGGGGAGGGTTGCTCGCGACCGGCTGTCGTTTCTCCTCCCAGGCAGCAGGGGGCGCTCTCTCTTCCCTCTGGACGGTGGCAGAGTAACTGCTCTCCGTCTCAGGGGGTGCTGCTGGGGAACACAAACAGAAATCACACACCTGGCCTGATCATAGCACTAGTGTAGGATCAGTAAGGGAAAGGGAACTGGGTTTGTAATCCAGCTATATATATGGATACTATGTAAAAAACAAAACAAAAAGGGTTTAAGTTGCTCTGAATAGGAGTGCCTACAAAATGCCAGTAATGCAACATAAACCTTATCCCTACACACTCTAGACTGAAGAAACTGCTGCTTTGATTAAACTGCTGGCTTCTACTGGGAAAATTTCAGCTTAGCCATCTGGGAGCAGGATTTGGTCCACTAGTCTTCACAGTGTGCTAGCTGACGCACCGATATAAGAGTGCAGTGCATGCTGGGATCACAACTGAGGCAGTGCCTTTAGGGGGGGGGGGGGGGGCACCGTGTTTTACCTTGCTGGGCCATGGGGGTGGCCGAGGCTGGGGGGGGTCTGGAGCTGTGGACCGGGACGGCCCTCTTCAGCACCACAGGGCTGTCCTGGCCCTCGCTGCCCCCCTCCCTCAGGTAGGAGTCCCCCGTCTCTGCCCCGCCTGGGCCCACCCGTCCCACGGAGGGCTTGGGGGCCACAGGGGGCCGGGCTCCTCTCCCTCTCCCAGAGGGGTCAGCTTCTGTAACACACACACATACACACACACGCATACACATACATGCACACACAGACGCATGCACGCACACACACACACACACACACACACACACACACGCACACGCACGGATGCTTTTATGCCGACTGTTCTTTACCCACATAGTGAGCAACATAGATCACGGTAATCTATTTTAACTTTTGCGGGAACTATTTCACAGGTCTACAGTGACATTTTACTGACAATTACAGTATGCTTCCAATGCATCACCAGGGCCCTGAGCCTTAAAGCCCAATCCCAGCATGCTCTGCCTGCCACACCCACTCCCCACCACGAAGGAGGAGTCCAGCACATTTATCCACGCACTCCCGGGGGGAGTCAGCACAGATTCTGTAAATGCATTCGATAGTCCACTCCTGCACAAAAATTATGAATACAGCTATGAGTTTGGAGCTGAGTATGTGGTGGGGGTAAAGAATCTATGGTGTTAGATCAGAGGTCAAGGGTCAGGGGTCAATGCACCATAGAGGTACTGTGGCTCAGTGCATAAATGGTGTGGGGGAGGGGCAACCTCACTCACCTGTCACCTGTTGTTCTGTGCTGGGGGGCTGGGTCTCCACAGGCCCTGAGACACACAACAGGTGTAATATATCCTTACTCCTAAAACATCGCTGCCTTTTCCCTAAACAGCCATTCACATTGTTACCAAGTTAGAAAACAGCAGAGGTGCATCACAGAGAATACCACATCTGACAGCTCATCAGATACATCCTGGTTCTCCTTTCAGATGGTGAAAATAATACTGCGTCTAACCACTGTTCAGCCTTTCACACTGAGACAGCTGAAGCCCTTGGGAATTAAATGTCATTAAATAAATTAAATGTTAACTAAATGGTTACCATGTCAAATGCTGACTGTGGAACCCAAGACTGCAGTATCAGAAGACTTTTCAGGAACAGAATATGCATATTGTAAATATATGCAAATCTTGGAAAATACAAAAATATATTCCACAGAAATGTATTTTTAGAAACTCACGCACTCACACACACATTGTTAAATGTCAATATAAAGTTATAATAACGTTGATATTTGCTCACACAATGTATTTTACAGTGTATCAATATTTCATCATGAGCTTGATGAAATGCATCTATTTTTCAATAAATCAGAGCATATTCTGTTTCTGTAAGGGAAAGCGGTGGATTGCATTCTGGACCCATCCGGAAGAGTGAATATATTTCCGCGGAATGCGATGCTCACCCCTGCCCTGTGCCCCGGGGGCGCTGGTGGCCTCTGGCTGGGCCGGGGGTTCCTGGGGGCCCCGCGGCTGGGTTTTGGGGCTCTGTTGCTTGGAGACGGGCATGGGAGCGGGAAGCACCTGCTTGGGCATTCCTTTGAAGAACCAGGCACCCGAACGCTTCCACACCTGAGCGACCAGCCGAGGAGAGGAGAGGAGAGGAGAGAGAGGGGAGAAGAGGAGAGGGAGGGAGGGAGAGAGAGGGAGGGAGGGAGGGAGGGATTCTTACATCAGCAAAAGCGCAATGATGATAGTAATTAAGCTGATACAATAGCTGTCATGTCACTGTGCGTATCCAACCCCCGTGGGGGGGGAGGGGTTTTGAGGGGGGGGGGAGCGGAGGCTGTGCCAGCTGGCACAAATTCAATCCGTAATATATAAAAAAAATCGAAATGAAGCAAGCTGTGATACTTCCTCTGCACTCCACAGGGGGGCGCTGCCCCCTGGTGCCAGCTCTGTGTGGTTCCACCTGAGATTAGATGAGGGGTGGGTGGGGGTGGGGGGGGTTGCCGTCTTTCCTGGATTGGAGCCCAGAAAAATTAAAGCTCCGACTGGAACTTTAACACCGATTACACACACGGGCAGGAGAACGTGCCAAAATCGGGCCTGGTGTGAATACCAGGTGCTCTTCCACCCCCCCCCCCCGTTCGGGAACAGGATGAGCAGACTGCTCTAAGTATCGTCTGATGCGGGTCTGGCCAAAGCTAAGCCCAATATGAAATAACAGATGAATTCCTCATGAATAATATATGATGGCCTCTATGCATAAATCATTGCAAATACTACAGTGGGGATTACATGCAAAGAGGAAGGATTTCACAACTGAATGTGAAAGTCTGGGAACACTCAAATTTATCAAACCAAATAGTGAAATCCAAGCCAGAAGCACACCATGTGGGATTTTTTTTTTGTAAGTACAAAGAAAAGAGTAAGAAAAATGGACAGACTAGGTGTAATTCCTGTAATTTTATTTTTCTGTTCTCCAAGATTTGTCTGTGATAATCCAACTGAAAGAATTTGTCTGGCTGTGTTTGTAATCTGTGGAGAGTAAAGGCCAGAGTAGAAGAATACCTGGCTGTTTTATGAGCAACCCACAGCAGTAGAGGTTTCATGGCTCGGTGGAAACTCCATTTGTTCCTCTTGTACTGCTATTACGCTGAAGTTTCTTTCAATTCACAGCCTTCTCCGGTCCCTGACTTGCTCCCCCACAGCATGAAACACTACAGATGTACTGCCATTTCTACCATGATTAGGTCATTTACCATGGCTACTGGCAAATGACATGTCCTGTGCAGTGTGTTCCATTCCAATAAAATATAATAATCATATAATCTATTTCCCTCTGTCTCTCTCCCTCTCTCTTTCAATTCAATTAAATTCAAAATGCTTTATTGACATGACATACTTCAGTATACGTGTTGCGAAAGCTTTACAAAACACATTACAATGAACATAATGTACAGTGTAATGTCATCAATTATTTAAAAAATATATACTTACGTATATATATATATATATATATATATACATACATACATGTCTCTCTCTGTGTCGCTCTCTCTGTCTCTCTCTCGCTCTGTCTCTCCCTCTGTGTGTGTCTCTCTCTCTCTCTCTCTCTCTCTCTCTCTCTCTCTCTCTCTCCCTCCCTCCCTCCCTCCCTCCCTCCCTCCCTGGCTCACCTCTTTCTGCTCGCTGCAGATCTTGCAGAGCCATGCGGAACGCGGCCGGCTGTTGGTCTGGACCCCGCATTTGGTGCACATGTTCTGCAGAAGGAAACGGGTTCCACAGGAAGTTACACACACACACACACACACACACATACACTCACGGTGCGCGCACACACACGTGCAAGCGACCACATACTACGCACATTGACACACTCTCACAAATGCCCACATGGAGCTTGCTGGTGTGACATTTCAAAAATGACTGGAGAGCTGTTCACTGCCTCCCCAACCTGCCAATCAATATTTTGTCAATTCAAGCCAGTTTTAAAGTTACAGAGGACATCATTTTGCAGCACACAACCCAGGTGAGTCTCCTGGGCTGGGCAGTATTTCCAGTACATGCACACGCAATGTGCATTTATATGTACACAGTTCATACCTGTAGTCAATTAATTTGTTTGCCTCTTCCTGTGAATAATTTACCTCATACACAGGTGCTGTGCGCATTTTAGTGTATCGCTCCCCATTGTCTTGTGGTCCCCTAGTGATGATGTCATTGGGATGCGAAGCTCTGCTCTGGGCCCCAGCCGGACAGTGGGGTACTCTACCTTCTTACATTCGGCGCACACCACTGCGCTGGCCCCCGCCCCGCCGAACTGCTCCCCGCAGAGCAGGCATCGGGAGACGCCGTCCCCAAGAGCCCCGCTCTTCATGTCGTTCAGCCGGTTCACCAGCCGCCTGTGGGGGGGGCGATCAGAACCGGGATGAAGGGAAGGGTTTATGGTTAGGGTTTAAGGTCTCGGATTTGGGTTTAGGGTTAGGGTATAGGGTCAGGGTTTATAGTTACAGGTTTAGGGTTAGGGTATAGGGTCAGGGTTTATGGTTACAGGTTTAGGGTTAGGGTATAGGGTCAGGGTTTAGGGTTACAAGTTGGGTTTAGGGTTAGGGTATAGGGTCAGGGTTTAGGCTTAGGTTTTATGATTTAGGGTTAGAGTCTAGGGTTGAAGGGTTTTCCATTATCGGATGCTGGGGTTTGGGGTGGGACACCAGCTCCTCGGGTCGGGTGGCAGGCCAAGCTTGTCTACGCCACCACCCTCTGGAAGGAGGGTTACGTACAGCCAAAACACATAATCAGAAACAGCCGACCCACGTAGAGTCTGCCCCCACCCCCCCTTCAGAGTTTACTCCCATCCTCCCCACTCTCTCTTCATAATTACAGTCTTTAATTCCTGGCCTCTGTACGCCACACAGTCCTGACTTTTAATGGAATGGGAGACCGTGATCTGTAAATGAGGCAGAAGAGAGTGCCGCATAGGACAGAGGAACCAGCGTTCTCTCATTCTGCAAATGTCTTCCCAAAAAAAACACAAGGCAATTCAATGATGTTCCACCAGTAAGTTGAGTAATCGGCGTGGCTTAAATCAGAGCTGTTGGTAACTGGTCACACCAGACAGCACAGCAGAAACACACATTGACTCCGTTATGTGGCGACATGAGCCTGATTACTTCACATAAGGCAAGCCAAGCAGGCACAGAAACTCTCCACAGCATGACTCCAGTACTGAGGCAGCATGGGCAATGTTTTTGGAACACTGGGAAAGCTGTTTGAATCATATCAGGGGTATGATTTTGTAGGGGTATGTTTGTTTGTGGGAAAGGTGAGGGGGTCGGGACAGGATCAGGCTTCTCACCCGATCCTCTCCTGCTCCATGGCCTCCATCTTCTCAGCGCGGGCGATGACGCTGTTGATGATCTCCTTCTCCTCGTCCGTCAGGTCCTCCCCCGTGGGGCGAGTCCCCTGCGTCCAGCCGCTCCTGCCCACCGCGCAGAGAGACCGTCAGCGGTGCTCATGACTGCGCGGTAATACTTACGTATTCACTCAGTCACTCAGTCAGTCACTCAGTCACTCACTCACTCACTCAGTCAGTCACTCACTCAGTCAGTCACTCACTCAGTCAGTCACTCAGTCACTCAGTCAGTCAGTCAGTCAGTCACTCACTCAGTCAGTCAGTCACTCACTCACTCAGTCACTCAGTCAGTCACTCACTCACTCACTCACTCAGTCACTCAGTCAGTCACTCACTCACTCACTCACTCAGTCACTCAGTCAGTCACTCACTCACTCACTCACTCAGTCACTCAGTCAGTCAGTCAGTCAGTCACTCACTCACTCAGTCACTCACTCACTCACTCACTCAGTCACTCAGTCACTCACTCACTCACTCAGTCACTCACTCAGTCAGTCACTCACTCAGTCACTCACTCACTCACTCACTCACTCACTCACTCAGTCAGTCAGTCAGTCAGTCACTCACTCACTCAGTCCTCATCACTCACTCACTCAGTCACTCAGTCACTCACTGCACTCACTCAGAGTCACTCACTCTCAGTCAGTCACTCACTCATCACCTCACTCACTCAGTCAGTCACTCACTCACTCACTCACTCAGTCAGTCAGTCAGTCACTCAGTCACTCACTCACTCACTCACTCACTCACTCAGTCAGTCAGTCAGTCAGTCATTCACTCACTCAGTCAGTCACTCACTCACTCACTCACTCACTCACTCAAATGTACACGTACATAAATATACACACACACTCACTCCCCTGCATCCACCTGCTCCTGCCGACCGACACGGAGTGTGTGAGTTTGTGTGTGTTAGTGTGTGTGAGTTTGTGTGTGTTAGTGTGTGTGAGTTTGTGTGTGTTAGTGTGTGTGTTCACCCCTGGCTTTGGCAGGCAGCAGCTGAACTGAGATGCTATATTGTGACATTCTTGTTGGATGTATCATTGTGTTGGGGACGAGCACATAAACACACACAGACAGAGATGAAGCCCCCCTTGTCCTCCGGCTACTTACTGGTCCTTATCACTGTGTCACCAGAAGAGGAGGATGGGTGGAAAGAGAGAGAGAGAGAGAGAAAGAGAGAAGAGCTCAGTGATTGACCATGGCAAGGTCATTCAAAGGTTGACTATTCTTTACAGCTGTTTTTTTTTTATCCTAGGGCAGGGTTGGATTCATCATCCACCTGCCACCTCTCACCCCCTCCCCCTCTGCCTTCCCATCCTCCTGCCTCCCCTGCCCCTCCCCCTCACCCCCCACCACCCCCCACCTCCTCTGCCCCCCCCCCCCTCGCCCCTCCCCATCCCCCACAGCCCCACTCTTACTTGCCATGGATGCATCACCCACCCACGTCCCCCCTCCTCCCAGCCCCCTCCCCCTCCACCATCCCCCCCCCACCCCCACCAACCCGTCCGCCCCCCATCCCCTACAGCCCCGCTCTTACTTGCCGTGCCTGGCCGTCACCGTTTCTGTCATGGCTGCCCTACAGGGACCTGCATTGGCACAGACAGACAGAAAGAGACAGACAGACAGACTGACTTACTGGCTGTTTTAATGAACAGAGTTAGATGGCTAGAAGCCTTATGCCGGTACTGGGCGACCTGCGAAAACAGGAAGGAGCACGGACACCTGCCAACACACATCAGCCATTTTAGCGTCTCCAGTAGCACATTAAAACGACACTTGCGTGGATTATGATGTTAATGCTTTGCCACATCAGTTTTTAAAATCCCCGTTCAATGAAAGCCTTTTAAATAGCAAGGGGGATATTGGCCAACTAGCTGTCAACAGCTACGTGCTTAATCACAAGAATGTGAGAAAAAAATCAATGTAGAGACAACGGCTTTGGCGCAGTAAGGGTTAAGTTGGAATGAACAGCAAAGCTACAACATGGCTCTGCCCCCACCGTTCCCTTGCATATGGTTCCAAACCTCAAATGAAATCCTGCTCTATTAAATGGACAACATGTAAACAAATGTAACCTTAAAAAAAGGCCGCAACAAAAAGATAATGCGTGCGATAGTCATAATATCCTGAAAACACACGCTGTGCCTGCCACTAATGCCCTCATAACGCTGATTTAGAGGCCTCTTTGTTTATTGGAGATCCCTATCTTTTGCCTGCTGTAGCTTTTACATACACTGAGGTAATTCTGGTTTTGCGGGGAAAAAAACTAATGGAAGAAAGGAAAATAAACTTTGTGCACGGAAAATTGTATTTAAATCATATCTTTTGTCTCTTTTTATCGATCTGGTTCTCTCTGGTGGTTTGTTACTTATTGTTATCAGCCAAGAGAGTTCTGTATCTACGATACAACGGTGCCCACATTCTCCACCAACGGTAATGATGCAACAGATGGTAGATCCTAACAGTAGCTTTGAAACGGATGGCCCTAACGTAACACGGGCTCATTCGGGACAACATCAATCACACGATGTATTATACAAAACAACAGTCATAAGAAAATCAAAAACACCACTGCCATTCGTGATGAGCCTGCGTATCAATGCACTCTATAACGGGACTCCGACACTACCGCGCTGAAAAAAAGAATGAAGTATGATGATTGCAAGATGAACTGCTGTCCCCACAAGAGTATAATTCTAAATTAATTCGGCAGTTTGCAAGACACTTTTTTTTCCAAGACACTTCTTCACTTTCACCCTCCTCCTCTTCTGCTAAATATATTGTGTTTTCATCGTCGGCAGCCTCACATTGAGGAACGCCTCATGACCTAACGCTTTACTTACCAAATTAACGTATCTTTATTTTTGGGAAAGGCTGTCTATTTAATTACAATAATAACACAAACAGAAAAAGATGTGCAACAACCAATTTCTGCTTCTCCCGCATACTGCTTCCTGTTGTGTTGGGTATGATGGTCTGGACCTCTTCAAGGCAAAGGAGGCTTGTTTAAAATCAATGCCTTAGTCTGACAAAGCAACTTGGGAAGAACCGCTAACCACTAATCGCTAGGCAGATAACCAGAGTAAGGGGGCAAAAAGGCCAAAACGAATGCAGAGACATCCTCTGAGCATCTCCTGAGACCGGAGGCTGGAGGGGAAAATTACACAGTGGGATTCCAAAGGCTGGGAAGGGGAGCAGTGCGAGATCATCTGAAGCAGGTATGCTAGAGTGTGTGAGATTACCTGAGACAGGTACTCCAGAGCAGAGTGAGATTACCTGAGACAGGTACGCCAGAGCAGAGTGAGATTACCTGAGACAGGTACGCCAGAGCAGAGTGAGATTACCTGAGACAGGTACGCCAGAGCAGAGTGAGATTACCTGAGACAGGTACGCCAGAGCAGAGTGAGATTACCTGAGACAGGTACGCCAGAGCAGAGTGAGATTACCTGAGACAGGTACGCCAGAGCAGAGTGAGATTACCTGAGACAGGTACGCCAGAGCAGAGTGAGATTACCTGAGACAGGTACGCCAGAGCAGAGTGAGATTACCTGAGACAGGTACGCCAGAGCAGAGTGGAGAGAGTGGGCGGGGCAGAGGCTCTGGAAGGCCACACCTCTGGATAATCTGTAGACCGGACTGCTAACAGCCAGGCACGTCCTCCAAAGGGCTGGGTCTCTGATGCTACCACCTTGAAATGAGTAAAAAGAGAGAGAGAAAGAGAGAGAAGGGAAGAGAGAGATGCAGCAGTTCAGAAACCCACTCCTGATTGCCTCTGAGGTGTATCTTTCTTCAGGACCTTCAGTCTTCAATTCTCTCGCTCTCAATTTCAATTCACTCTGTCGTTATGACACATTTTAAACATACATCGCCAAAGCATATTGTTTATATAACAAGTTAACAGAAAATGATGATAGTACAGCACAGTGTATCCTTGTTTTTTCAGGCCTGAGAGCATGCCAGATTGCTTAGATTTTTTTGTTTGATTTTCCCAATGGCTGGTATAATTTTGTTTGTGTTTTGTGATGAATTGGTTGTCTCTGATTAATTTAGTTTTGGACAGTGCTGTCCTTGAGGCTGCAGACGGTTAGTAGGGGTTAGTGAGCCTCAGGACCAGCTGAGTGCACCTCTCTCTTTGTCTGTGTGTCCTCTCTAAAGGTGTATCAGGTTCCCTCTCTCTTTTGGTATATTCTTACTCTCCATCTCTAATGGTGTGCCAGCTTCTCTCTCTCTCCCACTCTCTCAGTCTCCCACTCTCTTACTCTCCCACATTCTCTCTCTCTCTCTCCCATTCTTTCCCTACCACTCTCTCTCCCTCCCACTCCCTCTCACGGAGTACCTGCTCACCCATGCTGTGTCATGGGGGAGGCAAAAGGAAATAAAAAAGCGCTCCCCATTTGGAGAGGAGGGGGGTGGGAGTGTGCTTCTGATGGATGGGTACAGTATCAGCTCTTGTCGTATGTCTGTGATCTACTCGTTTTCCTTCCCCGTCCAGTCACCTCCAAATTCCCGGCGGGGGGGGGGGGGGGGCGGTTGTGTCATGCAATCAGAGCAGCTGTAGCCATGCAGAATCCATCTCCCCGCCCCCCCCCCCCACAACACCCCCGCCCCCTCCAATGCGAGAGAAGTGAAAAGGCAAAGCTTCCTCTTGCTTCCTCCAGAGAAGAGTCCTCTGGCTCATATCAGCCACCAACCATCTGTGAGCAGAGACACGGCTTTCTCTCAGAAACAGAGCCATAGCTGGGAGACACGGCTCTCTCTCAGAAACAGAGCAGAAGCTGGGAGACACGGCTCTCTCTCAGAAACAGAAACAGAGCAGAAGCTGGGAGACACAGCTCTCTCTCAGAAACAGAGCAGAGGCTGGGAGACACAGCTCTCTCTCAGAAACAGAGCAGAGGCTGGGAGACACAGCTCTCTCTCAGAAACAGAGCCAAGGCTGGGAGACACGGCTCTCTCTCAGAGACAGAAACAGAGCCAAGGCTGGGAGACACGGCTCTCTCTCAGAAACAGAAACAGAGCCAAGGCTGGGGGACACGGCTCTCGCTCAGAAACAGAGACAGAAACGATGCTGGCCTCGCTGATTGCGGCATCGTCGCTATGGTTACGCCGCCGCTGCTGTGGTCACGGAGCGGTCGCTGTAGCCCGAGGCGTGGGGGGCCCGTTGCTCGTTCCCTTGCGGTTTTTGAACGGCAGCCCGATTCCATTTTCTTGCCCACGTCTGAGATGCCAAAGAGCGCCGTGACGCACGCAGAGGCTGCTGGCGGTTACGCCAAAACAGCCGGGGGAAGCTTGAGGTGTCGGCTCAAAGTGAGAAAAAAGGAAGCCGGTGGTGTTTCCAGCCACGTTCTTAATGGTCGCAGCCGCCATTAATTGTTTAAAATACAGGATTAACCGATACTGCTCCATATTACAGTGAATTTCCTGGGTTTTTTTATCCTCTGGGAGAGGTGGTCGGGGAAGGAAAACGAGTGGATCACAGATGTACTACAAGAGCTGATACTGTACCCATCCATCAGAAGCACACTCCCACCCGTTTCTTTTATTTTTATCTGCATTTTATATTCCTTTAATTTCATTCGTCTAAATAGCCTGTGCAGAGCGCATCAGCATCACATGGCTGACCCGCACATCACACTTCCTGCTCCTTGTGGACACTTGAGAGAGAGAGACAGAGAGAGAGGAGGAATCACCATATCGAGGCTTTAACGATGCAGATCATTTTACCAGACACTGACAGACTTGGTGCAGGGCCAGCCACTGGGACTCCTCCACCTCGTTGACTGGAAACCAATAGAGATGAGACCAGAAGCGAAAGTAAATGCACAGCATCAGGAATGACCATGCAACACAAACCGAAACCCCTTTTTTCCCTCAGTAAAGATCATGCATAAAACATGAGTTCCTAGCCTAGGATGCTGTGTGCCCACACACGTGCACACACACACACTTAGTGTATTACTGCATTCGAGATTTTTTAAAATTGTATTTTCACTTTTTGAGGTTTGAATTTCTCGGTACTTTGTAACTGTTCTGGGAAAATAAGATTGCGAGTTCATAACCAATAGCTGAACCAAGAAATGTATTCACAGACAGCAAACAAAATCCTTTGACGCCAGTCTGTGTTATTATCCAGGTTTATTAAAACCAGTATAACAAGCACACTGCTTCAAGGTGCTTCTTTTATCCATTGTCTCCAAAAAAATAATATAAATTAAATTAAAATAAATAAAAAAGAGCTAATTCAACATGAAAAGGCCTTTGATTTAGTTATAAACAAAATGACTGCAACACTCTAAAGCGTGAAGTTCCCCAAATGGGCTAATGAGATTCTCAGATCAAAAAGAGACGCGGCAATTAATTTGAATAATTATGCATTCCGCATGCTGACAAATTCCGACTTGCCAGGGCTCTGAAACTCATTTATGCGGCGTTTCTCTCCGCGGGAGAGTCGCCGGCGAGCCCTCGCGGAAATCCGACGCACGCCTAAAAACACGGTATCCAGACTCTAACTGCCGCGCTGCTGATAAGCGCTGACGCTCGCACCGCCCTTTCTGTCATTGCACTGTGACTTTTATATGGCAGATTCCCACCATGCAGACATATATTACCACCCCCCCCCCCCCAAGGGAGAGAATGAAAGGGCCTTGTTCAAGGGTGTAGGTACAGTGACCTCCATTGATATTTATGACAAACTGTCATGTACTGACACCAAAGCCCATGGGGCCAGTGAACAAACCAGGAGGGCCAAAGATCGTGTTCTATATGCGGGGGAGGGGGCGGGGGTAGGGGTGGGGGCAGGGGCAGAGGGGGCGGGGGGTTAGGGGGAGACTGACTCCTGTTGATCTGATCTATGGTCTGCTGTCACCACGAGCAGCTCGTTCACTTTGACTAATTCAATTCAGTCAATAACACAGATGAGGCGGAGCCACTACGGTCATGTCCTGTTACCGACCCCCCCCCCCCCCCCAGCAGAACCAATCAAATTTACATGCCCGGCAGCTGGGGGCGGAGTCATTAATGAAGGTCAAGGTCACCGCAGGATGGCTGGGAATGCACCTCACTTTGCCCGTGAAGAACAGCGTGGGATTCTGGGTAGGCTAAACGCGCTCGCTGCATTCCCGGTGAACATAAACCAAAAGGCCTGCTGAAGCGCTTCAATCAGCGTCTGCCATAACGAGGGCCGCTGATCCTTAAGAAGGCTATGAGGTTACATTTCAGATCTCAGAGGAGGCTGTGGGTCTGTATTCGGCAGGGCGAAGTGGGACCCCACCATTAAAAAAGTGTAGAACGTCCACCCTGGGCACCTGCTCCTTTTGTGCATTCGGGTTTTTAATCATGGCCAATATCTGAAAGCTCATAGATTAAAGCCTGTCAGAGACCATTTTTCTTGAATATTTTTTTGTTTGTTTTTGAGTAGAGTAATGGTAGTTCTATGGGGGGGGAGGAGGGGGTGGGGGTGGGTGGGACACTGCCATACTGGGCTGCATGCCCAGGGCCACGATGGTGCCAGCTGGTCTTTGGCGAGCGGCAGCCAGACGGGGCTCCGGCACTGGAGGCAGACGTTGAGCCTCCGCGGGGGGGCTGGGTCGCGTGGGCTGGTATCACAGCTCCAGGGCCTTCACCCGGCACCCAGCATGGGGGCGCTGCTGGGGTGGGGGGGGGGAGGTGTGGGTGCAAGTGCGGGTGAAGGGTGCAGAGGGATCATTATAAAATAAAACAAACAAAAATGTCCCCCAGACAAAAATATTTATAAACTGCTGTCAAAACGATGAAACTGAAGTTGCTTCAGAGGTGGCTCAGAGGAGTAATAAAGCACACAAGGAGAAAAAAATAAAGCACCTCCACCCTGTACCCTGCTGCAGCTCCTCTAGTGTACAGCACCTCCACCCGGTACCCTGCTGCAGCTCCTCTAGTGTACAGCACCTCCACCCTGTACCCTGCTGCAGCTCCTCTAGTGTACAGCACCTCCACCCTGTACCCTGCTGCAGCTCCTCTAGTGTAAAGCACCTCCACCCTGTACCCTGCTGCAGCTTCTCTAGTGTACAGCACCTCCACCCTGTACCCTGCTGCAGCTTCTCTAGTGTACAGCACCTCCACCCTGTACCCTGCTGCAGCTTCTCTAGTGTACAGCACCTCCACCCTGTACCCTGCTGCAGCTCCTCTAGTGCACAGCACCTCCACCCTGTACCCTGCTGCAGCTCCTCTAGTGTACAGCACCTCCACCCTGTACCCTGCTGCAGCTCCTCTAGTGTACAGCACCTCCACCCTGTACCCTGCTGCAGCTCCTCTAGTGTACAGCACCTCCACCCTGTACCCTGCTGCAGCTCCTCTAGTGTACAGCACCTCCACCCTGTACCCTGCTGCAGCTCCTCTAGTGTACAGCACCTCCACCCTGTACCCTGCTGCAGCTCCTCTAGTGCACAGCACCTCCACCCTGTACCCTGCTGCAGCTCCTCTAGTGTACAGCACCTCCACCCTGTACCCTGCTGCAGCTCCTCTAGTGTACAGCACCTCCACCCTGTACCCTGCTGCAGCTCCTCTAGTGTACAGCACCTCCACTAGTGTACAGCACCTCCACCCTGTATCCTGCTGCAGCTCCACTAGTGTACAGCACCTCCACCCTGTATCCTGCTGCAGCTCCTCTAGTGTACAGCACCTCCACCCTGTACCCTGCTGCAGCTCCTCTAGTGTACAGCACCTCCACTAGTGTACAGCACCTCCACCCTGTATCCTGCTGCAGCTCCTCTAGTTTACAGCACCTCCACCCTGTACATTACATTACAGGCATTTAGCAGACTCTCTTATCCAGAGCGACTTACACAACATTTTACATAGCATTTACATTTCATCCAATTATACAGCTGGATATATACTTAAGCAATGCAGGTCAAGTACCTTGCTCAAGGGTACAATGGCAATGTCCTCCCCGGGAATCGATTCTGTGACATTTCGGTTACAAGACCAGTTCCTTACCCATTATACTGCACTGCCGCCCACTATACTCTGCTGCAGCTCCACTGTCCCACATGCCTCTCGCCTCTCTCCTTTAATTCACAAGGCTGAAACCCCTCTGCACTGCAGCCACAATCTGTGAATGTCACATTGCCCAGTGAGCCCTTCAGTGCTCCACTGTCCAGGTGATCCACTTCCCCCGCATACAAACCATCATCATTAGCATGCAAATGAAGCAGGCCTACCTGCTCTGTGCTGAGACACCACTGCCCCCCCCCCCCACCACCACCACCCCCACCAGCTCAAGTTGGGAGGGGACGGGACCCCCATCTGTCATACCAGCAGTGCCCTCCCCCTCTAGTGCCGACTCACGCAGGCAAGGTCAACTCCTGCACAGCTATCCGATCTATGATAGTTAGGGCATGTATGGCTGCCACCGGTTCATCAGATATACAGCAGTATTTTAAAAGTTCTAATCATATGCATACTTGCCAATGCACTGTGAAGTCCTGCATATACATATATTTCCTAAGCTTCATACCACATTTTATTTGAATATATTGCAGTATTCCATCTCAAGATGGCGGTAAGCAAACGGCCATCTTGACTCTGGAGCAGTGAGCTTAAGCAGCGGGAAACGGCAGCGCTTCAATTCAGCTGCGTTCAGAACTTGATGGGGGCCCCTCCAGGGAGCTCAGAACCCCTGCGCCCCCCCCGCCCCCACCTCCCCAAAAGACAAGCAGCCCACAGCGCAGTCCAGAGGCCACGCCCCCACCCTGCGTGTCATTGGAGCAGAGGAGTTCAGACCCCCTCCATCCCAGCCGCCGCCCACCTCCTTTCCATTAAGTGGGGAGTGGGAGAAGCAGCTTAGTGGCGGCTTACCAGGAGGGAAAAAAAAAAAAAAAGCAGCATCGACCACTTCATCCCCCGGCTGCCAGTTTGATGACTCTTTCTAGAAAGAAAAAAAAGAAAGAAAAAGAAAAAAGAAACGAAAAAAAAAAAAAAAAAACCCAAGGCAGCACAAGGGGAGGGGATTTTATTCTTCAGGCTGGTTTCTCACAGATGCGCTGTGTCCCGGCAACAGGCCCTTCAAAGCCTGGGCGTTTACGCGGACGCGCGGTGTGGACTGGGCAGAATGTTAATGGCGGGGGGATGACAGTGGTGGGGTCGTGGTGGGTGGGTGGGGGTGGTGGGGGGAGGGTGCATAGAGGGTAGAGATCAGTGTTTGTGGTCTACAGGGGCTAAAGCTGCACACTGAGAAATAACAGCCTGGCTGAGGATGCTTCACAGAGGATGCTGGGGGATGTGGTGGAGGTGGAGAGAAAAAGAGAGAGAGAGAGAGAGAGAGAGAGAGAGATGTAAAACAAAAAAGAATAATAGTTTTATTGAGAGCATAAGAAAATGTAATTAATAGAGAATAGCATAATATAGTAATAGTATAGTAGAGTAATAACATTTAATAGTTAATTTAATAGTTAATAAAGGGAATGTTACTTTCATTTATGCTGTTATTGTTGTTTTTTATATATTCTTACGTTGATTTCAGTTATCACAACGCTTTGCCAATATGTATTTTTACATTTTATGTCATGCCATAAAAAGCATTTGAATTTGAATCTGACAGAGAGAGAGAGAGGCATGAATAAAGGAGTCAGCGCCTGAGGGTGTAATGGACGTGGGCTGCAGGCGCACCTGACTCAGCGCAGGCAGAGATGCCTGCGTAATCCGGCTGGGTAGGCGGGGGCGAGGGGCGAGGGGCGAGGCGGGAGGGGGGGGGGGTGAGTTTTTGGAGAAGGTTGTTTTTCCAGGCTTCTGGAGAGTGGTGGGGGGGGGGGGTGCAGGCACTAAAAGGGTTGGAGAGGAATGGAAAGCACTACACCAGCAGCACCGATGGGATCGGGGGGGGGGGGTGGTAACTGGTAACTTCACTCAGTATTTCTTAATTATTTACATTTTCCGAGTTCTGTCACATTTATAGACCTTGTACTGTGTGCCCTCTCTCTCTTTCTCTCTCACACATATGTATATATATATAGGGGAGGGCATGCAGGATATAATTACTGAAATCCTGAATATACAGTATAAATAAAAACCATGAATATGTTAATGTAACTGAATATGTAGACAAAAAGCCTTAATATATACATGTAACTCTGAATATATGGATGTAGACCATGTGGGGGTGTGGCATTGAGGTGATGTGTCTACACCAAAGACCCATTTTCATTACCGAATTATAGTACTAAAGTGTTTTTATTCATATAGCCCTGTGAAAGATATGCACAGGAGTACAACACCAAAAAGGGGACCTATGTTAATGCAACATGGAGAAGCTGGCTGCATGCCTAGAACAAGCCTTTTCGTCATATAGCCTGGGAGCTCTGCATAGCTACAGGCACCTGTTTGCTTGTCACAAAAAATATACAGGCGTTAAAACCAGCCAACGGAAATGTCACATGAGCTTAGCCAGGAGAAGAGGATGTTATCACAGTCCTATGATTGTGAAAATACTCACAGTGGTCTTTTGAACACAACCGATGAAAGCCAAGGGGCGTACATGCAAAATGAATGTTTATGCGACAGGACAGGACACTATAAAACCTTCGTGTGAACTCCTGCTCCCCTGAGAAAACACAGTGTAGACCTCCATCATGGTAATTTGGCAGTTTTCATGATAAAAGCTGACAAAGATTTAAGACAAAATTTGCAAATTCTCAAATTGTCGTTTCGAATTAGTCCAGTGTGAAACTGAGATGCTTTTTGAGAAATGGCTTTCCTTCATTGTCATGCAGATTTCATAGGCTGAAACATCAGAAGAAATCTTATTGATATGTTTCAATCTCTACATAAAATTTGAGGAAAATTTTGAGGCAAAATTATAGATCCCAAAAGGGGCTTTTAATACCATTTGGATGTTTGGGGCATTAAATCAGACTTTGTTGGAGGCATTGATTTAGATGGCTAACGAAATCTGACGAAAGCTAAATTAATCTGACTGAAGCTTAATGAATATGACGGAAGCTAACAGTAAAGCAGTGGGGGGGATTATGCATAAAAAGAGCTATAACTATACAGATCACCAGCCATGTAAATACCCACAAATTAAGACTCACAGTCTGCACTTTAACCCACTCATCATTTCACTGTTTTCAGATGTGTTGGAGAACAGAGCCAAAACAAAAATTGTGTCACTGTCCCACACACGTTTGCATTTAACCGACACACACACACACACACACACCATATACCGTATACTGTATATAAAATACGCCGGTTATCAGGCCCATTCCAAAAATGTTAAACGTCTACGTTTTAATCTAAAAGCCAAAAGAACTGACCTCAATGTGTCTAGTTCATTCGCAGTTGGAGTATATTACTTGCACTCCAGATGTCATATCTGATCCGGAACTGGAACGCATTTCTTTCCATTAATGAGGAGCGTGTCCCGGTGCGGAGGCGGGGCTTGTTGGGTCACATGATCCGGCCCCACGCACACCGCCCCTGCTTCATAAGTACGAAATTAACGGCGGACCATCTGCAGGGCCATCTGTCGGGACCAGAGCCGCGCTCCTTTCGTTAAGAACGCCGCGCTGGCGCGGTGCCCGCCGTGCGACCCGCCGCGGGGGCGCTTCCACGTTCCGGAGGCGTCAGAAACGAGGAGCCGTCCCGCGCCCCAGGGAGCCGTCCCGGGGCCAGAGGAGCCCGATTTGCAACCCCCCCCCCCCCCATCCTACCTAAAGCCTGAAAGCATCGGCAGCGCACAGCCAACCCGCCCTCCCCACAGACACGTACGTGCGTTTGAAATGTGGATTTGCATGTCGGAATTTCACATGAACACAGGCTGCATTCCTCTGGTTTGTACAGTCCAGGCCTCAGTGAGCTCCCTGCATCTGGGTCATCATTATTTGGATTCGCCTCTGTATTTTTTGGGAGTAATTTTTTGTGACGGAACAGGGAGTAATTTTTTGTGATGGGACAGGTTGAACTGCAGTTTTGCCCATCCATGGGCAGTGCGTCTCCAGGGCAACAGGAGCGCAGCCTTTTGCTCTGTGGATGCTCACTGAGACCCTACAGACACTCACAGTGCACACACACACACACATGCACACAGTCACACAAACCCTGACATTAACACCAACACATCACTCCCAACATGACACACATCCACACACACACACACACACACACAGACAACACTGCACACCACACAACACACCACACACACACACCCCAGACACAGACACACACCACACACATGCACGCCACACACACACACATGCACACACACACACACACGCACACACAGACACACATGCGCGCTCGCACGCGCGCACCACATACGTGATTGGGCATGTTGTGTTAGTCAGGCCGTAGGAGAGGCATTGTCACCACAGCCACAGTGAAAGTGTTTTATTACCCCCCCTCCCTTCCCCCCATCCCAGATCTGCTGCCATCCATCTGCTGCTGCTGCTGCTGCTGCTGCTGTCACTGGGGATGGGAGGCGGGGGTGGGGCTGAGGGCGTGGCCAGGGCAGGGCAACCCCCCGCCAGTGCAAACGGACAGCATGCTACCATCGAGTGAAAGTGGCACTAAATCTCCTGGCTTGGACCAGTGACCTGCTGAGTGTCCTCGTGGCCCTGAACCGCTCGCTTGACTGCCCCCCCCCCCACACACACACACACACACACACCTTCAGGGCTGTGTTAACAAATGCAGTCCACAGACACGGTGCTACCAACCGGTTTGTGTTCACAAACAGCCCCTCCTTACGGTTCCGCGCACGGCAACAACGTGAAGAGTCTCACGCGAGAAGCCTAACGGCATCTGAAGTGCCTCCCCCACCCCCCCCCCCCCCCCGTCTTGTTTCATCACTCAGTGTTGTATTTGCTATTCTAAGACTACAACAAAAGGGGCCCCGGGGGTTGGGGGCGTTGGGGGGGGGGTGTTGGAGGGGGGGCATGGACGGGCGGGGGTGGGGGCTTTCACCAGTTTGCGCCTCACCCCGCCCCTACAAGCCGAGGCCGCCATTTAAGAGCTGTCATGAGTCATCAGCCCTTTCAAGACAGTCTGTGACGGGACGGGTCTGTTCCAATCACGTCAACCTTCCAACTGAGCCCAGAGCCATCGCCGCGAATCGTCACCGAGGGTCTTCAACCGAGACCAGTTGCTGAGAGCCGCCGCTGACAGTCATCACCACACTTCAGCCTCCTGGCCGCGTTCGGCAGGGGGAGAACAGAAAAGCACAGAACGCTCACACGGCGCTGCTATACAGGATGAGCAGAGTGACACGGGCAGCACTACCACTGCTGCGCATCGCAGCACCTTTGAGTAAGTTACGCCTTAGCATCGGCTAAGCTACAGTGCAAAGGAGGAACAGTGCTGAGATATGGGAGCTAAGTTACAGCGCTGAGACACAGGGGCTAAGCTACAGCGCTGAGACACATGGGCTAAGCTACAGCACTGTCACAGAGGCTAAGCTACAGCACTGACACAGAGGCTAAGCTACAGTGCAAAGGAGGAACAGCTAGTAGAGGAGTAGTACAGCGCTGAGACTAGGGGCTAAGCTACACGCTGAGACACATGGGCTAAGCTACAGCACTGCACAGGGCTAAGCTACAGCCTGAACAGAGGCTAAGCCACAGTGTCACAGAGGAACCAGTGCTGAGAAGGAGCTAAGTTACAGCCTGAACACAGGGGCTAAGCTACAGCACATGAGACAGGGGCTAGCTACAGCTAACAGCTAACTACACAGACACAGGGCTAAGCTACAGTACTGACACAGAGGCTAAGATACAGCACAGAGACACAGAGGCTAAGCTACAGCACTGACACAGACACAGCGGCTAAGCTACAGCGCTGAGACACAGGAGCTAAGTTACAGCCGTCAAGCTCACATCTCTCACAAACTGAAAATGGCTACTTGCCTACTTGCCCATTAACAGCGACGTGTTGCAATATATTTTCCCATCTTGCAATATATTTTATCTCAATATATATGCAGTAAATTTCATTTTCATTAGCGCAACACACTCTGGAGGATAACATGCACGTTTGCCTGTGACGGCCTTGGGCATTCCATAACTGGGGGGGGGGGGGAGGCTTCACGCCTTCATGGAAAAAGGCTTCACAGCAATGGGGAGCTCGCAAACCTTCTAGAAGCGGCAAAGGCCGGGCTTCGTTCCAGCCGAAAAGCTCTCAATTTCAATCAACGATCGATTTCAGTCAATTTTATTTCTCAGTGTCGCTGTTCATACCAGGGGTCGCCCAGGGTGCCGAACAGTTAAATTCCAACCGGCAAAACACGAGCAAGGCGCAGTCCTGTCAGTCACGTGCGTACAGCTCACACAAAAGCACAAATAAAAGAAATCTTCTTCAGTTGGGTTTTTAAAAACCCACCCCCGTTCCTGCTGTTCTGATCTTAGGCAGAGAGATCCAAAAATTGGCAGAATACAAGAGCATCGTACCTGACTTCAGGTGAGCCCCCACCAGCACCCCCCTCCCCTACCCCACCCCCCCTCTCTGAGCACAAAGACTGACCTGGCACATCCAGCGTTAAAAATGTCATAATGTAGGAGAGCTCCTTACTGAAATAACACCATACATGTTATATTAGTTTAACCAAGCATTACATCATACTATATAAGCTATACATTACATTCTATCCCGGAAGGACAGGCAGCAGGGGGGGGGGGCGGGGGGTCACCGCTGGAAGAACCCAAGACGGTCTGATACCTGGTCACTCATGTGGCAGTCCATAAATCAACCCAGCCCCCTCCTCACCCCGACCACATCATGTGCTTGTGCAATCGCACGTTCACCACCTCAGTGCGACCCCTATGAGAGCTCAGAGGAGTCAACTCATGTTCGCACAAATTTTAAAAAGGGGAGGGGGGGGGATATTACATCACTGTTGGAGAGAGAGAAAACTGAAATAGTCATGTAAAATTGAACTTTGGCCAAAACTGTTTTAGACCCGCTGGCTTAAATGAATTATTTTGCAGGCCCAGGGCGGAGGATCAGAAGTGCAGCGCAGCGAGGTCTAAAATAGATGCAGTCGCTTAAGAAGGCGCAGGTTTTCCTCACAGTTCCATATAGCGCCGGAAAAAGGGTCCATCTGCCTGTAAAACCGCTAACCCTTTAAATTATGCACAGATGCTCTAGTGCACAGCTTGCTTATGGAGCTCCCTCTCACGTGTGTGCGTGCGCATGCACACACACACACACACGCACACACACATGCATATGGATGCATGCATGCGTGCACACACACGCATGAACACACACTCAAATACACACACACACGCACGCACACACACACAAATACATGCACACACACACGCACACACATACACATGTGCGCACACACCCACACACATGCACATAACACACTTTCCCTCCCTTTCAAACTCCTTACCCTGGTATAGAGGTTTCTTATAACTTCCCTGCCACTTTATCTGACTCTGCAACACACACATGGATGCATGCATGCGCGCACACACGCATGCACACGCATGCAAACATACACACATGCGAGCTTGTGTACGCACACAGACACACAAACAGAGAGGCATGTAGTATCTGCTGTCTATACCAATTTCTATGCTCTTTTTGTCTTTCCCTCTTTGACTCATTACATCCTTCTCATTCAAACCACCCGTGCTCTCTTTGCCATCCCACCCTTTCTCTCTCTCTCTTACTCTCTGCACTCTCTCTCGCTCTCTCAGCACTCTTTCCTCCTTTACTCACTCACTCACTCTGCGGCTGTAACATCCAGGCAGCTGTGGATCTGAGGTAAATGGTGCTGACCAATCAGCAGCCAGTCTGAGTGTTCATCGAGAGGTGGCTGAAAGGGCTGCAGGCGTTCAGGCTTCCAGTGCTGAAGAGGCCCACTGGTAGCACTCCGCAAACCTTAAGGGGGGGGGACCACTCCCATACCCCCTCCCCCCACACCCCCCTGAAATGGCCCAGAGTTTTTGGCCACACGGATAGAGGGGAGCCACCTACCCCTCAGGTGTCCCTCAGTCCTTCAGGAGCTTTGAAGACCACCAAAGCCCAGGGTATGCCCCCAACCCCCCGCCCCCCACCAAGAATGCCACAAGCTCTACCTGCCTCTCACCTAAAAATAGACAGTGGAGTATCTGATAGAACACAAGGAAGCAGTGATGCCAAAACTGGATTGACCAGAACGGTCGTTAGTCACCCGTCAGTCAATGAACTGGCACGTTAAGAAATGAACGGCAGAACCGCCCAATCCCCAACACACACGCAAAAATATTAATAAAAGCTGTTTGACACTTCCAAATACTTCTTTCTTTCAGCTCAGCAAAAGGGGGTAGCAGCACTCACACCACCGATGTCCACAGATTTTCAAAAAATAAGGCGTTCAGAGGAAATCACCATTTCACGGCTTTTGCAAGGTACTTCGTTATTTTGTATTCAGTCAAATAATATTCACTTAATGTGTTCCTACGCATGCACCTGTGAGCGTGTGTGTTAGTAAACGTGTGTAAATATGTAACCGTAGAAAAAATTCCATTCAGAGAACTGTGCATAGTAAGGGGGATGGTGCCCCCCAATATCCAATCAACAACATTCCTGGACAATTCAGACTAAATGACATTTTCAGATTAAAATAAAATCCACTTCACCCACGGCATGTACAATAATAGAAATAGACAGAGCTGATCAAATAGGCATAGACCACCAGCTGTGCTGGTCCACTATATCTACCATTGTTCTTTTTTGCAAGCCCTTTTGCTCAAACCGTTCAACTGGGTAAAGCCAACACCCTCTCCACGGAGACAAATTATTGAGCTGCGGCAAACAAATTGCATTGGGGAAAAGCATTGCTATAAACCCACTTACCTGGGAGTCAGCCGGTTCTCTAATGAAGATATGAGCGAATGATGCCGCCTAATTCTGCACAGTCGGGAGTTACCAACGGGAACGTGTTTTGCGCATGCAGGCACTCTCACGAGCCAGTTAACAGTTGCCGCGAGGGATGCTCCAGTATTCTTAAGCTGATAACGCCTCTGTATCGCGCAGCATCGCCGCTCCGAGCTACTACTGCGCGCTCTCTCACCGGGCTCAGTCAGAATCAGCACCCAAAGAATGAGAAGCCCTTGTTACCCGGGGAAGGAAACCCCTGCATCAACCAAATGCATAGAATGCACCAGAAATGGACAGTGGACACACTGATGATGATTGTTATTATAATTTATCACCCTCTAAACACGACTTTAATCTTTTGCCGGTTTAACGGCAAATTTATGTCCATTCTTATGTGCATCTGCATCTTAGAGATTGTACCCCATGCCATGACGGGGTAATTCTACACTTAATATCGTGTGAGCCCATCAACAAAACACCGTGACGGGTGTCGATATTGAACCGCAAATCAGATTTGCATTTCGAAGTTATTTCACACTATATTCTAAGGATATGGTTTCCAATAGCCTATTGCTTTAGTTGGCTTCAAGCCGCGTAAATGGCCAGCTGTGTTTAATACCATTGCCTGTGCCAATTTATTTTTAAACTACGCCGTACTGGCTGAATGAATCATTCAGTTGTCGCCCTCCCGTGGCCAGCTAAGAGAACGTCCATTTATTTTGGTACAGTACAGTAATTCTACTGAACAGGAACTCTACAGTACCGCGTCAGTTTCTTTAGGTAGCTAAACTGCTGTTTATTTTATGCGGCTACGCAATTTATAAAATTGCATTTGCATTTATTGCGTATCAGTAGTTGGTATTGGTTTTACTTTTGAGTATTTAAACTTTAAATGAAAAAAAAAAAATCCAGGTGCGATGTTTTTTATTCAAAGTAATGGTGCCATTAATTATTACTAAATATCTAATGTAATTAAAGTGAAATATCCTTTGCTTTCCCTCTTTTTATACATACATTCAGTGAGCTTCATGATGTTTTATGACAAAGACATTTTTATTTGGTTCTGTACGCCACAATTTTGGATTTGTAATCAAACAATTCACATGTGGTTAAAGTGCAGATTCTCAGCTTTTATTACATAGTCCCCCATTTCAGAGCACCATAATGTTTTGGGACAAATGGCTGCGCATGTATTTCTGATTAGCCAGGTGTGTTCAATCGCTTCCTTAGTGCAGGTATAGGAGGACTTTCAGTATCTAGTCTTGATTCTAGGCTTTAGATTTCCTTTGGAGTCTTAGTTATTGGCATTTATCAGCACGAGGACCAGAGTTGTGCCGGTGAAAGTCAAGGAATCCATTATGTGGCTGAGAAATAAAAAAACAGTCAGAGACATAGGTTAGGGTTAGGGTTAAAATCTAAATATTTTGAACATCATTATGGAGAAAGAGGGCACTGGTGAGTTTAGTCATTGAAAAATGCCTGGTAGGCCAAGGAAGACCACCAACAGTTGATGACAGAAGAGTTCTCACCATAATGAAGAAAAACCCCCAAACACCTGTCCGACAAATCAGAAACACTATTATATGCAGATGTGTCACTGACTACTGTCTGCAGAAGACGCAAACCCCTAATTAGCCACAAAATCAGGGTGGCCAGGTTACAGTTTGCAAAGTACCACCGAAAAGAGCCTGTAGAGTTCTGGAAAAAGATCTTGTGGATGGATGCGGATAGAAATACTCAGCACCTGGTGAGGTCTATGTGTCACAGACTTCAAGCAGTCATTGCGTGCAAAAAGGATGTCACATAATACTAAACATGACTACTTCACACAACATTAAGATGTCCGAAATATCATGGTGCCCTGGAATGATGAGGGGGGGGGGGGGGGGCTATGTATAAAAAGTACTGTAACTTCTACAGGATGAAACCAAAATATATGAAAAAAGCTGAGAATCTGCACTCAATCATGTGTGAATTGTTTGATTACAAATCTATAATTGTGGAGTACAGAGCCAAATCAAGAAGAAAAAAAAATCTCTGTTCCAAACATTATGGAGCTCACCGTGTGTGCATATATAAAACGAAAACATATCAGTATTAATATTTCAATGATATTCTCAAATGGTATAAAAAAAATAAAAATGCAACTGACCCTCTATTTAAGACTTACATTTCAGTGTCGGTCTGCGATGACTGAAAGCTCGTGAACGCAGCGCACATCGGCTGGGGACACGGCGCGGGCCAAATCAGACCCACGGGCACGGCTGCCACAAGCTGCAGGTCCGTGACCGCAGGAGAGAAAGCAGGGCGGTGTGCAGCACTGACTGCCTGTCAGACGGGCTCATTAAGTGCCCCCTGACAATCCCTCAATTGATATCCTCCTCTGCACACCTCTTGAGCGGGGACGGCCCGGGGGGGGGCTGTCTGCGCTGTCAAATCACAACCTTTCATTCCCGCAAGCCTACTCCCACACCTCCCCCCTCCTTCGGCCTACATCAGAACTCCACAAGCAGCCACCTGTCCCAGGTGAGACGCTCAGAGAAATCGCACACAGCCAGACTGCAGATCTCAGCTGAGGGAAAGAGGTGATACCTGCTCAGGATTTGGGGCATCTCACCATCGCCGTAATGGCAGCACCGTTCTTCATTAAGGAATACTTTTTGAATCGCCTTTAGGATGTGCTGCATGCCCCGTCGCCCCCGGAGATGGGTGATCATCGACAGGTTCAGCCGGCCGTTGGTGCCACAAGGAAAAGAAGTCAGCTTAAAACTCGAAGCATTTGATCAGATGCAGTCATGAAATGAAAAAATGGGAGCACTGTCATCATCATCATCATCATCATCATCATGATGGAAGAAACGGAGGCCTCAGTCTCAGTTTGAGCAGAGCACGGAATCATTACAGATAAAGCTGAATCACAGACAAAGCTGTCAATACAAATCACAGCTGTAATTGGTCGATGCAAGACATGAGCACATGAGCATAAAGAGGCAGCATGTGAAAAGTCATCCACACCACCACAGGGGGTATATATTCTTAGGCATCTTGAAGGACAAGCCATCTTAATTTTGATAGCTCATTGCTTTGCCTAAAATAAACCGCACTCCTGTCCATGGATGTTTAAACATTTTAAAGGTTCAAAACACTATGCTGGTCTCAGGATTTCCATTCATTGCCAGTGACAGACAAGTGTGGTAGAAATGTGGAAATAAATGAAAAATATAGAAATGGCGGTTTCTGTGATGAGGTTCTTCTATGGTGAGTCATGAAACTACACTGCACATTGGAATTAAAGTAGACATTATGCAGAAAACAGGACAGCTGTGCTGGTATATCACACCAGCACACCCTATGCCAAGTCAAAGGTCTTTATGCGCCAAGACATATTAAGCCTGCTGGTAGCATTACTGCTGTGCAGCACAAGATTGTGGACATTGCCATATCGCCCAGGGACAATTACAAGCCTGGGAGGCTTGTAGGTGTGCATGTAGGTTTTTGTTTTGTTTCCACCAATTACCCCGCCTAAAGCTGCATACATCAGTGTTTCAAATCTCAATGATGACGAGTCGACAATGTGCATTTATAGAGCATTTTACAGAACACTGAACCGCAGCTCAGCCACTAACACCACCAGCAATCATCACACCCACCAAGGTGATTCGCGGCCGCCATTTCCAGCCACACACCAGCTGAGGGGCGATATTAAAGTGATGGTGCTGACATCATATTACGCCATAATCATATTCGTTCATTTCTATAAAACGCCCATTGAGCGCGGAATTATGTATGTACGTACGCCTCAGATTGCAGTAATAAGTCTTCCAACAGCCCACCTCCCTTCATGCACGTAATACTTTGGTGGATGCACGGGGACATAACGCCGCTGTGGGGCATCGATCATGCTGGCAAAAAAAGCAATGCAATCACAAACGAGCTGTTTAATGACCGACCGTGCTGCCACGTAGCATTACCGCTGGAAACGCTCCACTCTTGGTAACGACACTCTTTTTTAAACCATCCATTGGACTTTCCTTTGGCTCGCTTGGGCGAATTAAAATCTTGTCAAAAGCACTTAATTTGTACTACGCTAAAGTAACGCTGTTTTCGGTGAATAACGTGCCCGGGCGTAAAATGAATATGAAATGGGATGTGCAAGTCGAAATCATTTCGAGATTCTTTAAAGTAAACTAACCGAGTAACACTACGTGCTATGCGGCGTAATGTCTGACGCTCGACATCCTGGGTTGTGGGAGCAGATGTAGGAGAAATTACAAAATGCTAAATATTACATTTTGGGCCGTGTAAACATACGTCGTAGAGATATTCCCGACTCCAGACCCGTACCTCTCCCTCAAACAGCGGTTATATTTTTGTGTTCACATTGCTGGTTTTAATTTCGGTTGACTACCTTCATGCTCGGCTCCAAGTGACTCCCTCATCTGTGCTCTTTATAACGGTCGGGAAACTTTTTGGACCTGCGTGCCAGTAGTTGAAAATCAAGGCGCCAAATTTAATAAGCCTTGTGCTGTGTCCAAAAACTCTAAGCAAGGGGTCTCAAACAACTCACTGCAGCGCCTGCTGGTTTTCTAATGTGTTCCAGCTGGTTCCAGCACATTAGTGCTTAATCCAAGTCATTGATTGGCTAAAGAGGCTTCACTCTTTGTTCCCAAGGTCTAAATTGCCTTCTGATTGCAAGGAAACTACAAAAAACTGTGGTTTTCAATGTGTTCCAGTCGGCTCAAGTACATAAGTGCTTAATCTAAGTCCTTGATTGGCTAAAGACTCTTTGTTCCCAAGGTCTAAACTGGCTTCTGATTGCAAGGAAACTACAAAAACCTGTGGACACTGTAGCCCTCCAGGACTGGAGTTAAGCTTGCAGTTGCTCTGGCCCTTCAGGACTGAAGTTAAACCTGTAGTCATTGCAGCCTTCCAGGGGGGTTTTCCACAAAGCAGGATTATGGAGTTAGTTGGATAACTGCACCAAGTAAAACCTGGAACCCTGAAACTCCAGTCCTGGGGGCAGCAGTGTAAAAGTAACAGGTTTGATACCCAGGTAGGACCCTGCCATTGTACCCTAGAGCAAGGTACTTAACCTGCATTGCTTCAGTATATATCCAGCTGTATAAATGGATGCAATGTAAACGCTACATAAAAAAAAGAAAAAAAAAAAGAGTTGTGTAAGTCGCTCTGGATAAGAGCCCAGGTTTAAATCCGTCCTGATTGGAGGGAAAAAACAAAAACCAGGTAGTTCTACTGGCCTTGAGGGCTGGATTTCAGTATTCCTGACATAATGTATTGTGGCCTGGAGGGCTACAGCATGGATGCTCAAATCTGGCCCTTGAATCCAATTCCGGCCCTGGTTTTCTTTTCTCCCAGGTAATTAACTGAGCAGTCGAGTCATACTCGACTCCCAGGTAAAAGGGAGGGTAGCAAACTAGCAGTTCCTGGCCCTCAAGGACCCCCATTTGAGTAACAGCGGGCTATGGCGTCTGCAGATATCCGTAGTTTTCCTTCAAATCAGCCAGCAGGAGCTGCTTGAGCAAGGAACAATATCCCTACCGACTGTGGCTGTGTCCCAATACAAAGTCAGCCGTCTTAGAAGGCAGCATTTTCACTAGTTTCCACACTTGTCCTTCATAGGCATGTCCCAAATTCATTGCTTTTTCGAGGTTCCTTTTCCGTTAGGATGCTGCCTGCAGAGGGAGCTGCCTTCTAAGGATGCAGGTAGTGAGGCAGCTGACTTCGTTTTGGGACACAGCCAGTGTCCCTCCCATGCGCCTGAGCCCACGCAAAGTCGGTTACGTGCCACGCCTGTGGGGCTGCCGGCCAATCGGCACTGGCGTAGGTTGGATTTGACCAGAGACCGTGGTGATCAATCCGCACAATCAAGGCTTTTACAGAGTGCGCTACCCAGCAGCCCAAAGGTGCGTGAATTTCACTTCGGGCTTCCTGGCTTTTATCAGTTTCCTGTGTTTTAATTTGCTTAAATCCAGTATTCTGCGATTAGTTGTTCTTCTGTATTTTAATTTAATATTCGTATTTAGCATCCTGTGACCGACATGGGGGAAATTGCGACCCTACTGACTTGTGAATTGCAGAGGAGTTGCATTTTTCTCGCAATGACGTCCTTGGGCTGGTGGGTCAACACCTGGCGCTGGGAAAGATGAAGTCACTGTTGCTGCTTAACGATGACACCGCTCGTGGTGTGGAATTCACACAGTCTGACACACAAGGACAAAACAGCCATAGAGGTGTGAGCTTGCTATTTATTATCATCAAGGAAACAGATACCATGGTTACCAGTACTGGTAGGCATACAATACAACAGACCTTATTAGCTGTTGCTCTGAAAAGCTTCCCATTCCGACAAAACCAGAACCGCTGGATTACACATACTGTTTATTTTATTGGCAATTAGATATGTTAAGTGAGTACATTCTCCTCTACAAGATATTCATGTACAATATACAAGTTAAAAAATATAGTCTGTTTGCATTGAGTTCAACATTTTCCTTTTCTTAATTATTCAGGATGATAAAATTCACATTGAGAGTCTGTGGGTTTTAGTTGTAGGTTTAACTGTGGCGCTTCTACAGTACTGGTTAATAAAACAAAGTTAACTGCTATACTGTTGCCCTTACATGTTTAGACAGGTGTGTTCATAGATGCATATGCTGATGAAACCTAAATGAATTAAACTACTGTTGCATGATTATGGCTGTAGAAAAAATGAGGACAGAATGCCAAGGAGCAGTTGGACATCAGTATTCACTTCTCTCTCTCTCTCTCTCTCACACACACACACACACACACGCACGCACAAAATCCCACTTGCACTACAGTACACAGAACACACAGACACACACACAAACCATAACAAATGCTATAGTAAACATACACACACACGCGCGCACACACACACACTCAGTACAGTACACTGATACAGAATATCCCAACTCTGTCTGTGGGGAAACACCACCCCCCCAGTCTCCTGTTCTCACACACCCCTCACCCAAAAACCGACACGGGAAGCAGGAGACCACAATGTTCAGTTCACCCCTCTTGTTACAGACACTGCCCCCTTGTGGTCCCTCCCAGCAGCTCCTGAGGGGCCACAAGATTCAGGAACTCTGATGGAGCCCCCAAAACTAGGGACTCTCCGGCTCCTAGGCTTGAAAAAAAGGCCTCGAAATCCCAAGAATGAGGGCTTTAGGGTTCCTCTTACAGGATCTCACGCATACAGGCAGCCTTTCATTAGTTTTTAGGCAAAGTTTGTCCAACATGCAGGGGTGAGAGTAAGGTCAAACTGTAAGAGGATTACAACGCTCACATTACACATTTGAAATGAAGTGGATAGAGGACACAAATGCCAAAATGAAGAATAAAAATAAAAAACAAAAATAAAAAAAAACCAACCATTAAATTATCACTGTCTGAATTACACATCTGAAAATACTGTACTTAATGTTCTGAACGTAGTTAAGTGTTCTGCACTAAATGAAAAGATGGCGAGCCCAAATTTGCATCGATCCCTGTGAAAAGCGTGTAAAAACCCAGGACCACCATTTCGGTGCTGCGCGGCCACGGTGTGTGAGCCGGACTGGCGACGTGGTCGAAACCGATATTCAAGTCAAAACACTGAGGAGCACGCTGAGAACTTGGCCATAGAAACCGTAACTAATGCTAATCGTTACTGCCGTTAGGTACTGCCCGTTAACGCCCGGGGTAAGAAGGTGCCAGCATTTCCTTTATCTGAAATTAAGTTCACACGGTGTTTCTTAAGTACACAACAGGTATTTAAAACAAAATAAGTGTATTACATTGTAAAAAAAAAAGAAAAGAAATTAAACTTAAAACGTTTTTCAGGAGAGCTTGGAGGACCTGCTAGGTGGCCCTCCAATCTGCAGTTACTGCAGTAACTTTGACACAAACACAGTTTTGAGGAGAGGCACAGGAGGACCCACCCCCACCCAGTTCCCTGTGGGCCTCGTACACGAGGCCATACAAAGCCATGGAAACGGTCATGTAGCGTGGGGGGGGGGGTCACTTAAAGACGGCCAAATCACTAAAGCGCTAATAGACCAAAGCACTTCCTGCTTTCTCTGGGCTGAATGGACTTTCTGGGGGACGGCCGTATCCCATCAGCCTGTGCCAAAACTAAACTGCCGTTTACCCAGAATGCCGCATTCAGGACCAGGAAGCTGAACGAGAGAAAAAAATAAAAAATAAAGTACTACATGGAGGACAAGCGTATACATACAAACGTTAACAAAATCCCTTTAATACTAAAAAGGGTCCCTTTGCGTCTTCAGACAAGGCAGAGAAAGGCTGCTGAAAAGGTGGGGAGAAAAGTGTTTTTTTTTTGGCACAGGCTTTTGTCCTGAAAACGCCTCGCACTGCTGACTACACTGCGTCATCCTTTGGCAGAAAAGAAAAGACAACAAAATGAGACAAAAAAACACAAAGAAACAAATACATGTTAGAACCAGGGAAAAGAAAACTTAAGAGGCAAAATAGTTTTTCCTCCACGCATGCCAGATGAAAACAGGACCCCCCCCCCTCCCAGTTTCATAGTCGTCTGATAGGTTGTTCTGGGTGGGGGGGGGGGGCAGGAAATATTCAGGGTCAACTAAAGTGGGTGTCCATGTTGATTCTCAGGATAAGGCTCCATGATGGTGTCACAGTGGTTTTTTTTTTCGACGACGGGGCGGGGACGGGGGCGTGGGGGAGGGGGTTAAAAGACAAACTGCGTTACGTGGAGGAAGAAAAAGAAAGGGGGGGGGGGAGCCTTCAGGGCTCAGTCTGTGTTTCTCAGTTTGGTCATGATCAGGTCTCAGGCACTCAGCCGCAGTTTAACAAACTCAAACCAACAGCCTCCTGCAAAAGAAACACAAACACGTTCACTCCACAGTAAGCATTTCACACTGGACACGGTCAGCGTCATTACCAGACCCGGGTCAAATACCGATTCGTTACAGATTCAAATACTTTTCTACACTTTGCTGATCCGGTCTGGTGTATTGGAACCAATGAAATACTTTCAAAGAGTGCAAACCCCTCCTTCTAGTCATATTGGCAAGCTCAATTACACCAGGCAAGATCAATAGAGCACTGAAAATTATTTGAATCGATAACAAAAACATATTTGACCCAGGTTGGATATGAAAGAAAATATTTATATCTATATTAGTCACGGACCCACATAATATTGACAGTGCACTACTGGTAATTTAAGCTTTCCATTTATGTATTTAAGTAAATTGAACCATGGTAAAAAGTCTGTATAGTACAATCAAATGTTATTTCTGAAATTTAAAAAATCAATCTGTTTTATCAGAAACAGACAAATCTTAGACCAAAACAAAAAGGAAGCGGATTTCACACTGAGTTCCCATTGTAGTGACCCGGTACTCAGACCATTACAGTGCTTAGACCATTACAGTGCTCTTAGACCATTACAGTGCTTAGACCATTACAGGTGGTGTGCTCACTCAGCCCACAGTTTAAGGGAAGCTGTCACTGACACCATAAGCAGGGAGGGGGAGGGTTACCTCTGATTTCAGCAGGAGGGCGAGTCTCATCTGTAACTCTTCTGTTGCTGCATCAGACCCACGTTCTCGTACACCCGAGAGCTCTCCTCCCTCACACTGCCAAGAAAGTATTCACATATATTTTTATTTTTTATTTTCACATTTTAAAATAGTCTTCCTTTGGTACAGGTCGAACTCGTGTACATGAATATTACATCAAGGGGGAAGAACAGCTGGCACTTTGTTCCCACACCAGTGATTATCCAGCGCTGGGTGGCCACCGTATTTGCAGCTTTTTATGTTTTCCTTCAGTCAGCAGCCCTGCAGGAGACCAACAGACTCATTAGAACATAGCCTGTAGACACTGGAAGCCCAGGAACTCTAGCCCTGCAGAACCATAGCCCTGTAGAACTGGAGCCCTGTAGAACTGCAGCCCTGTAGAACCATAGCCCTGTAGAACTGCAGCCCTGCAGAACCATAGCCCTGTAGAACCACAGCCCTGTAGAACTGGAGCCCTGTAGAACTGCGGCCCTGCAGAACCATAGCCCTGTAGAACCACAGTGATAGTTCTCACACTGCGCTGTTTCATGTTGCTCTCATGCTGCTGTGTTCTCTATCGATCAGCGATACCGGGTTGTGGGAAAAATCTGTCATTATTTCTCTGGTTATCATCATTGGTAAATGCTGCAAGGCCAGAACACACAAGGCAGTATAAGCAGCACACACGGTGAAACCGGGCCGGACACTCATACTCACTCTGCACAGGTCGGGGTCGGGGTACAGGGGGTCAAAGGGGTCTGGTCTCCCGCGGTCAGGTCCGACAGAGAGTATTTGATGTTGGTGTACTCCCGCCCCTTGATTTTGCTCTTCTGCAAACAGAACGGGGTAAAGAGAGGTCACAGCACACGCAGAGCAGGGCGATCAGTGTGTGGTTGGTGGGCAGTAGAGTCAGTGTGTGGTGGGGGGGGGGGCAGTAGAGATCAGTGTGTGTGTGGGGGGGGGCAGTAGAGATAGTGTGGTGTTGGGGCGGGGCAGTAGTCATGCTGTGTGCTCTGATCGGGGTTGGGGCATAGATCTTGGTTCATCATGGTATGCTGCGGCAGTAGAGACAGGGGTCTGGCAGTAGAGATCAGGTGGAACGGGCGGACAGTTGTGATTGCAAGTCGGGTGGGTGGGGCGTCACAGGGTCTGGTCTGGGGCCAAGAGAGTTTTGTTTGGGTATCGCTGTTGCTGCAAACAGACCGGGTGGAGGACAGCACACGGATCAGATCGTGTGTGTGGTTGGGGGCGTAGAATCAGTGTGTGGTTAGTGGGGGTACAGCGCTCACTGTCTCTCATCCCCTGGAGCTCGGTAGGCGAACAGCCATGTATGAAGCGTCTGCGCCGTCTGCACCATCCCGACCTGCGACCAACCATCTGGATGTCTGGGCACGGAGTCGCATCCACCCTGGAACACAAGCAGGCCTCCACGCGTCAATCCCATAAAACCCTGGGACACAGCGAAGCCTCCGCGCGTCAGTCCCACAAGCGCCTTTATTATCAGACTCGGGATTGGCTCCAAATGGCTCCGTTGAGCAGGCCAGTAGCTCTGCTCAGACGTACCAGTTGAACCCTTGAATTTAAATATTTAAAGTTCTACTGCAGATTTCAAATTATAATTTTATTCTGCGAGCACACATTGTAAACCGCATATACAGATTACAAAAAGAGGCTTTGCTGGACGACAGATGAGCTGGAGGTGTCCTTAAGAATTTGGCGAACAAACCTTTCTCTCTGATCACATCGATAAGGATGTCAATCACGATAAACGTCCCCGTTCGACCAATCCCGGCACTGCAACGGAACAAACACAACACAAGCGAGAGCTGAACTCAAAATGCACGTCTCAAACACACAACACAGTGCGAGGTGTCAGCTCTGCTGAGGCTGGCCGTGACAGTTCTTCCCTCATCAGTGCTCTTCTCCAGTCCCATTCAATTAACTACCCTCAGCCTTACAAACGCTGTACGCTCTAAGACTGCATCCAATTCATGTTTAAGGACTGGTGCCATTACTTAAATGCAGCAGATGTAGTTTAAAAATACCCAATTAAAGGATTACTGTCTGCTATGCAGTTGTATGAAATCTTGTTTTAAAATTGTCAAATAAATAAATAAATAAATTCAGCAGCTCGTTGAACGTTGAGGGTGACTTAAAGAACGGGAATCGGAGGTCAAACATCACCTGGGCTTCTCATACACGTTTACAGAGCAGCTGAGGCCGTCCTCTGGGGATAAGCTCATAGACGCTCCAGGTGCTTTCCCATTGAATGTGTTTTTAAATCGTTCCTCGACCCGGGCGTGACACGCACCTGGAGGAACCCAACGGTAGCGTAAGGGGCGTGTCTCCCTCCCCCGCCCCCTCACCTGCAGTGGACCACGATGGGCCCCGCCTCCAGGATGCTCTCCTGCTTCAGGTTGACCTCCTCCAGGAAGTCCAGCACGCCGCCGGGGTCGGCGGGCACGCCGTGGTCCGGCCAGGCGCGGAAGTGGTACTGCCAGACCGTGCGCTCCGTGCTGCCCTGCAACGCACAGCCCGGTTTAGGCCCGCCCCCGCACAGCGCGTCGCCACGGCAGCCGCCAATAGCCGGGAGCGGGATTCTTCCCGACTTTCTCAGACTGATCGAGAGACGCGCGTTTTAAAATGGCTCTGGGAGCAGCGGTACTACGGCGTTATTGTGGAAGATTCTCTGCTGCCGTCGGATGCCAGTGGTTTTTGTGCCAGAAAGCACAAAAGCACTGCGTGTGTGTTTGTGTGCGCGTGTGTGTGTGAGGTTATGACACACCTAAGTCCTCCACCTCTGGTAGAAGACACGTAGGGTCAGCAAAAGCACTTCCCGATTATTACATCAGGAGAAATCACGTTCCTGAACTCAAAGGCTGCGCCACACCAGCTGTGAGCTGCAGCCCTGACCAATCATGGCGAACGGTGAGGACAGAGCCGTGGTGCTCTGGCATGCTGCACCTTCAGCTCTGGCGCCCCCTTGTGGCAGCTGCGGTTACGACCGGTGAGGCTCACCTGGCCCACTTTGGACAGCTTGAGCTCCCGCAGGATGTAGTCGTGAGCGGACGTCTCCTTGACGTTACGCACGCGCATGGCGCCGTACTCCTTCAGCGCCGACATGTCCGGCCAGTACTTCACACATTTGCTCTGCGGGAAACCAGCGCACTCACTCTCAGTTTCACTCTCAGCAGTTCAATTTTCAGTTGCAGCCGCAAAACTAAGAAAGCAAAACAACTTTTCTGATTTGGTTTGTGAAAAATAAAAAACAAAATTGTTAATGCGGGTTGGAGCATTCTGGGATGGCGACTGAGGCCGCAGTTTCAGATACCAGGTGGGGTGATGCTACGCAATGTGACATCCATCCATTATCTACACCCACGCATCCTGGTCGGGGTCACGGGCGGGTGCTGGGGCCTATCCCAGCATGCACTGGAAGCACAAGTGCAATGACACTTAAGAGGTGCGCAGAGGAAGCGCGGACGGGCGCGGCGGCCGGTACCTTTCCCCGCTCCACCTCCTTGGTGGTCATGACGATGACGCGGGAGTTCTCCTGGAAGACCATCCTCCAGAAGTCGCTGATGGTGTTCTGCAGGCAGCCCTGCGTGGCGATGTAGCTCTTCCTCAGCTTGGCGCTGTTGCACTTAGGCTCCGCCTCCGGCTGAGGGAAGCGCGAGAGCATCACGACCGGGAGGACAAGGGGGACATTAGCCCCGCCCCCAACAAGCACAGAGCAACCAGTTAAAGCATGCCTGCCACTACATCACTGCACTCTCTCTACAAAAACCACATGAAGTGAACGTGTTCGGAAGAGTAGGAGGAGGCGGTCGGAGGCGGTTACCGTGAAGTCAGCTCCTACCATGATGATATTGGCGTTGATGTAGTCGGATCCGGGCTCGTTGGGGTCCCCGTCGTTAAGCACTACGCGGGTGTGGTCGACTGCGGGACGGCAGACGGTCAGAGTCAGTGACACACAACCGTCCCAGGACTGCGTGCGCACAATCCGCAGAGGGCAAAATAACAGCGCTCAGGAACTTTTAATGTGCCACGTAGTGCGGCAGCGGCGTAGTATAATGGGTAAGGAACTGGTATTGTAGGTCGCAGGTTCGATTCCCGGGTAGGACCCTACTGTTGTACCCTTGAGCAAGGCACTTAACCTGCATTGCTTCAGTATATATCCAGCTACATAATTGGACACAATGTAAATGCTATGTGAAAAGTTGCATAAGTCGCTCTGGATAACAGCGTCTGCTAAATGCCTGTAATGTAATGTCATGTAACATACAATTGCTCAGTTCTACCGCCCAGAGTCAGATTCTGACTGAATCCAGTAGTCTTGGCAAAAGCCCCAAAAAGATCTGCTGTGCAGCAGCAGTAACGGCACAACGGTGACGCCTTTCTGCTTGTCTTTGTTGGATGTAGATTTAAACCACTGAAGTAAAAAAACACCCAGATCTCTTTACTGTAAAAGCGTTATTTCGGAGCGAAGGTGCGGCAGTTACTCACAGGGCAGGATGTTCTTGTAGCGGTTCTTGTTCTTGTTCTCGGCGCGCTGGCCCTCCTTGCGGCTGTAGAGGAGCTTGCACTCCTGCTGCTGCAGCGTCTGCGTGGCAGGAGGAGACAGGAAGTGATGCGAGAGGAGGGGGCGGGGCTGCACGCTGCGGCGGTACCTCGGCGGCGGCCAGGCCTCTTACCTCAAACTCCTCCCAGAAGCCCTGCTTGACCTTGTCGGTGGCCTCCGCCAGCTTGCTCAGCTCGCGCACCCGGCTCTCGATCTCCGCTGCGTTGATGCGCGTAGTGTTCAGCGGCTTTCCGGGGGGGGGGGGGGAATAAAAGGTGAACCCAGGCTGCGATGCTCAATTATCATCAAAGAGCAAAAAAAGCTCTGACACTTCAGAGGAATATTAACCCGTCCCTTAGCCAATCATATGGAGGGCTGTTTGGGGCAGGGTTCCCCGTCCCTTAGCCAATCATATGGAGGGCTGTTTGGGGCAGGGTTCCCCGTCCCTTAGCCAATCATATGGAGGGCTGTTTGGGGCAGGGTTCCCCGTCCCTTAGCCAATCATATGGAGGGCTGTTTGGGGCAGGGTTCCCCGTCCCTTAGCCAATCATATGGAGGGCTGTTTGGGGCAGGGTTCCCCGTCCCTTAGCCAATCATATGGAGGGCTGTTTGGGGCGGGGTTCCCCGTCCCTTAGCCAATCATATGGAGGGCTGTTTGAGGCGGGGTTCCCCGTCCCTTGGCCAATCATATGGATGGCTGTTTGGGGCGGGGTTCCCCGTCCCTTAGCCAATCATATGGAGGGCTGTTTGAGGCGGGGTTCCCCGTCCCTTAGCCAATAATATGGAGGGCTGTTTGGGGCGGGGTTCCCTGTCCTGTAGCCAATCACGTGGAGGGCCATTTTGGGCGGGGTTACCTGTTTAAGTTGCAAGACCGTCCCCAGTGTTTCCACCATGGGGTTCTTCTTATAATGCTCCACCAGGTCAGTGAGGGAGTCGAACTTCTCCCCCCCGCCCACATCGTACTTCAGGTCGTGCTAAGAGACAGAGAGAGGAGAGAGGGATAGTTCACTGTCTGGCCCATCGTCATGCCAACGTCTCTCCCCCCAGAATTCCGCCGAATCTCGATCCAGCCCAGCGGTTAACGCTCCCTTCAGACGGACGCGTTAGAAGGCCCCCCCAAACAGAAAAGTCCCGCATTCTAAACCCTGTCATTTCACTAAGGAGTATAACCAACGCAATGCTGAGGTTCACAGAACACCCTTTCCACTGACCATGTCTCCATCTCCAGTGCGATATGGGCAGAGCACATACATGTATGTATGTATGCACGTATGCATGCATGTACATATGTATGTTTGTAAGCATCTACGTCTGCAAGTGTGTATGCATGTATGTATGTGTGTATGCAAGTTTGGGAAGGAAGCAAATCATTCCTAAATTTAATTGTAAGTTTTTTGACTGTGAATGCTTGATTTAAACACATCATCCAAAAAAAAGATAATTGATTTTAATTGTTGACTCAAAAATGGGTTCTCCCATGGGTTAACTTCAAAGTTAAGGACAAATGTCGATAGAACCCCACCCACAGCCTATACCCTGCTCCCATGATTCCCTGCGGCCCAGCGGCCGTGTCGATGGAACCCCACCCGCGGCTTATACTCAGCTCCCATGATTCCCTGCGGCCGGGCGGCGGCGGCGCGGGTACCTGGCAGCGGATCATGACGTGGGTGACCTTGGGCTTGCTGTCGCTGCTGTCGGTCTTGTCGTCGCCGGTGCGCACGGAGAGCACGAAGTCGCCCGGGTGGCTCTGGCTCTCCCGCACCAGGAAGCTCCCGTTCTTCCCCTTCTCCGTCAGCAGCTTCTCCGCCTCGCGGCCCGACAGGTGCCCGTGGAACCACCTGGGAAGAGGGGGGGGGGGGGGGATGAGGGCGTGCGGTTCACGTACCGTCAGGCGCGCTAGCACACGCTTCTACAGCCGCTGAGCTTGAGCAGGGGGCCCTCTGAACATGGTGCTGGAGGGTCACAGGGTCTGCAGGGTGAGGCACTCTCCGGGACCAGGGCTGGGGACCCCAGTAAACCCTTTGGCTCTCCGGGACCAGGACTGGGGACCTCAGCAGATCCTGTGGCTCTCCGGGACCAGGGCTGGGGACCCCAGTAAACCCTGTGGCTCTCCAGGACCGGGCTGGGGGACCCAGCAGACCCTGCAGCTCTCTGGAACCAGGGCTGGGGACCCCAGCAGACCCTGCAGCTCTCCAGGGCCAAGGCTGGGGACCCCAGCAGACCCTGCAGCTCTCTGGGACGAGGGCTGGGGAACCCAGCAGACCCTGTGGCTCTCCAGGAGAGGAGGGGGGGACTCACCTCTCGGACGTGGGGTCGGCACAGTTCAGCGGGTACTTCAGCTCGATGACGTCGCCGTTCTTCTCCTTCAGCTGGCCGTGGTGTTCCATGTAGTACTGCACCAGCTCAGCCAGCGTGGCGAACTTCTCCCCCCCGTACAGGTCGTAGTAGTCGCCCGTGTTCTGGATCTTAATGTGGGTGACCGCTCCATTCCGCCTGGTTTTGGGGGGAGGATAGGAGGATTGAAAAACTGCACAGGGGTGCTGTGATGACACAAAGCCTTTATGAGTCTATCAGTGGATCGTTGTGAAAATTGACCCCATACACACTTCTATTAATAACAATCAATAAAGGCTTAGAAATCACCCTGTCAAGCACACACATACACACACACGCGCACACACACACACAACTCACACGACAGCACAGCACAGACAGCAGACAGACACAGACAGACAGACAGACACTACACATACACATACACTACAGACAACAGACATACCATACACTACAATCAGACAGACCAGACAGACGACACACACACACACACACACACACACAAACACACACAGGCAGGCAGGCAGACAGACACACACACAAACACACACAGGCAGACAGACACACACACACTTGAAAAACACACTTTGCCAGGGACAACGTAGTGTCTGATACACAGACAATGGGGTTGTCCCAGAGAGCGGTGTAACAGGAACTACACCAGAACTGGACTGCACAAATAAATACAATATCACCCAAATTATATTCATCACCTTACCTAAGCTGACTTTTCACAAATTTCACTTCATCTTTTAATGATGCACAACAGAGTTTTCCCCCGTTTTAAACTGGCTGCTCCTCCCTCGGGGAGAGCAGAGAGCGGGAGGCCTGGGGGGCGGGAGCTGCTCACCTGACGGACAGCGTGAAGTCCCCCGGGTTGCTCTTGCTGGGTCGGGCCAGGAAGCTGCCGTCCACGCCGCGGGTCAGGAGCAGGTTCTCCGCCTCCACGCCCGTGATGTTTGGGTGGAACCACCTGCAGGAGCGTGAAACCCAGATTCTCACCTGTGAGACGAATCAGTGGCTATGTGCGTCTGACACGCTCACTGTGAGCGAAGGACCCTAAACCTGACATCAGGGAGCACAAGACCCTAAACCCAACGTCACTGTGAGCACATGACCCTAAACCTGACGTCACTGTGAGCGAAGGACCCTAAACCTGAGGTCACTGTGAGCGCAGGACCCTAAACCTGACATCACTGTGAGCGAAGGACCCTAAACCTGACGTCACTGTGAGCGCAGGACCCTAAACCTGACATCAGTGAGCACAAGACCCTAAACCTGACGTTACTGTGACGTAGACCTAACCTGACGCACTTGGCGAAGGACCCTAAACCTGACATCACTGTGAGTGAGGACCTAAACTGACATCATTGTGACAAGGACCTAAACCTGACATCACTGTGAGTGGAGGACCCTAAACCTGACATCACTGTGAGCAAAGGACCCTAAACCTGACATCACTGTGAGCACAGGACCCTAACCCTGACGTCACTGTGAGCAAAGGACCCTAAACCTGACGTCACTGTGAGCGAAGGACCCTAAACCTGACATCACTGTGAGCGAAGGACCCTAAACCTGACATCACTGTGAATGGAGGACCCTAAACCTGATGTCACTGTGAGCACATGACCCTAAACCTGACGTCACTGTGAGCAAAGGACCCTAAACCTGACATCACTGTGAATGGAGGACCCTAAACCTGACATCACTGTGAGCTCAGGACCCTAAACCCGACGTCACTGTGAGCACATGACCCTAAACCTGACGTCACTGTGAGCGTAGAACCCTAAACCTGACAGCAGCTGAAATTAGAAGGGGAAAAAACAACAACAAATGTAGGAATGGTTTCTGGGGCTAGAACTGCCTGTCCAAACAAGTTTTTTTAAAAACAGAGCAAAATCATCCTGCTTTATTGTGCATCGCACAGAGTTTGACCATCCCTGTGTTTATTTCAGACATTAAACTAGGAGAGTATGACAGTAAAACATTCTGTCTGATGGTCTGCCAGGAGAAGCCCAAAGAAACATCAGTACAAAGAGGTGGAAATAACTTTTTTTGTTTGTTTTTTACTCTTTGCGTTTAAATTACAGTCAGAGGATATGCAAGAACAATACATTTTTTAATGTGAGAAAACACAAAACTACTAGGTGCAATCAGACTGATTAGATTCTAAAATAACAACAATGAGCATGGTGTAAATTATGAAAGCACTTCTGGAATTATGTGGGCTACACATTGCACTAATAAATGTGTGAATCACGAAGAAACAACACCCACAAAAACACATAAATTACGGTGCACTGCACATTACTGAACGTTACAACACATTCCCCATTTACCACAATGACACTGTACTAGGCTCTCTCCAAGCTACGGTATCCGTTACAGGGTTGTTAGCTAGGTATGAGCAGTTACACTTCTTATGTTCAATGCTCGAGGTATTTTGCTGGTTGGTCACGGCCAAAGGGGATCAACACTCCTCAAGTGGCCAGAGGACTTATGACTGACAAGGTTAACAGGCACTGGGGTATCTATATGTAATTTAGCAACTATGTATTAGTGAATCATTTCTAAAAAAAAACATGAAGGAGGGTGGCCAAATGGGTTTTAAAAGGAACTATACTACGGCAACTCTTATCTTTATTTACTTAAAAAGCTAGCGATCAACAGCCACGGTTGATGGTACCCAGGCTCAATCTATCTGTCGTTGAGTCGACGGATGAAGCCCCACCGATCAAAGATCAGGCAGTCCAGCTCCAACCATTAACGTTACACCCAATATTCTTACATACTCTTCCCGATAATGCTTGCCTGATGTTGGAAGCCCGTTAGACCCTAAAACCTTAATGTCTTACCCAACTGATAGCCGCATACAACAAACACCACAGACATAAAATTGATAAGGGGACAAGTTCAAAGTAACCCGATAAACACAAACTAAAGTTATATTTATCAACAGCCGGAAAATGACATCGGTCGGAGACTCGGTTTAAACTAGTAAACCAGGGTAACTAAAAACTGCAACAGACACTTGACCGAGTTATATTTCTGTTTTTTTCCGAGAATACACAGTTTATGGTTCGGCTCGTGCTGATGCAAACATCGCCGTAGCCTGTTAGCTACCTTGCTAACTGGTCGTTTCATCCACAAACAACTGGTTACAAACAGCTAGGAATAATTTGTGGGTCGTTCGACGTATCACTAGCTAATCATTATGGGCTGGGTTTGACGGCAGTGTTCATTTGGATTCCAATACAGATCTCTGTATCAGGTAAACCGGCGAATCGACGTGTAACGTTCACTGGAATAGTTTATTTATTTAGCTGGGCATGTAGCTAGACTAACATTAGCTAAAGCTCGCTAATGTTAAATGCAAAGACATCGGCAGCAATCTGTAGATAACCAGTGGTGTTTAGATTTCGTGACAGTGACAATCACTAAATCCCAGTAGGCTTGATACGTGTTTTTGTCCCATAATCATACCTTACCTCCGAGATGTCATTTTTCAATTTTTATTCTTCAAGCCTAGTTTCCTCGACTCGAGTTCCTTGTTATTAGATAGCTACAGAGTTAGCTAGCCAGCTATCAGCTATGCTGCTCTCCCACCATCTACCCTAAAACAAGGCCTCATAAGGTCGTGACCCCGCTCAAAACGGGTACAAGAAATTGTACATTTGTTCAAAAAATATTATACGAATTAAAATTTGCTAGGCCGCAGCCCCTGAGACTGGCGTCGAGGTTAAAACGTCACCAAACATGCGACGGAGTAGAACGCCTTCTGTTGGACATGCGCAGTGCGATCGAATTGCCCCTCAAAACCAATCATTTCGCACAGAAATTACACAGGCGACGCCCAGGAGTTTAGCTAATAAGGGAAACTGGCCGACTGAAGTTTTCAGACATTTGGCAACGTTGCAGAGACACTGCATAAGCTAACTATGTACCGCACCTACGATATTAATCGATTCATGCACTATGAAAGATAAGAGAATATGCTCCTCTGGAATATTTTCATCTCTGGAGACTGCTGGTGCCGTCACTTACCAGTATTTTAGGGTTTTTCTTCACAGCGCTTAGTATTTATCTGTCATTAATAATAATAATAATAATAATAATAATAATTGCTAATATTATTAATTATACTTTTGATTCTTATATTATCAACACATATAGAATATAATGGGTACTGTTCATGGGACCATTCACAAATGGTTTTTAAACAAAGCATCTACAAATATATTTAAACCTATATGTACAACACAAGTAGTTTTGCAACCTTAGTTTTCCTTTTCCATCTGGAAACTGCATGCATCTTTATGCAGGCTATCATTCTTATGTTTATTTTTCTTAATATTTTTTAATATAAACATTGTTAAATGAGTATCCTTAACTGCCTGAAACAACGCTACTCAACTGTGGGTCCAACAAGTCATAGTGTGTGCAGGTATTTTCTCCAACCATGCACTATGCCACTTAATTTCACTAATTATTTTACCTTATTGGTATAGAAAGTAAGCTCATTAGTGAAATCGGGCGGTGTACTACACGGTTGGAACAAATACCAGCAGGCACTGTGGCCCACAATACCTGGAGTGGGGCAGCCTTGGTCTAAACTCTGTTCTGTGGTCATAAAACCACAATGAAGTCGATTCACATCAAGTTACTTTCACTTGTGTCGTTTGTTATCTTAGCTGATCGGTTTTTTTATAAATCGCATTTAGTAGTTTGACCCGCACCGCTCTCCGTTTGTCTTTACGTGGCAGTATCAGGACTGATCCGCGTTTCCTTTTCTAACAGACTCAGCACAGACTGAAACTCCACCTCCGTCCGTCGGTGCCTGGTAGCTTACTGGGCGCTCGGTGTCTGTGTTTCTCCGCTCTGTTTTCTGTCTGTTGTGTTAAGCCAAGAAAACAGTTGATTACACTTTTATATGCACAGAAAAACAGCGATGTTCACCCTTTCGGAGCTCACTGTCCTCCTAGCCGTCTTCTCCGCCACAGCTTCTGGGTACTTCGTCAGCATAGACGCTCACGCCGAGGAATGCTTCTTTGAACGGGTCAACTCAGGCACTAAGATGGGCCTGATGTTTGAGGTTGCCGAAGGAGGCTTCCTGGACATCGATGTGGAGGTGAGCCCCAGGGATTGTGACAGATCAGCAAAGCTCCGCCTGGCCGAAGCGGTTTTGTGTGCCATGGACACGGCTACGCGGTGGACAGCTGAAGTAACGTTAGGCCATGTAGCGTTAGCTAGGTATACAAATATGCTAAGCTAATGCTACCCATCTGGCATCAGCAAGGTGAACAGACTAGCAGTGCTTTAGTTGATGCGTAAATACCTTAAATTAGTTCTTATTTACTTAATCAAGCGTGTAACGTTAGCTAGAATAAGTCCAATACTGACTGGAAGCTTAGCAGCCCTCAACAGCAGCAGACAGCTGTGTCTTTATTGCACCATTAACTATAGCTGGCTAACGTTAGTTCACTATGGTTCCAGTGAAGTTCTGTTTAGTTTCCAGACGTGTGCAGCCAGCGATGTGAGGAAATCTGTGTAAGTTGTTATAGCAGCATTGCAAAGCGTAACGTTACTGACCGATAGGCTGTGGTACAAATTGCTGTTATTAGCGAGCTACATCTGTGTACTCCGTCGCTGTCTGACAGACTTTAACGTCTGTTTTACTTCTCAATTAAAGACGAGCTAATTGTTTTTCTCTGTAAATGATGATGAATTTGCGTGGATAAATATCTGATCGCGGTTGAGACCACCATTTCAGATTTCAGCACATTACCGGTTTATTCCGGATGCAAATGTATTTGAATGAACACCACTCGCCCCTAATCACATCACAGAGCCGAATATAGAGGCGGGCCCACTCTGAGCTTGTTTGCAAAGGGAAAACAGACTCCGTATGACAAATGGCAAAAGATAAGGAATTCCATTTAATCTCAAATGTTGTTCTTTTTTGATATATATGTAAAAACTACTATGGTTTCCTTAACCGTAACGTACCAAATTTCAATAAAAATCTGAGCGGAAATTTTCATATGTATGCAGTTAGACTTGAATGACGGTTAAGATGATGAAACTTTCAGGGTAATGTAGGTACGACCACCTAAATCTGGGGGTTATATAGGCATTTCAAGTTTTTTTTTTTCACTGAATGAACATCCAGTGTTTCTTGCCTAATTCTTTTGACCGTCACCTGATGCTGTCATAACAGATTAAATAGCAGAGTGTATCAACAGTGATGCAGTTTGCATTTTCAAAAGTAGATGTTAATCAAATATGTTGCTCATACCTCAAAACAGTCTTGGATGCAGACCCATTTGACAGGCTAGAAAAAAGCAGTGTTTTCATTTTTGAATACTTGATCTGTTTCAAGACTTGAGGGGTGATGCCCACACTACTCTCATAATGCTGTTGAGCACATAAAATTATGAAATTATCATTATATAAGAACCACATGGGCCAGTAATATAGAGCAGCTCTATATGGGTTTCATGTTCGGGGAGGGTATAAGTTAAAGATCTCAAAATCCAGACCTGGAAGGCTGCAGAACCTGCTGGTTTTTAAAGCTCATAAGTGCTTAGTTACGTACTTCATTGGCTGAATGGTACACGCGGTTCATTTTAAAGGCCTAAGTTGGCTATAAAAATTGTGTAACCCTCCAGGACCTGGGCTTGAGGCCCCTGCTTGACCGGCAGTTACTGCACGAGGATTGCTTTTTTTGGGTTTGCTCTTAAAGGTGGGAATTTACATTCATTTCTAATTGCAGATTACGGGGCCCGATGGAAAGCAGATCTATAAAGGGGACAGGGAGTCCAGCGGGAAGTACTCTGTAGCCGCACATATGGACGGCACCTACAAGTTCTGCTTCAGCAACAAGATGTCCACCATGACCCCCAAGATCGTCATGTTCACCATTGACATCGGCGAGGCCCCCAAGGGCCAGGACATGGAGACAGAAGGTGGGATGTGGAGTTTCACTGGTGAAGGGGTACTGGTGGTCAGGGACTTGCAGCTCTCTCTAATAAAGGATTATAAAGTGTGAAGAAAGGATTGGTTAACAGTCAAAGGTCTCTCTCTCTCTTTCTCTCTCTCTCGCTCTCTCTCTCTCTCTCCCCCCCCCTTCCCCTTCTCCCCCCTCCTTTCTTTACATTTACAAGCTTTGTGTGAGTATTGAATGTATGCTGTACTGTATTTTCACCCTGATCACAGGCCTGGGTCTATTGGGGATCATTGTGAGAGTCTCTCGATTGACCCTTGACCCTGACTAATGCCTTGACCCTGCCCTTCTGATTCTGTTCTCTGTGTTGGTCCTGTTGACTCCTCCCCCTCAGGTGGTGGTGACAGCTGGGATGGTGGGTAGTAGGTAGCATGAAAAAAATGGTCGCTCTGTTACCTAGAGCTCTTTGGCCTTGTGCTGTAAGGGCAGTGGCTGGCTGTAATCCAATAAGCTCTGAGTGGTTTGCTTGTTTTCCAACGACGCTCTTTTTGCCTAAGCACGTACATATTCCCTGGCAATGGAAATAACGTGGACGGATAATATTTGTTACTAACCTATCGAGTATTTTAAAGCACATTGGCTAACTTGAAGCAGGTAAAATGACCAACTTCTAGCTACATGAGAAGATGCTGAAGGTGTAGCCTTAGCTACTGCAAGTTTGCATTTGTTTGTGATGCAATATGGCTGCTACGCATCAATGTGGTGGGCCTGATATTGGTGGATAAATAGGTGGTTTGCCCCTTCACTGATGCACTGCACCTCAAGTCTTCTCTATTAAATGTGAAACAAGTGGTTATCACTTGTCATTCTCTACAGCGAGTGCGTTTGCATGTTGTGTGTGGTTCATTCACATGCCCTTTAGCAGTTGTAGCTGCAGTGTTGCTGTGTGGTCATATCTGAAGTATGGTGTGGCCTAGCTAGTGTTGAGCTTGATTTCTTATTTTCATGGATACGGGGTGGGTAGGAGGTCGGCGGCTGAAAGGCCAGAGATGCTGATAGTTTTGGTCCTGAGCTTGATTGAACGGTTTAAGACTGTAAGCCTGAATGTTGAGTGTGACTGGTTAAAATCTGAGCACCTCCAGCCCACATTTAGCCTGGGCATTTATCCTCTGGCAGCTCAGGGCCAGGGTTCCCTACCCCTGCTCTCAGCTGTGGATGCCCTGACCCCTGCTGGCGTCTGCGTGCGTGCGTGAGACCATGTGTGCGTGCCTGAGAGTGTCTGTGTTTTGTGTGCGTGCATGCCTGTTTTGTGTGTGTGTTTGAGAGAGAGAGATTGTGTGTGCGTGTGCGCGCGCACAGTGTAATGGCACACAGCTGCTCACCGAAGGATCTCCTCTCCCTCAGCCCACCAGAACAAGCTGGAGGAGATGATCAACGAGCTGGCGATTGCCATGACGGCGGTCAAACACGAGCAGGAGTACATGGAGGTCCGGGAGAGGATACACAGAGCAAGTAAGAACTCCCCACATCCATCCATCCAAAAAGGCCCTTAGTGCAGTTCTGCCCCCAGAAAACCACATCACATGACCAATATGTCACATGACCTGTAGGCTCAGTGTGGGACAGTAGAGTTCAGCCAATAAGGAAACACTTGGTGGCAGGAAGTTAGTGTGTGTAGCTAGCACCTGGGGCACATTCCAATCGCTTATTTTATCCGTCCTCCTCTCCTTGGTCTTCGCTTGTTCCAGAAATTTATCGAGGTCCACCATCTTTAATGACATTCCGATCCGTTAAATGCTCTTTGGAGGAGCGAGGAGGATCCCAGAGGATGCTTGAGCAAGGAGACACAAGCGCATTCTTTGCATTGACGTTTGACTGAGCAAGGATATTCCATTTGCACCTTTACATGTTTCCAGGATTCCTCCATCTTAGCATCCTTTCTTCACTTCCTTTCCTTGCATCCTTCTTTTGGGTGGAGCTAAGGAGAGAAGAACAGATGCTGGGAGTGAAAACAAGCGATTGGAAAGAGCCCCTGGTTCGGCTTAAATCTGGCCAGATTGTTGTTGTCTCTCTTGCATATAGGAACCAATTGATTCTTTTTAAACTGCCTCACAAAATTCAGTGTCAAGGACTGTTTGTGAAGTGTGGTTTTGTCTAGGGCAACAAAATGTTTTGGCTTTATACCACAGAAGTGTGCAGATTGTTGTTAAGAAGTGGTCTGGAATGTACAGAGACTCTGTTTTTCATTCTTTCTTCTCCTGTCTCCCCCCCCCGCCTCATTTTTCTTCTCCAGTCAACGACAACACGAACAGCCGGGTGGTTCTCTGGTCGTTCTTCGAAGCTCTGGTTCTTGTAGCCATGACCCTCGGACAGATTTACTACCTGAAGAGGTTTTTCGAAGTGCGGAGAGTGGTCTAAAAGGGCATATTCCGTTTTTCCAAAGCGTTTCACCATTAACGGTACCAAATCCGTTAGCCATACCATTTACTTCAAGATTGGAAATCCGACTTCCTTTGGAACCACGGTCCATATTACTCTTCCACTGTATCCACCTTCCATTTTGTTTTCCTGTTTGTTTTTTTTGTCTAATTATTGGCGTAGCTGTTACCATTGTACATTTTGTTTTTGTAACCCTTGCCTTTAAACAAGAAAAACATCTTAGAATTTGAGGCCAAGGTTATTTTAGCTTTTGGGTTGTCAAGCTTGCAGATACTTGTAATTTATTTGGTTTTAAATCTTTGGGAGGTTTGTGTTTATTTAATCCAGTTGGGACAACTGTGACAACAAACTTGAAACAACAAAATGAACTTTGTCCCTGCTTGTAATCAACAGACGTCAATTTGCCAGTCACACTGAAGAGGCTTCTAACTGGGATGGGATGGAAGGGGGGGGGGCATTTTCTGTTGCAAATTACATGTAACAAGGTCAGAATGCCTGCAAATTTTGGGGTTAAAATGATTTGAAATTAAAATGCCATCTTCTCAATGTATGGAGTATATTTCATCACTGGTTTAAAAAAAGACCAAAACAAACAAACAAAAAAAACTACATTTCAGTCTCGAAAAGAAACTTGATCAGTTGCACATAAACACCTTATTGATTTGCCGTGTTTGTGACCAGTGACCATTGGCAAGGCGCCCAAATGTTCCGGGAATGTCCTGGGAATTACATGTCCTCCCCCCCTCCTCCCCCACATCCAAGGAACATAAGAATTTGGGAATGTTTCTGTACATTCGGGGTGGGAAAGGCTTTCTTCTTCCCTTGTATTAATGATGGCCTAAATCAGGGATGGCCGACCCAGATCCTGGAGAGCCGCAGGGTCTGCTGGGGGTTTAAAAAAAAATTTTTTTTTTTTTTTTTACTCTGCACTTAATTGATCAATTAAAGCAGGTGATTACACAGTTAACTCTCCTCACCTGGTTTCTTTGGTCTAAGTGGTTGTTGTATTTAAGGTGAAAACAAAAACCAGAAGACCCTGCGGCTCCCCAGGACCAGGGTTGGCCAGCCCTGGTGTAAATTAAGGGTGTGGCTGTGGATCAAGACAGTGTTGTGTTTGTTGTAAGATAGTTGCTTGTACTTTTCTTGTTTAATTGAATTGAGAGGGTTGGGGTGCGGAAACATTATTTGTTGGCAACACTGTTTTTGTATATTTAATTTCCTGGTCATGAGTATTCCTTATCAAGCAAAATGTTTGTTACTTTTGGGAATTTGAGGCCACCAGAGTCCAGAAACCGGCTGGGACGACCTGACGTGTGCCATCTCAGAAATTCTGTGCAACACAGGAAGGCTTGGAAGCAACTGTAAAGATGTACAATTATTAAGGCAGATGTTTGTCAAATGACCCAGGTTTAGTAAATAATAAACAACATTCTTAAAATGTGTTGAAGTGGTTTACTTTTGTAAATCTGAAATTGGATTACACAATGAACAAATTGCTTTAGTTTTAACATTTTTTAAAGTATTCTGGTGCATTTCTGCTGCTGCTTTTTAAAAATTGTAATTATTTCATAAATTATGCTGTATTCATTGGACATACGCATGTAACCATCTCAGCGTAATTTGGCACGCATTGTGTTAAAAAAAAAAAAGAAGTAGGACCATACAAAGCACCATTCAGCTACTTTAGTGCTAATAGCTCCCACTTGTGGAGAATCTTCAGCCTGCTAAACGTGAGTGAGTGTGTGAGAGTTACATGCCAGGTCGAGTTGGGTTTACAAATCTGATCATAAGGTTGGATAGTTAATCTTGTAAAAATATTTTTTAAGAAACAAAATTTCCATTAACGATTTTTTAAATGACTTGAATATTCCAAACGTTACACCATCAAACTACCCCAACAAGACCTCACTGTTATTGATAATTGTCTGGAATAGATTCAATGAACTCTGATCCACAATTAAACTTAAACGTTTATAAGGATATACTTAATTTAATCTGCGTAGATTGAAGCACTGGCATATATTCATTTATAAAACAATTGGTCTATTTCCTTCATACCTCAGCTGTCTGCTAATTAGAAATACACATAGTTATCACCTCCGCTCTAGTGATGTGATACTCTTTCGTCGTAAATTCGTCGTACCTCTACTGAATTTGGAAATTCGAGTTTCAGATATTTCGCGCCTTACAGGTGGAATAATCTCGCAATCGCTGAATTTATTTTTGCACCTGAACTAATGGGAGTGAAAAATGGAGAGTAGATTGTTGAGATGTGTAACGAGGAAACACGAACTTCAAAAATATTGGGCAAAATGAACAGGCTTATGCTTAAACTTGAACCTTAAACAAAAGAGAAGACAATTTGAAGATTGCATATTGGGTATCCCGAGAGAAACTTCAAGAATTACATTTTCACTTCCATGTTTTATTTCATAAACGCATGTAATATAACTGACTTATTGATTTAAAGACAGCCGCTCTTGTACTTTACAACTGCTATGAGCTGGAAGATTCACGTCGGCACACTATATCGGTTTAGCAGCTTTGAGATAAAACAAACACGTGGAGAGCCATATACCACTTAATTTGCGCACAGTAGGCCAATAACTATGTTACCATGCGTTTCCACCCGGACAGTATACGTAGATGGGAAGGAAGTGGGAACAACGTGTTTTAATTCCTCATGTTCTTGTGAAAATAAAAGTTTCTTAAAATGGAGAATGTAACCGAAGGAAAGTGGGAAAGTTTACCCGTTAAACTTAATGACGATATTTTGAAGACACTCGACGAATTGGGATTTACGCACATGACGCCCGTTCAGGTATTGTTTACAAGTTAGCAAGCTAGTTTTCTGCAGTAGCATGCGAGTAGTCTCTGCTCAACCCAGATTAAATGTGCTATGATACTGTTTTGTAAAATATGTTCTCTTATTTTCAGTCTGCCTGCATTCCACTGTTCATGAGCAATAAAGACGTTGCTGCCGAAGCGGTAAGTTAGGATACTTGTTAGTAGCTAGAAGTGTACAGTGGTATGTTTTATTTTTATTTTTATCGTGGACGGTACAGAACCTTTAATGTTCGTTATCTTTCTCAGGTGACTGGCAGCGGGAAGACGCTGGCATTTGTAATCCCTATACTAGAGATTCTGTTGAAACGGGAGGACAAGCTGAAGAAAATGCAGGTACAAATGGTATCATGTTAGCTACTTGTCTTGGAGTACGGAAATGCCTGTTTTTTTAGTTATGGTTTGAGAAATGGCAAGTGGTGACGGTATTCAGAAGTATTTAGTCGCCGTGACTCGTGATTTAGTTTTTACCTGGCAATTGAACGTACGAGGTCATGATGGCATCTCTGCAGGTCGGAGCGCTGATCGTCACTCCGACGCGTGAACTGGCCCTACAAATCAGCGAGGTGATGGGTCGCTTTATCCAGAGCTTCCCTCAGTTCAGGTGCGTGAAGCCCAATTAAATATCCACAGGTAGGCTGAAATGCACGCCCACTCACCATAGACTTTTATCCTTTCCAGACAAATACTTCTGATTGGAGGCAGCAACCCTATAGCAGATGTGGAGAAGTTCAAGACCCTTGGGCAAGTATTTTGGGTTTTACCTTTCAGACCTGTTCAAGCCAGTAGGAACTTGAACTTGGTGTGCGCTGTTTTATGTTATATTTTCAGTGCGGTTGTTCGTTATAGAAAATGAAATCATACAATGTCATGACTGCAGCCTGTTGGATAATGGGTAAGGAACTCGGCTTGTAACCTAAAGGTCATTGGTTCGATTCCTGCATATGACACTGCCGTTGTACCCTTGAGCAAGGCAGCTAATCTTAAGGCACCTGCTTAAGTATATATGCCTGTAATGTAAATCTAATGGAGTAGTGTATGCAGCAGTGTTATTTTTTCTCAGTGTTGCGAAGACTTTGGTGATGGTTTGTATGGAATAGTGCTCATGCCAGCACCAGGTTGTGGTCTGAATTCCCCGGAGATGTCACATAACTGGCCTTCTGTGTGCCCAGGTTTTAGCCAGCAGAGCTTTGCCCATCTCCATACTAAATAGCGCCTCCTCTTGGCCAGTTGGGCATCTGCAATCTGCCTTTAGTCCTTCAACATAGACCTGCACAGCTCAGCCGGTGGATTAAAAAGTGAAATGCCTTCTTAGCTGGCTTCTCGCACTTCAGAATTGTCCAGTCTTAACTGTGCACCCTTCCGAGTATAACAGAGCACGCTACAGCAAAGGAACAGGCCTGGATTCACACCTGGGCATCCTGCATTTTGGGGAGGAAAGAAAATGTGGAGTAAAGTGCTTGTTAAAAGCATTGTCGATTACCTGGATGAGACACCCCCTCTGACTGAGATCTGGCGCTGACCGTCACCTGTACCTGTGACAGGGCCAACATAGTGATCGCCACTCCGGGTCGGCTGGAGGACATGTTCCGGAGGAAGGCGGACGGGCTGGACCTGGCCAGCTCTGTGAAGACCCTGGATGTCCTGGTTCTAGATGAGGCCGACCGGCTGCTGGACATGGGCTTTGAAGCAAGGTGCACCAGGGACTGTAACGGCTGGGGGGGGGCGGGGGTGGGGGTGGGGGTGTCTTGGGTTCACTGGTAACAGAAGTGCGCTAATGTACCTGCAGGTTAGAGGCCCCGCAAACATTAATGAATTGGACCTTTTTACTGGTGTCTACAGATTTTTGTGCACATAGATGGACACATTGGGCGACATAGCTCAGGAGGTAAGAGCAGTTGTCTGGCAGTCGGAGGATTGCCGGTTCAAACCCCGCCCTGGGCGTGTCGAAGTGTCCTTGAGCAAGACGCCTAACCCCTAAATGCTCTGGCGCATGAGAGGCATTAATTGTAAAGAAATTTGGATAAAAGCGCTATATAAATGCAGTCCATTTACCATTTACATTATCAGTTTCCAGAGAAGCTGTAACATTGTCAGTAGTACGTACTTATTTTACAACAAGTAGACTGTGTTGGAGAAGGTGACTGCAGGTTATGTGTAGCAGTGCGCATGTAGGCAACACGCTGTTCCTGCAGTCCATTTAGTCACAGAGCATATGCCTTTCAAACGCCAACAGTGCCATGCCCTTACTGTTCCGTTGTGTGTGTATGTGTGTGTATGTGTGTGTATGTGTGTGTGGGCATGCGTGGCGTGCATGTGTTTCTTTGCGTGCGTGTCTCGTGCGTGTGCACGTCCGTCCGCGCGCGTTCAGTCTGAACGCCATCCTGGGCTTCCTGCCCAAGCAGAGGCGCACGGGGCTGTTCTCCGCCACGCAGACGCAGGAGCTGGAGAAGCTGGTGAGGGCGGGGCTACGCAACCCCGTCCGCATCACCGTCAAGGAGAAGGGGGCGGCGGCCAGCAGCGTGCAGAAGACCCCCGCTAGGCTCAGCAACTACTACACGGTGAGGCCCCGACACAGTCTGTCAATCACCCGACGCTGTCCATCAGTCGCCCGACGCTGTCTGTCAGTCGCCCGACGCTGTCTGTCAGTCGCCCGACGCTGTCTGTCAGTCGCCCGACGCTGTCCGTCAGTCGCCCGACGCTGTCCGTCAGTCGCCCGACACTGTCCGTCAATCACCTGATGCTGTCCATCAGATCACCTGACAACCTCTGTCAGTCACCCGACACTAATAATTTAGGCCCTCAGGACACAGTGTAAAGAGAATGCTGGGTCGGTTGTAGCTTTCTGCTTTAGCAAGATGAACATTCATCCAGCTCTATGCATGATAGAAGCAAATAATGTGTTTAGAACTGAAACTGTCCCCTAAAATAAAGTCATCATCCTTTTCCAAAACATTTACTGTCAATGTATGTGTAGTTTTTTTTAACCTGGAGTAATATGTTTTAATTGGTCTGTAAGGACAAATTGTGTCTGAATCTTATAAACCTGTTGAGTTACCCCGCTGTCTCTCCTCAGATTTGCCGTACGGAGGAGAAGTTCAACACCTTGGTGGCCTTTCTCCGGCAGCACAAGCACGAGAAGCAGCTGGTCTTTTTCAGGTAGGTGCACGTTTCCATGGTGACCATTGATATAGGTGGGACAGATCAGGTGTGCTGAGCATAGGCTGTAGAAAAAAATATGGACTAAGTGACTGTGATGTCACCCATTGACTCTCCATGGGGTGGTGAAAAGCGTTTTGGAACCGTGGATGTCCCACTATTTTGTAAATTGGAGCCAGAGAACAGGTTTAGAGCCAGAGACTGCGCAGTCGGGAAAAGGGGGGGGGGCTTTTTAAGATCATGAAGTCCGGGCTGGGTCCGTATCATCCACTAAGTGCCTGAAGCAAACCATATCTTCATTCGTCCAAAAAATATTCAGATACGGTCTAAATGTCTCCCCCTGTACTGATTTATCGTGACATTATACAAAGAAAAAAACCTATTGCGAGTACATATTCATTCTTGTTGGGGAAAAAATTACTGACTTTGTATTTTTACCATATTGGTACCAACTTAAAACAAAACGGGTGGCTGAATCACCTATACTGGAGCCAACCACACTGGCGCTAGTGAGCAACGTCTTTCAACGAGACCAGGAAGTGAGCTTCAAAAAGGAAGCCAGTTTTGGCTGGTTGGTGCTGAGGTCTAAGGGAGCAGAGAGGTGGGGTTTTGGAGGAGCATGTTGGGGCCAGGGCCAGTTTGGGAGGAGAGGTGGGGCGGTGGGTTTTAGAGGAGCAGGGCGGGGCCAGGGTCCTTACCGAGTGTTTCCTGTGGCCCCCCCCCCAGCACGTGCGCCTGTGTGGAGTACTACGGCATGGCTCTGAAGGCCCTGGTGAAGAACGTCACAATCCTCTGCATCCACGGCAAGATGAAAGACAAGCGCAACAAAATCTTCTCCGAGTTTCGGGAGCTGAAGAGGTGAGCAGTCTAATGTACGCCGGCACTGCAGGGCAGTCCAGTCACTGGCGGGAATGCCGTGGGCCCCAAAACATATGAATCTGGGGGGACCCAGTGTCTCCAGCACTCAGATCTGGGAATGTTATGGAAATTTCTGAGAAGTCGTTCCTGAAGTTCATGGCACTTACCTTTGCCATCCATCATAACAACTTTTTAAATGGTAAAGGTCTGGTTCACGTTCCACCACACCTTCCATTTTCCCACTAAAAGAGAAAAAGGATAGACCAAACAAAATCTCTGTTCATAAGTATCTTTCAGTACTGGAACTAGTCTTGTTGTTCTCCTCTGTATTATTCAGAAAGTTTCCAGATCTTTCTATATTGTGACAATCAACTAAGAGTAGCAGCGTAGAGTAAATGATACAGTACAGAGGAATGCTTCTTGAAGAGACTTAACAGGGGTGCTGATTCTGTGTTATGTCTCTGCTGACTCGCGTTCTGCTCTGCGCTGCAGCGGGGTTTTGGTGTGCACTGACGTCATGGCGCGTGGCATCGACATCCCGGAGGTGAACTGGGTCCTGCAGTACGATCCACCGAGCAGTGCCAGGTACGGCCTGTGCCCAATTCCACCTACACACCTACACACCTACACGCCCCCCCCCCCCACCACCCCCATGAGCAGTGCCAAGTACGTCCTGCGCCAAATTCCACCCAATCCCACCTACACATCTACACGTCCCCACCCCCACGAGCAGTGCCTGGTACGGCCACGCTGAATTCCACCCAATCCCACCTACACCTACACTACAAGTGCCCCCCCCCCAAACTGAGCATAAGGTAATGGAAGAATGGGGCTTCTTGAATCAAAGATGGGCAGAACTCTGTTCTCTTCAGTTCAGATATTTCAGCCAATCGTTGTGTTTTCCTGCAAATGGCACAATGTTTTGATTGGCTGAAATGAGTTAAGGACGGAGGGCCTGCGGGTTAATAAAACCTCGCGCTCCTGGATGTGATGAGGTGTGTGTGGCGCACTCTGAAGGTGCTGAGACTGTAAGCGAGAGCTGATGGGAGACGCCTCTCTTTCTTCCCGCAGCGCTTTCGTGCATCGGTGCGGACGCACGGCGCGCATCGGTAACCAGGGAAGTGCCCTCGTCTTCCTGCTCCCCATGGAGGAGTCCTACGTCAACTTCCTGTCCATCAATCAGAAGGTAAGCAGCAGCCAACAGAGTAGTATTATAGGCAATAGCACTATAGAGAAAAATGGTTTCTAAGCATTTTTTTAATGCATTGCAATAACATTTTGAATGTGGACATAGGAAACCCTAGTCTAGATTAGTTTTTTTATTTTTTTTTAAAACTAGTCTATGGATCACGTTTTTTGGAATCGAGATGTGATGCTGTGTATAAGATGTTATGAACGGGTCAAATACGAGCTGTTCTACATACCAAAGCCATCTCATATACTATAGCAATAATACAAGCCACAGATGTGTGGAAAGATGTTTCACTAAAAAGAATCGGTGTGGAGTTCTTCACTCCTCTGGGATGACCAGTGTCTTCTGACATAATTACTCTGGTTAAATGTGCGGTCTCTCCCCGGTAAAACGACGTAATGCTCCACTGCCGGTTTCTCCCAGTGTCCCCTGCAGCGCATGTCCCCGGTGAAAGACGTGGTGGACGTCCTGTCCAAGGTGAAGGCCCTGTCGCTGCGGGACCGCGCCGTTTTCGAGAAGGGCATGAGGGCCTTCGTCTCCTACGTCCAGGGTTACGCCAAGCACGAGTGCAGCCTCATCTTCCGGGTCAAAGGTGAGCTTCCCAAATGGACATCGCCCTAAAAGCGACAGCGCAGATTTCCGCAGATTCGCCAGGTACTCGGGGGTCCTTCCACCTTCTCTGCTTCTTAACATGCAGGAGGTTCTACTACTATTCGCTCTCGACCACGCCCCTTCGTGAATATACATAGGGCATCCAAATGGGAATGTTTCTGATTCAAAGGGATCCAGAACTTGGTATGACAGGAATATGGCACTGAGTGTTTGGCGAATCCCAAGAATCAGTGATGGTAACCAGGGTTTGGCACATACTGTAAATGCGGTATCTGTTTACAGTGTAAAGTTTAACTTTGAAATTGATCTTTAGATTTACCCTACCCCCTCACAAGCATTTCATAGAAAAACTTTCCAGTGGTTAGGAATTAATTCTAGCCCCTCTTAGCACTTCACTCATTACTGGATATGTGGTCAGGTTAGATGAAAAGGTTTACTTTGGCTGACAGCAGCTGCAGTTGATCTAGTCGCACTTTTATCCGCTTCTGACTCTTAAGAGCATTAAACTCATCTGCAGTTGCTGCTGCTTTGATGAGCTGAATACACTGGAGCAGAATGATGTGAATGATGTCACAGAAAGTAAAGGAGACGCTGAGCCCGCCTGTTCTGACTGGTTCTGACTGGCTCTGACCCGTGTCGAGCAGATTTGGATTTCGCAGCTCTGGCCCGCGGCTTCGCCCTTCTCCGGATGCCCAAAATGCCCGAGTTGCGGGGCAAGACCTTCCCCGACTTCGCACAGGAGGCAGTGGACACGGACTCCATCCGATTCAAGGACAAGAACAGGGAGAAGCAGCGGCAGAAGGCCCTGCTGGCGCTGAGAGAGAGGGAGGCCTCGGCGCCGGGGAAGAGGAGCTTCGCTAAGAACAAGGCCTGGTCCAAACAGTCCACCAAGAGGGACCGCAGGAAAAAGATGGCCGCCAAGAGAAAGCTAGACGAGGTAATGGATTTTAGTCTCTTTTTAAATTCCATTATAGAAGGTAGAATGGGGTTTTTTTAAACAGTAGAAATGGTTTAAATCAGAGGTACCCAATCTTATCCAAAAAGGGCCTTGTGTGGGTGCAGGTTTGCATTGTGCTTGCTGAGCACAGTGGCACCTGATTCTACTTAGGTTTTGATTGAAGACCATGATTAGTTAATTAGTTGAATCAGGTGTCGTGATGCTGGGCTGAAACAAACACCTGCACCCACACCGGCCCTTTTCGGATAAGATTGGACACCCCTGGTTCAGATGGACTGTGGCATCCCACAGGCTTTTTGTGATGCAATACCAGGGTTCCTCAAAGCCCTGGGAAGTCCTTGAAAATATTTGCATCCTGAGAAGTCACGGAAAAGTCAAGTGATAAAACATCCCAATGTCTTTCGAAAAGTCTGGGAAAGTTGTGAGCGAAGTGCATCGACCTTTCCCGCTAACCAGCGAGGCGATTTGTGATGGCAGGGGTCGGACGTGGACGAGGAGGACATGCGAGAGCTCCTGAGCGACACTCGGCTGCTGAAGAAGCTGAAGAAGGGCAAGATCAGCGAGGAGGACTTTGAGACGCAGGTGACGGCGGGACGGAGGTCCCGGGACAGAGCGACGGGGCCGTCCCGAGGGGACGACTCTGGAACGGAGGACGAGATGTGATGCTGCCGCCCCCCCCGTAGCCAGCCACCCAAACAGCGGAACCCTGTTTCCACCCTATAGAGACCTCTTTAAATGGCCCCCTGTCTGTGTGAGTCCCCGAAGGCATGTTCTCCACAGCATGTCCCCCAGGACATGTTCTCTAAGGGGGGGATCTCCAGGATGTGTTCTCTAAGGGGGGGGGGATCTCCAGGACATGTTCTCTAAGGGGGGGATCTCCAGGATGTGTTCTCTAAGGGGGGGGGATCTCCAGGATGTGTTCTCTAAAGGAGAGTTCTCCAGTTTGTGTACCTCATTGCAGGTGTGAAGACTGTCTTAGGGACAGAACTACGAGTTCAATCGCCTGTTGAGGGAGAAAGCACTAAATTGGCTCAGTGATTGACGGCTCATGAAAGCTCTTCCCTCCCCGTCTGTTACATCCACACTAGTCCAGGTGACCACCTATTACAGCCAATCACAGCCCTGTTCCTGCACCAGCTGACACAGGTGGAGCAGTAGGGGAGTTTGTGTCTCCCACTGTAGTTCCTAAGAAGAACGCTCTCAACCAGGGGTGCACGAGATGGGCCGATCCGTTTCAGGATTTTGTGCCAGCTTATGCTCTTAAAAGTTAGCTCAATCATATCTCGATCTAATAATAAATATTTTACTGTGCTCAAGTACAGGAGTAAGTACAGCACGGTTATCTTCTGACAGCTCTATAAACTAAGGCAATAGTTTCTAACAAAAGCCAGCACGCAGACCGACCCTCCAGATCCAGAGTTGTGCACCCCTGCTTTTAACGCTCTCCTAACGCTCACGGGGCGACATAGCTCAGGAGGTAAGACCGATTGTCTGGCAGTCGGAGGGTTGCCGGTTCAAACCCCGCCCTGGGCGTGTCGAAGTGTCCTTGAGCAAGACACCTAACCCCTAACCCCTAACTGCTCTGGCGAATGAGAGGCATCAATTGTAAAGCGCTTTGGATAAAAGCACTATATAAATGCAGTCCATCTACCATTTACCATGTTTCCAAGGAGACCAGCACCCCAACCTTCACACAGCCCTGCCAGACTTTAGGGTGTGCACCGCAAGTTCACGCCTTGATCATTTCAGCCAGTCGTCTTAATCGACACATCAGCTGTGCTAATTTCACCTTTCCACACACAGTGTGAGGGAACACCGGAGGGCTGGTGCGTATACAGGTTTTTGTTTCCACTCATTGCCCCTACCACAGCTGGCTGTCTATATACCCATGGTGGTTCAGTCATAGATTACACCAACGAGGGCTGTACCTGTTTCTGGTTTACATGCCAACTCCTGGCCTTGGTTACTTAATTAGCCCTAACGTTTAAGCCATCGGACATTTTTGCTACATTTGTTGATAAGTGCATGAACGCCAGCCGAGGACTGTTCTCGTGTCCCTGTGTGAAATGTTTTACAGGGGTAATCGGCGCATGCAGCCTGGTGGCTCATTTACCCAGGGTAACTGGTGGAAACAGAAACCTGCACACATTCCGGGCCTCCAGGACCGGAGTTGCCCAACCCTGGGTTTTACACCACCATAAAACCGCTCATGCAAGTTTACAAAAGTTATCAGTTCCCTGCAGTTTACATGAAGGTGTTCAGCAGATGCCATCACCCGGTGCGACTCATTTTACATGCAATCCATTGATATGGCTGGATATTTACTGAAGTGCCTTTGCTCGCTGGTACAACTGCAGCACTCCAGCTGGGAATCAGATGAGCAGCCTTTCAGTTACAAGCCCAGCTCCCTAAACACTGTACCACACTGCTGCCCATTCCTTCATGAGCTCCCTGTGTGATTGAGTTAAAGAATTTAGAGCAGAACTTGTCCTGAAATGGACATGACCCTCCTTGCCCCTCCCTGCTCTGTACCCCCCCCCCCCCCCCTTCCCAATTTAAATCAGAACAAACCCGAGAAAAAACCTCATCGTGCTTTGTGTTGGTCCGTGTTGCAGTCGTTTCATAAATCCGAACGTGGACATCTTTGTTGGTTGTACTTTATTGACGTTACCAGGCTTGTCACAAGTAAAGCTTGATGAGTTCGTCGCTGACTGCAGAGGGAGTGAGGACGCCCAGGTCCGTGAAGAGCAGTGTGATGAGGGAGGGGGGCGTGTAGTCGATCATGGGGTGCTCCTCGTTTAGATTCTCCGCCGTCTTCAGCGTGTCTGCCTTGTACTGAGGGAGAAAGCACCGAGTTGGTACACAGCGTAAATGGCAGACAGTCCCTAACCCTTCCGTAGGCCCCAAGAGTATATAGGATAGATGGTCCCTAACCCTTCAAAATTCCCTAAGACCGTAAATGGTAGACGACCCCTAACCCTTCAAAATTCCCTAAGAGTGTAAATGGTAGACGACCCCTAACCCTTCAAAATTCCCTAAGAGTGTAAATGGTAGACAACCCCTAACCCTTCAAAATTCCCTAAGAGCGTAAATGGTAGACGGCGCCTGACCCTTCAAAATTCCCTAAGAGTCCTAAGAGAGAAGTGGGGTCCCCAGGACACAAGGCCAGAGGACCTCCAGCCTGCTGAGTGGGACTTAGGGTTGAGACACTGCCTCCATCAACCCGAATATCAGATGACTTGGGAGCTTGTTCACCTATTAAACACAGCTGAAGCTCCTGCCTGGTCTCAGCCTTATTTCTGCTCTTAATGAGTGGCTGCTCATCAGCAGCTGTTCCTCCCCTTAGAGACGGAAGGTTAGGGTGAGCTGCTTACAACTGCTCTAACGTATCAGAAAATGTGATGTACAGAATTACAGGCAAAATTTGTCTACAACTTCTGCTAGCACTGCATTTCAAACAAGGAATTAAAGTCTAATGCAGTACATTAACAAAATTATATCAATGACAGCTGTGATAGCCATGGAATTTTACAGGATTCCTAAAAGATTATTTTTATATTTCTGCTCTGCTATTTTCTCTTTGCACACATGCAATATCTATTTGGACTGATTGTTGTTTTAAAACCCCATTTCAGACAATCTGAAACGTCTCCAGCCATTCAGAACCAGTGTCGGGTTCACGATCGATAACTGATTTGAGAGGAGGGCGGTGAGAGAGTCATTATCCAATTTCTTCCTTCACCTTAAATCTGTCGGGGACGTCCTGCTGGTTGAGAGGATAAAGCCGGACGAACTTGAAGCTCTCTGCCACCACGTAGAAGGGCTTGTTGTGCGCTTTGGAGCACACGGCCATCTGATAGGTACCGATCTGCAAACAATCAGGGAACGCGTAACCACACAAGTGCCCTTCCATTCTTAAAACCGAAAGCCTGCTGTTCCGCAAACATTACATTCAAGACTCTACAACTGGGTTTAAAAAACGAAACGTACCCACACTGGTAAAGGGGAACCTTTACTTTAAAATCTATTTTTGATTGATTGCATCACTCGCACATTTTTGATGGTAGGTCATTCCACCAATAATAATGAATGGGCCAATTACACAAACTGATTTTCCAGACATCAAGTCTCCTGACTCGGTATACCTGTCTCTTGAATACAGTGTGGTAAGTAAGATATCTAGACAACTACAACAAAACAGATTGTGTCTGAAAATTATCCAAAAAGTTTTTGTTTTTTTACCTAATGGGAGAGGGATAATTACTTAAAAAATGTGACATTAGGGTGTAGTTTCCCTTCAAAAGAGCCGAAGAGATGGATTTTATAGTGGCTTCAGTATTAGCGTCTTTTTGCTAACGGCTGTTGTATCCTGTCCACTGCCTGGGCAGCTGGACCCACCTTGTTGATGACTCCTCCGCTCTCCACCACTCCTTCTGCTCCCACTATCACCAAGTCCACCTTCTCCATGATGTACCTGCAGCAAATCACAACACTTTCTCAGAAACCCTACCTGGTCTGCCTTTGCATTTTATTGGCACATCCAGTGAAAGGATAGCAAATATGAGGGATTTCAAGAAAACATTTTACCGATTCAAAATGTACAATCGCGAAGGAACTCTATGGTACTGGTGAATAATCTTTGGTTCTCAAATAATATCATAAATTGTGTCTGCTGGGGGACTCGTTGAGGAGCCCCAGTCTCAGATCGAGTGCGGACCGTGCCAGTGACGACTGTAGCAGGTAGCTGCATGGGCAGATGCGCAGTTGGCCGACTGCATCGTCCAGGGTTTGGGGTGGTTTGGTTAGTCAGGGTGTCTACATTTCATAACTCTCTAGCGGCCTCTGGTGGCCGAGCGGCCAGCGACACATATGAACGGTCTTCCTCCACCTCCGCTCTGTGTGAGCTTAGCTGTGGTCTGCAGTGTGAAATGAAGCAGCTCGCAACATTTTCAGATAACCGTGGATGTCTACGCTCTCCTGAATCGGCAGTGGTGATCGCACATGAACGTGCTTGTGGTTACAAAGCGTCAGACATGCCAAATTAGGGTGGAAATTGGATATATTCAGTCCCACGTTGGGCACAGATAAATATATATTTTTTTTATAAATCATTAATCAATAAATCATTAATATGCAGGACATTTGCTGGGGTTGAAATGCGTATGTTTGTCTGGGCTGATAACACACATGTGGCAAACTGTTTGACCATTGGAATGGATGAGGTATGTGCTGTTCTTGTTTGTCTAACCCTCAGCAGTTGTTTTCAGGGAGCCAGACACAGCCCAGATACAGCCCACATCTGAGGCATTAAACAGCCGTGGTGAATTTAGAACAGGAGAAAGCTTTACCCCACGGCAGCATCTAAAACTACAGTGACAGGAACGTTGAGATTTCTCAATGCCTCGGCCATTTTTTTCCTGCAACAGAAAGAAAAAAAGAGAAAAAAATCACTAATGTTTTTATTAATATTTGCTTAGTAGATACCCTAAATGAGTGATACTTACAGAGCATAAAGTTTGAACATGAGCAGGCGTGTATGAGTGTGTGTGTGCGTGTGCGTTTTCCCCGTTTGGTGTCACGGCAGGCTTTCACTGTGTGTTTGTCTGTGTGTGTGCATGTGCACATGTGCGTGTGTGTGTGTGGGTGGGTGCACGTGCGTGTGTGTGCGCGCGCGTGTGTGCATGTGTGGTGTGTGTATGTGTGTGTGTGCGTGCGTGTGTGCGTGCGTGCATGTGGGGTGTGTGTGCGTGCATGCATGTGTGGGGTGTGTGTGTGTGTGTGCGTGCGTGTGTGCGTGCGTGCATGTGTGGTGTGTGTGTGCGTGCATGCATGTGTGGTGTGTGTGTGTGTGTGCATATGCATGTGTGTGTGCATGTGCACATGTGTGTGTGTGTGTGTGCGTGCATGTGTGGTGTGTGTGTGTGTGCGTGCGTGTGTGCGTGCGTGCATGTGTGGTGTGTGTGTGCGTGCTTGCATGTGTGGTGTGTGTGTGTGCATGTGTGCATATTCCCGTTTTGTATGATGGCAGGATCGCTTACCCTGCGGAGTCCGGCTGGGATTCTGTGACGTACACGGTGAAGCGCTTCTTCTCAGCCGCTGCCTCCTCCAGCACCCTCAGCACCACTCTGGAGGACGAGTGCGTCAGGATTTTCTGTGAGAGGGAACGAGGAGCGCGTATATGAGGCAGGAACAGGACAGGGGGGCCCCCAGAACTTTTTTTACTCTCCTCTGACAAACAAGCACTTCAGCTCAGTTTGAGGGTAACAATGTTTGCAATGTTCAACAGCAAAAGTGACGTGTGTGTCAGATTCTCTGTTTTTTTTCGTATACTGTTCCATGCTAATTATGCACCCGAATGTCCCAAAACATTTAGAGGTTTAGAAGGAGCCTCATCTGCTCTGCCTACTGAAATGTTGCATCTGAAGAGTGTTGGGAAAGGGCGCAGAACACGACAACCCTCACCGCTCCGTCTTTTATGAAAGTGTAGCACAGCTTGGCGACTTTGTTCCTGGAGAGAGAGATTTTCTTCAGGAAAAGTTCCCCTCTTTCA